>NW_021703776.1:97261327-97550037 GCF_005190385.1 Monodon monoceros | reverse complement strand
CACACACACACACACACACACACACACACACACACACACACACACACTGCACGAAGCAATCTTGTACCAGGTTTTCCTTACTTTTCTTTACGCGCTACCCGCTCGGGGGCCCGGCGGGCTGCAGGGCTGGGAGAGTAGCTACAGCAGCGCAAGCACTCTAAGTGATGGAGTCCCCCGTCATCTTCTCCCAAAAGAACACCAGACCTCGCAGAGCCCAGATCAGAAGCCCTTTTCCCAAAAGCACTGCTTGCAGGGTGTCAAAGCCCCGTTACAGCACCAGGGCTCGGCACCTGGGCCCTCTCGCCCTCTCTCACACATTCTCTCTCGCGCCCTTCGGACCGGGGCAGCGCGCACCATTCCAGGGATTCAGCATCTCAAAGTCACCAGCCTCCAGCTGGCAGTACTTGCCTCTGGCAGTCAGCCTGGCACAGGTGTTCCCCTCGCTTTTGTGATGCAGGTGGAGCTCTCACCGGCCCAGTCGCACTCCAGGACCCCCTAGGACCGTCCTTTGTCGGCGGCGGCAGCTGGAACTCCTGCGGGCGACCGCCGGCCCCGGGTTTGTGGGACCCAAGCCCGGACTACGGAAAGGCAGGTGAAGGGAGGGTGGAAAACACGGACTGGAGTCCTAGGCTGGCGGCACAGATTGGACTGCGCGGAGACACCGCTCCATTCAAGGAAAAGCCTAATACATGGACTGGAATTTTCTTAAAATATAATTTTACTTGCAGCCTCCCGCAAGTTGGCAATAGACACAGCACAGGAGTGAGTCCTGCCTCTTCTGGGGTTTGGGCTCGGAGCCGATGCCTCATAGACTATCTGGGTCAGAAACTTCAGACACTGCTAATCTTCAAGGAGGGCTTTGAGAGCCTGGCCTTTGGGGGGAAACCTTTTATCACTGACCGTTTGTTTGTTTCTTCCTCGAAAATGATGTCTATTCTTGTTGTGGATGGCATGAGCCATGGGATTAGTGTGGAAACGATGGTTGGGTTTGATGTTATAGACAGGAAAAGAACCTCGGGGCCTGGTTCGGGAGGGATTTTGTCTGAGGGACATTTGGTAACTCTAGGATCTGGGAAAAGAAATTTAACGTTTGCTGGCTTTCCTTGAACCCCGAGTGGCCTTCTCTTGCCTCCCAGTCTCGCTGCAGACTCGCATAGTGACTCCCCACGGCCAGGTGCATCCTCTCCACCCTGAGCGTGGGAGTTACCTGTCCAGTACTCACTTGCTGAGTGTGGGAAAGCCCACCTTCTCCTCTCTTCTCCTTTGGGAAGGGTTAAATCATCCCACGCTTTCCTGGAGCATCTCAGTATTCTGGAATCCTATAAATCAAGTATTTTTCTTTTGTATATATGTTGTTTCTCAAAGAAAGAGAAGACAGGAGTGGTAGGAAAGAGGCCAGAAGATGCTTACTCAGATCAAGGGTTAGCAGCTGAAGCCTTTGGCAACATGAACCTTGCAATGCCTCCTAGTCCGGCGGCAGGGAATGGTCCCTCCCCACCCCAACTATTGGGCATGTCAGAGAGAGGAGTTTGCAAAGGGTAGTAGGTACGGTGGGAGGGGAAGTGGGAGGAGGGAATATTTTGGCCATGGGAGAGGAAATTAGGAAGCTACAACTGACCTTTACAAAGGGCCTTGCTAGTCTGTGTTCACCCGCTGAAGGACAAGATGACATGCCTGCTTCATTTTCTAATAGATCACATGTGCTGCAAAAAGGATTAAGATCCACAGAATGATACATCATATCAGATTATAAGTGCCAGAAAGCAAAAAATTTAGAAGAAATCGCCCTTTCTTCAGTATGTACTTAAATATACAATCTTTCAAAATGCTGTAGCTAACATACTGTGTGTTTCCATTTATATGACATACAACATTCGGGGAAAAGCAAACATACAGGGACAGCAAACAGATCAGTGGCTCCCAGGGGCTGAGAGCAGAGGGAGGGGCTGCCTACAAAGGGAACAAGGGAAATGAGGGGTTCTGTGTGTTGATTGGGGTGTTGGTTACCTGAATATGTATGTTTGCCAAAACTCATTGAACTCTACACTTAAAAGGGTGAATTTTACTGCGTGTAAATTAAAGAAACTAAGAAACAAACAAAAACCATGTTGTAGCCATAATAAAGATTAAATCAATCAAGTTTAAGGACTTCTAAAAAAGTTCCTGTGTTGCCAACAAACACATGAAAGGATGCTCAACATCACTAATCATTAGAGAAATGGAGGTGTCACCTCACACCAGTCAGAATGGCCGTCATCAAAAAGTCTACAAACAATAAATGCTGGAGAGGGTGTGAAGAAAAGGGAACCCTCTTGCCCTGTTGGTGGAAATGTAAATTGATACAGCCACCATGGAGAACAGTATGGAAGTTCCTTAAAAAACTAAAAATAGAACTACCATACAACCCAGAAATCCCACTACTGGGCATATACCCTGAGAAAACCAGAACTCAAAAAGAGTCATGTACCACAATGTTCATTGCAGCTCTATTTACAATAGCCAGGACATGGAAGCAACCTAAGTGTCCATCAACAGAGGAATGGATAAAGAAGATGTGGTACATATATACAATGGAATATTACTCAGCCATAAAAAGAAACGAAATTGAATTATTTGTAGTGAGGTGGATGGGCCTAGAGTCTGTCATACAGAGTGAAGTAAGTCAGAAAGAGAAAAATAAATACCATATGCTAACACATATATATGGAATCTAAAAAAAAAAAAGGTTATAAAGAACCTAGGGGCAGGACAGGAATAAAGACGCAGACATAGAGAATCGACTTGAGGACACGGTGGGGGGAAGTGTAAGCTGGGGTGAAGTGAGAGAGCAGCATGGACATATACACACTACCAAGTGTAAAATAGATAGCTAGTGGGAAGCAGCCGCATAACACAGGCAGATCAGCTCCGTGCTTTGTGACCACCTAGAGGGGTGGGATAGGGAGGGTGGGAGGGAGGGAGATGCAAGAGGGGGGAGATATGGGGATATATGTATATGTATAACTGGTTCACTTTGTTATAAAGCAGAAACTAACCCACCACTGTAAAGCAACTTTACTCCAATAAAGACGTTAAAAAAAAAAAAAAAAAGTCCCTGTGATGAGTTCCTCCTCTTCCTCCTTCACCCCAGGAGGTAATGCAGAGAGTATGATTAAGAGCCTATGCCTATTCACTGCGGAGAAACCACAGACCTAAGCTTGGAATTTAACAGTGAAGTGTCCTTAAAATCCAATCTATAGCACATCCTCTGCATGGTGCAGGGCCAAGAGCTGGCTATAAACACACAAAATCCAATCCTTTTTATTCTGTGCAGCGATAAGTAGAGATTTCTGTGCGTGAGATTACAAAGACCTGAGAGTAAGGCTTTGGAGAGATGAGTAAGAAGCAGATAAGAATGGTCAGATGGTGGAAGAAGGAGCAGAGGGAAAGGCCTGCTGATTCTGAAAAGACCAAACAAAAATAATCCGGTGACCAGAAGCAGTGGCTCCCAAACCTGGCTTCATATCAAAGTCATCTGGTTCCCAGTAGGCCTGGGGCAGGGTCAGAGAATCTGTATTTTAAAGGAGTTCCCTGGTTATTCTTTGTAGCTGCCCAGCGCCAGTCCTGGGAATGTGAGTTTGGGAACCACCAACTTAGAGCAACAAATCATCTCTTAGGAGAGGAGGAAAGTCCTTCCAGGCTCCGGGAAGAAACAGCCTGATGCTCCTGGTGGAGAGGCAGGCAGGGCATCAGGGGGAGAAGGGTCTTCCAGGATGTGCGGGGGGCGGGGGGGGGCGGCTTTCTCTGGGGGCTGGAGTGACGCTTCCCAGGGAATCAGAGGGCAAAGCAGAGGAAGGTGATCAGAGGTCCTGTGTCCAGCAGGGAACCTGGCCAAGTTTAGTGAGAGTCCAGGTGCAGCACCACGGAAGAATGAGGGGAAATCCAGGGTGTCCTCCAATGCTGTTTGTCAGTAGATTCCCCTGCACCCAGCTCAGTGCCTGGGCCAGACAATAAATATTTGCTGACTGAGCAAATACATGAATGCATCTCAGAGAGTCACCTTCATCCCTCTACCTAAGCATGTAAACCCAAAAACCACCCTGGGAGAGAGAGATTATTATCCTTCCTGACTGGAGCACCGTCATTGCTCAGGGAAGTGAAGTCATTTACCCAAAGTTTCACAGTTAACAAATGCAATGGATATGTTCCAGAAAGAGGAATAAAGATAAGCCTGGTAGGTTTCTTTCCGCACTACTGGGATTCTGGCAATGAACTTGAATATTTTACATTTGAAAACACCTGAAAAATGATTTCCTAGTAAATGATTAAGTTTTAAGGTCAAAACCAGTAACTTTAAAGTGTTCCCTAAGGAACACTTTAATGTTCCTTAAAGTGGACATTAAGGAATGTAAGTATCTATTCTGGATTCAGGTTTTATGGCATTTAGGTCCTCAAGGATGGCTCTGGACTGGAGGAAAAATGGGAAACTTGCCCGCATTTTTTTTTTTTTTTTTTGCCGCTACGAGTTGTTTAAATGACTTAACACTTGATTCGAAATATATCTATTATTTTTGACTTTTTTCTTTTTTATCAACCAAACAGGAAGTGTGGGTTAGATAGGAGCCAGTTAGTACTCACAGACTTCCCACTGGAAAATCTCTTCTTAAAACAACTGAAACTTGAAAATAAAATACCATCGGCACTATCGCTTGTTAATGAAAGATGCCTCTGAGAATCGTGTCAACCTCTGCACATTTGCAGCCCTTCTCCATCACCAGTGTGGGGTTTTCAGCTCCTTTTGTCTGGATAAAGCTTCCATATTCCTCTCAATAAAACTAGATTAAACTGTATTAAATCATTTCATTAATATCACCATCTTATTCAGTAAGTTCTGGAATTAAGCTATTAATTTTTTTTTTTTTTTTTTTGCGGTACGCGGGCCTCTCACTGCTGTGGCCTCTCCCGTTGCGGAGCACAGGCTCCGGATGCGCAGGCTCAGCGGCCATGGCTCACGAGCCCAGCCGCTCCGCGGCACGTGGGATCTTCCCGGACCGGGGCACGAACCCGTGTCCCCTGCATCGGCAGGCGGACTCTCAACCACTGCGCCACCAGGGAAGCCCAAGCTATTAATTTTTATAAAGTTATGTTTGTATGTGGAATTCATATAAAGTCTGTGAAATCAGAACCAATCACAGTTTTGATATTGGATTCAAATCCAGTATCAATATTCTTTAAGTTTTTGTAGAATGAATGAATAATGAGTCTAGTCTCATAAGGAAAGGCAGATGTTGAAACCAAACAACTTAACGATGCCTAGATATACAGATACAAGTGCAGAAAGACAGACATGAATACAAATGGGCAAGCAGGGAGCAAGGGAGTGGACCATTCTCCCCCGCCTCTGTGTTGGCAGCTGCATGAGTGGTAAAGGAGTCTCAAGCCAGGAGAAGCTGAGCCCTAATTTGTTCAAATCATGAAAAAACGTTAAAATAACGGAAAACTTTAGAGAATACTCTAGTTGAATGCATTAAAAAGGCTAAGGTAATGTTAAATAAATAAAAATCTATGAAGCTTATCAAATTGTCTCTAAATATAAATAAGAGTCACTACAGGGAAAGTAAGTGCCAGTCGGAGGCATCAGGAAGCCGTTTTCTTTTCCACGTTCTGGGAGTCTGTTAGCTGGGAAGCGGCTGAAGATTGATCCCAGCCTTCACAACTCGGTTTCAGGGGGTTGCTAATATCTGCCTGATCTTCTGTCACTTGACACGTGATGATATGCGAGGTGTGTATGTGATACAGCAACTGGTCCCACTCCTTCCTGGTGCCTGGGAGGCCTCTGGTCTCCGCTGGAAGGCGTGCCATCAGAGCTGCAGGAGTGGCAGGGCCTGGTGACGGTCCCCTTCCGCTGGGGGCTGAGCCCTGACGACGGCCAAGCAGCAGGAATCCCCGCCGCTCTGCCGGATGCCCCGCCTTCACCCCCAGAGGCGGAAGGTTCTTCCCAGCCGCCCGGCTGCCAGCTTTCATCCTCTTTCCCCTTTAACCGACTTGTGGGCAGTGGAGAGGAGACACACTGTGGGACTAGAAGGGTGGCCTTGTCTTTTCTCTGATACCACTTTGAGCTGCGGGAGCCCTTTCCTTCTCGGCCGTTCCCATGGGCTTTGCTGAGTTGAGCTGCCATGTTAATTGTATTTTCCCTTAGTTGGCAGAATACAAATCAGCTTCGTCATGGTTCTGTTTCCTCCAGACCCAGGGCAGCTGAGAGGGAATTCGGCCAAGTGCAGACGCGAAGACCAGGTGCCCTGGCTCCTGGTGCCTCATCTTTGAATGATTCCACCTCAAAGACAGATGGATGGACAAAGGGACGTTGGTAGGATCTGCCAACGCTGGCCTGGGGGGTAAAGTAAGAGTCTCAACATTAATAAAGCAGTGTTTTCCTGGCTGTGTCTTTTCAGGAGCCTCCGTCTCCCCAGCTCCCAAAGTGTCCGCAGCCATTGCTGGGGTCCCCAGGCAGTGTCTTGTGTGGCCAGGCCTCCCATCCGGTGCCAAGAGCCTGCTAACCTCTCCCTCCTATGAAGGCAGTGACAGCACTTCTGGGGCCTGGCAAAGACGTGCCTCCCCTGGTGCTCGATGCTGGTGTAGACCCTCTGAGCCTGGGCGCCCTCTGCCATCACAACCAAGCTGCTGGTGCAGCCTGGGGTCCCTGCCGAAGCCGCTGGAGCTTTTCTCCAGAAGCAACACAACTGCGGGGCCACCAGTGTGGGCTCCCTATGACCACTGACATCCTTTTCCTGACATTTCTGGTGTCTCTTATGAAGGCCTGCAGTGCTGCCTGCCGCTCCTTTGCCTGCCGAGTTTTTCGCAGCAAATCTCCCTCTTAGCTTGTAGTCGTTTCCCGAGGACTTACTACGTGTTAGGCCACTCGACGGACAGTCACCACACTGCACCCAAAACCTGCGCTTCCCTCAGTCATGAGAATGGGCTTCTTATGTCGTCCTCTCTTCCCTTGAATGAGTTCTGTCCCCAGATGCCCTGTGATCCCTCAGGGAAACAGACTCTCGAACCCACAACTGCCTTTCCTCGGACATGCCTGCATCCTGGGTCAGGTGCAACTCAGGAATCTCTGCTAAAGAAGTTCATGGTCACATCATTCATCTCAGTGGGAACGTACAACATCCTCCGAATGACACTAGAACGACTGCTGTGGGTTGTTAGGCCCATTATTATGAACATGACATTCGCTCGAGCAAACGCTTGTAATGCTGAGAATAACTGAACACTAATTTTCCAGGATGGAGAAGACAGATGCGATGCGAATGTTTGAGCAGAAGTCAGGGCAGCCTCAGACACCAGCCAGTTACGGGACTTGAGCAGCCCAGATCCTTCCCCGGGGCCCGATTTCCTCTCTTGCTGAACGAGGGGACTGGATGATCTGACCGCTAAGGTCCTTCCCTTCTTTGCCGTTCATGCCTCTGCCGGCCTTCTCCACGAGTGTGCAACAGGGATGCTCCTCTCACACACGGCGGGACGAGGCGGCTCGGGCCGTCCACCACCCGGATTCCTCCCCCGTGTCCGGTGGACAGAGAACCCCGCGTCTCTGCGTGGCGCACAGGAGGCTTCCAGACATCTCTGCTGGCTGCGGGGAGGCGTTTCTGTCGGGGCCCATACTTTACAACCTGGTCAGTATGAGCCCCTTTCCCTTTGTCTGGTGACCTCAGTGTCATTATTGAACTGGATTTCTGGAATTCAGGTTGAATTCGCCCAGGTAAGTGATGCTGTGTGTGGTTTCATGGCAGTGAACCTGGCAGCCTTTTCCTAGCCTTTTTCATGCCCTTCTGCTCAGATTTCCGCAGCAGGAAAAGACACCAAAATGTTCCATAAAGCCCTCCAAGTCACTTACCCTCACCTGAAAAATGAGGGGTCGGATGGCCTGAACTCTCACCTTCTGTGATCTGGGTCAAGTGCAGGCTACACAGGTGCATGTTCAGTAGCATCGTGTCCACATATGCACAGGCGCACGCACACGCATGCGAGCGTGCATACACAAAAACTGGTCTAGGGCAGAGACACTCTGACCCAGGAGCTGGGACCTGGGTTCTGGTCAGAGAGCTGGCATCACCTGCTGTTTCTCCTCTGCTGGACCAACCTCGTGTGGCTCCCGTGAGGACCCGGGACCCCAGGCTCCTCCGGCTTGAACTTTCTGCCTTCCCTTGATTTTAGATGAGATTTGCTTTTCAGATTTGGGTGTTCTGTCACGCTAGGAAGCCCTGCTCCTCCATACAAAGCTGTATGGAGGGAGATGTTCATCACAGAGACACTTGTTAAAAAATACCGAACACCCAGAAAGGCACGGAGGTAGAAGGTTAAGGAAGTTACGTCCACGTAATGGAATATTGTACCGACATTTGGACATCAAGCACTGTGAAATAATAATATCAGGTCGGCTACCATTCACTAATTAATCCACTTAGCCGGTACCTGGGGGGCATCTGTCATGGGTGCTGTGCTGGGGTCAGTCCTGGGGTCAAGGATGAGCACAGCAGACAGAGCCGCACGGAGCTTACTCAACGCTGTTAGAGGCTGCTCCGTGTGCTAAAAGCATCACAGGCTTCATTTTGTTTAATTTTCTCAACGGCCCGGTGAGGTGGGTCTATCGTTATTCCTCCTTTTCTGGATGAGGACACCCAGGAACAAAAAGCTGACGAGTAGCAGAGCAGGCCTTTCCACTCAGGTTTATCTGATTCCTATAACTACACACTGCTTCCTCAATGACGTTTACAATTGCATTACAATTTTGTATGAGGAGTATATCGAACTCCATAATTACAAGCATGCTCTTAGGAGGGTGCTCTTAGGAGGGTCTGGGATTCTATTTCGTACTTGATTTGAACCCCCTTTCTTTTCCTGCATTTTTTTTTTTTTTTTTGGTACGCGGGCCTCTCACTGTTGTGGCCTCTCCCGTTGCGGAGCACAGGCTCCGGACGCGCAGGCTCCGGACGTGCAGGCTCAGCGGCCATGGCTCACGGGCCCAGCCGCTCCGCGGCATGTGGGATCTTCCCGGACCGGGGCACGAACCCGTGTCCCCTGCATCGGCAGGCGGACTCTCAACCACTGCGCCACCAGGGAAGCCCCTTTTCCTGCATTTTTGTAGTTGAAACAATTAGGCCGACAAACTGTTTTACATCTACCATCCGCCCGTTTCTAACACTGATCCCCGCAGCACTGTTCAAAAAAGGACAAACAGCCTGAGATAAATTGGTGGCCTGGTTGAATTTTAAGTGACATGAATAATGTTGCTTCTCTCTCTTCCCCCGGAGACGATTTCAATGTCTGATTATAGTAATTGGTGAAATTTTTCTTATTTAGCAGGGAGAATTAGTCTGTTTTAGAAGCCGGAACACGTTACCGTATTGTGCTACTAGCTGAATCCAGCTTCCAATGGATTACCACAAAGCACGAATGTTGTGGGAATTCAGAAGGTCCTTGCTCTAGATCAAGAGGCTTAGAAAACAAACGGAGGCTCATAGACTTTCCAGAACAGCCAGAGGCCCCTGCCCTGACTGAGCAAAGAATTCTTTTCTCTCTGAGCTCCCTGTTTACAATCCATGCTCCCTCTAACGGTGAGCAAAGCATCATATCATGTCATATTATCTGAAGAATAAAATATGAAGGTGGAACATATAAAAACTGGAATTTTGTGTCGTAAGCAAATAAAACTTACATGGTTTAAAGATACATGTGTTTAATGCTATGCAGTAGTTGTGTGATTGAGAACGATGGTAGTAATTATGATTTTTACTCAGTTGAACCAAATGTTTATAGAGCTTTTTTTCCTCTCTCAGTTTGTCATAATGTTACCAGGTAGAATGTGATCCTTCTACACATATATTTTAAAATACAAAGACTCTGGATTCGACTCAACTACTAGAGTAATTTCCCCCATCTTTCCTCTTTCCAGTCCCTAGACTGCGCCCCCCATTGGAGCTTGGAGGTTTTTCACTTGAGCGAGTCTTCCTCTCCTACAAGGGGGTTCAGGTATGCAGAAACTCTGGACACGTGGAGCGGCGCTGGAGGTGGGGTGGGTAAAGGCACAGTCAGAACGTGCTGGGGTCCTCGCCATCCAGGACTCTATCCTTGCGGAAGGAGGAGATGGGGGATGAAGAGACTTAAACTACTGCTCAGGCTTGGAGGGGGAGCAGGGGTCTGGAAGGGAGGACGGGGCCAGCCTAGCTGTCCCCAGACCGGGTCTCTAGCCACTGAGGGCAGTGTGCGCCCAGGCCCCGCTGTGGTCCAGCCCTGCAGCCCCTCCCCGTGACACTGGGTCAGTCGTGCCTCCGGGACCAGCCCGTGAGGATCTGTAACACCCTCTGTGCCTGGGAAAGAAGGCTTCCCACTTCAGCAGTTTCCTCCACTCAGACAGAGGTCAGAAAGGGACACCGCCCTTCACTTCATCATCATAAATAAAGGGCTAGAAATGCCTGAGAAATAACATATCTCAGCTTCTTCACACCACTGTGCCACGGTGCTGTGAACCTAGAGTCACGATACAGCCTACACTCACCACCAGGAGTTCGGGGATGATTTGCACCCAAACGTGTGCTTGCGTGACTTCAACTATTTAATTTCAAGAAACAAATTATGGTGGGTTACTTAAAAAGTCTTTTACACTAAAGGTCAGTTAACCAATCAACATCTCCAAGAGCCACTGTCAGACCGTTCCTTGGCCAGGATGTAGGGGGAGAGGGCAGACGGGTGTGGTGTGTCTGAAACTGTGGGCCAAGATGGTCAAAGCATGCATAGGAGCTGCGCGGTCAGTTCCGCTTTCTCATTCCTGCCCTCCCACACTTACTGAACGCCGTCATGTGCAAGGCAGTGTGCTGGTTGCTGGGGAAGTCGTATCTAATGGGGGTTTTAGGTAAGCAGTCAGGCTATTCCATCCGCCCACCTTTCGATTCATATTGGCTGAGGGTCCCTCATGGCACAGATGCCGGCTGGCACAGGGAGTGTGGTGGTGACTTCAATCAACATGGTCCCACCTGGCAGGGGGTTAAGGGCTTGCACTGGGGAAGGAGCTCTGCGGAGGGGCCCTCGCCCAACTTTGGGGCATCAGGGAAGGCTTTCCGGATGAAGGGATGTCTAGTCACTTGGAAGGTGAGTCAGAGGTAGTCAGTCATAAAGTTGGATGAAGAGCATTCCAGTCAGAGGAAACAGCACACTCAGGGCTCAGATGTGTGAGAGGAGGCGTGACACAGCACTCACTGTGACTCTTGGCTTTTTTTTTTTTGCGGTATGCAGGCCTCTCTCTGTTGTGGCCTCTCCCGTTGCGGAGCACAGGCTCCGGACGTGCAGGCTCAGCGGCCATGGCTCACGGGCCCAGCCGCTCCGCGGCATGTGGGATCTTCCCGGACCGGGGCACGAACCCGTGTCCCCTGCATCGGCAGGCGGACTCTCAACCACTGCGCCACCAGGGAAGCCCATCTTGGCATTTTTGACTCCCATAGTCCAGGGGGTACTGCGCGGGGGGACAACTGATCACCCTCAAACCACTAGGAGCCTTGCCTCATGACCTTCCCCTTCGAATCCTCTTCCAGGACCCCCCTGGTCGCTCACCGCACAATGCCACTGCCTGTGTGTTCACTCCCCGCAAGTTTCATGGGTCTTCTTCTCCATCCTCGCAGTAAAAGACTCTCCAGCGCTCGCCACAGAACCGGGGACGCACAACGTTCTCAATAACCGTTAGTTGAATGAATAAAGAACGAATGTGCTTCAACCACTCAGGACTTCCTGACAGTCCTGACCCCCTTTCTTGAGCCTCTGATGCCTCTCAAGTCTCTCTTCCAATCTGGGCCGTATAAAAATGGAGTTTAATCTTTTTAACTGACTAGCAAGAAACTTAACAACGACCCTGGAAATCTTTCAGCAGTTTCCAGAAACACCAGAGAATCCCAAGGTCATTAGAACCCTCAGTCCTAGGGAGCCTCTGGCGGGTGTTCTAGGCTATGCTCAGCGTTCCAAGTCCATCTGCAGATGGGGAAGGGACAGTCTCAGGATGGACCCTACCTCTCCCTGAAGTAGCATGGAGAGCACAGTGGTGGAGAAGTGGGTCCAATCCAATCTCCTTGGATGGTTTGGGTTTTTCTCAGAACATTACCGCTGGGCCAGGTGGCCTGGAATGCTTGAGGGAACCCTCTCTCACCCAGCCCTGTGTGAAGGATAACTGATCACCTCTGCTGTTTCCATTACCCACGTCCTGAGAAAATGCTCCCTATGATTCCATGACCCCCAGGCCGATGGGACTCAGAGAGACTGAATATACAACAGACAACATATGTTGTCATATGTGACAACAGAACATTGACCCATGACCAGCAGCCAGTTTGAGCAGTCAAACCACAACTTCTGTAGCCATCAGCCAACTTAGCCAATAACTTCCAGCTTCCCTAATTTTTGCCCCCTTTTCCAACTGAGGACCAGCCGAAGAAAGCCAACTATGTTCCCCTGACCAATCACACAGGATGCCTGGCTTCTCGTTAGCCCGATCCCAGCTTCCCCAGGTCAACAAACTCCAACCAGGGCACACTTGAAGCCTTCCCTTTTTTCCACCATAAAGCTTTCCCTCTTCCTAGCCTACCTTTGAAACTCTGCCAAACACAAGTGATGGTCCCTTACTCACTTACTAAAGCAGTCTCTGAATAAACAGCCTTTGCTTGTTCTCACTTGAGTGCTCTTTGTTTATTTCCCCAACACTTTTATTCTGGAAGGTTTTTTTTGTAGTACCTGGAGTAGGATGTTTGTGGAAGTCAGAGTTAAAGGAGATATGCCATTCCTTCACAACTTTCTAAGACCCCAAACACCTCCTATCAAACAGAAACAAGATTCCTCAAACAGATGAGCATTAAAACATCTTGGGAAGAGATTTTACCCTTAAACGCTGGACCAGTGTTGGAAGATCCATGTGGGTGGCCCAGAGTTGAGATGAGCAGGTCTCTATGAGAATGGGAGTTGGGAGGCGGCGAAGGGGTGACTTTGTGATCCAGCGATCAGATGCTCTAATTCTGCTGTAACTCTCGAATTTCCATTCAATGGAAACCCACAGACATTGAGAAGTAATAAATAACTGTTAAATTTTCCCGCCCAGGTTAGGGGCCACGTGTGCAACAAAAGCGAATGCAGCGAGTATCTATTGCAATACCAGTTCCAGGAGACACAGGTAATCCCACTGTAGGGTTGGGGAGAGTCCAACACCTGTGACTCAGGTATCTGGAATTTGAAGTTGAGTGCTACATTGTTTCTCACCACTTCCATGGGGTGTGATTTGACTGGCCAGGGGAAGGTAGAATAATGAGGCAATTATAACAGGGCTTTACTAAACAAGGTGTGTCCAACATCATTTTACAGTATCGTTCTCTCATTACACGGCGGTAATAGGCAAAAAGTCCGGTGAGGATTCCTGAAATGGAGCATGCTCATTGGAGGCAAAGCTCAGGGAGAGATCTTCAAGCATTAAGCTGAATTTTGAAATGCTGAAACAATTCTCCCTGGAAATCAACAAGCAAGTGCTATACATGTTCGACCTCTCCACTTATAACAAGGTAGAGAATGGAGCGTCACACAAGGCATCCATCTGGGCCCATCAACTGCAGGCCAGCCCATGCTGCCCAAGGGCCCAGCCCCCATGGCTAGAGCAACCCCCTCCTCAGTGGTTTCATTCTTCACTTGCTCATGTAATCCACCTGATGGCTGGGCTACGCTAACGTCGGGGAGAGAAACCGACCCCGCCCCTCTGCGCCGGATGCTGTGATGGTCAGAAAGCTGTCCCGAGCGCATTGCACACCTGGCTCTCCCGGAGGTGGGCAGGTGGAGGGGCCCAAGGAAGCTGCCCTGCTTATGCAGGTGTGAATGTTAAAACTCTGACCCACATCTGCCAAAGCTCTATGGGGGTTCTTCATCCCTTTGTGCCCAGTTTATTTCCTTTCCTGGAAAGCTGCTTTCCCATTTCAATCCTTCCAAGAAGAGACTAGATTAGGAATGCCTGCTAGTTTGGTCAAGGATCACAGGACTGGGGGAGCAGGATGGAAGTGCAGATGCTATGGAGAGAGCCCTGAAGGGTATTTAGGGAACTGTATATGAAAAAATATGCTTTTTTCTATTGGAGAGGACAGATCATGAAGACCATGTTTAATTAAAAGATGAGGACCCATCTGAGGGAACCTCGCTGAGAGGCTATACCTTCGATTTAGGCTCACACCAGATGATGCAAAAGGTTTCCAAAGGATGGTCCTGAGCTCCAAGTTCTCCCAAAGCATCTTAAAGACTGAGTCAGGCTACTGGAATTAGTATAACATTTCTTATCCCTAGCTGCACATTATAATCACCTGGAGAACTTTGAAAAACCTGGATGCCTAGGTCCCACTGAAATAGGCTTTCTCCGGGTGCACTTGGGCACCTGTAGGAGTTTAGAAACTCCAGGTGGCAGTAGTGTGCAGTGAGGTGTTTAGGCTGGACCAACGCTGTAGGGAACAGGAAGTCCAAAAGTGAAAGGTGAAAAGTGAACTGGGACCAGTTCCACTCGGGGCATCCTCAGATGGTGAACAGAAGTCTATTGATGGATGTATGGCTTCTTGGTAGGATCCACCCATAAAGCTCTCTCTTTCGCCTTCCATTCTGCGCACCCTAGGGCCGGGGAAGAACACAGCCTCCCTGGAGTTCTTGGCTGTGTGGAGAAGTGTGAATGCCTGCAAGGAACTGGGGTTCTAGGAGGGAGAAGATAGAGGAGCTGGCCCTTGGGAAGGCACCTGCCAGCTCTGGCCGTGTGACGGCAGCTTTACTAACCCTGAGGCTTCCCCAAATTGCTAATTTTACAAGTTCCATGTTTATATCTTAAAATCTGTTGTTTTGGGGTCAAGGCTTAAAACAAACAAACAAATGAAAATAAATCTGTTGGTCTGGGGTCATGAGTAGAAATGTGGGCACAAAAGGTAAACACCTTTGGGCGTCTCCTAGGCAACTTGCTCAATTAGATACTGAAATGAGTTTCTACCAGAGCTGGGAGTAGCTTGAACGTGGGACAGCTTCTCATGTACCTGCTTCTCTGGAATGTCCGTCCCAGACGTCCTCTGGAAGGAGGGACAGCAGCCGATGGCCTTTGTTAGTTGTGACCTAAGTCCTTAAGTTAGAGAGACAAATGAAGTGAAAAGCTAGTTCTGGAACCTCAGGTTAAATCTATTCTGCTCTGTTTCTGAAGGTCACACGGCGATAGGTCTTGATCACCTACTTTTACAGCATCAATAGGGCAATGTTTTCTTAGGAAACTTTAAAAATAAACAGACACTGAGGTTGCTGTGAAGGTGAAAAAATACTTCAAAATTGTATTGAAGAACGTTCTGTGCTACTCCTTTCTGAGGCTCTGGAATGTCACACGTAATGTCCATTTATTTCACATGAATGACTTCACTCTGGGTCAGACTTGCCACCAGCTGGTGTGTAGCGTTTGCTCTGTATGGTAAAAGCTGACTCTGCAAAAATGAGGCAATGGGTCCCTTTGACACAGACACTTTCAATGGTTTCAACATAACTGAGGGGTACATGACACAAACTTTTAACTTTCTTCTCTGCCTGATTAGAATGGGTTATGGCTTCGTGAGACAATGGAAAATGTATATGTTGGACTCTGCCCCTGATTTCTGGCAGAGCTCCTAGAACCCCAGTAATTTCCTAAGTGATAAGAGCACCACGAGCATTTTACGTTCTAATACTTGGTCTTTGATCCTGGGCTCCAGACACAGAGTTCCTAAATCCCTTAGACTTTGCTGGGTGATAGCAGTGTCTTTTGTGCTAATGCGGTGACTCTGGATGGGCTCCTGGATGGGGGCTGGTCACCAGAAAGACCAAGTCACAATTAGAAGGTTGGAATTTTCAGCCCCTCCTCCCATTCTCCTGAGAGGGGAGAGGGGCTGGAAATGGAGTTACAGCAACCATATCCATGTGATAAAGCCTCCACAGAAATTCTAATCAGGGTTTGGTGACATGTGAGGTGCTGGGAGAGCGGTGTGCCTTTAGAGGACGTGGAAATGCCACACCCCTTCCCACGTACGCTGCCCTATGCAACTCTTCTATCTGGATGTTTATCTATATCCTTTATCATAACCTTTTAATAATAATCTGGTAAATATAAGTGACTTCTTTTCCTGAGTTCTGTGAGTCGCTCTAGCAAATGAATTGAGCCCGAGGAAGGGGTTGTGGGAACCTCTGATTTTTAGCCAGTTGGTCAAAAGCACAGGAGACAACCTGGACTTGCAATTAGCCTCTGGAGTGGGGTGGAGGAGTCTTGTGGGACTGAGCCTGTAATCTGTGAGATCTGACCCTGTCGCCAGGTAGACAGTGTCTGAATTGAGTTAAAGTTTAGGACACCCAGCTGAGGTCACTGAGTATTGCGTGGTGGGGAACCCCATCTGGTATTGAAACAAAGGGCGACTGAATTATTTTCCTAAAACAGCTTCTCAACACCCTTGAATGTTCTGCTTACAATTCATTTCATTCATTCAACAAATGTTCTTGAGCACTTCCTCTGAGTCCCACTGTCACGGGTGCTGGGTATATGACATACAATAGAACAAAGAGACCAAAATCCCTGCGCTCATGGAACTTACATTCTAGTGGGAGGAGAAGGGCCACAAACAACTCAGTGAAATAGACAGGGTACTGGGTGAGGACATGAGCTACGGAGAAACATAAATCAGGAAGGAGGGAGAGGGCATGTATACGGTAGGAGGTGCGTTTTAACAACTCTGGTCACCTAAGGCCATGAGAAGGTGGTGTTGTAGTAGTGGATTCCCAGGGAACACCGGGACCCATTTCTCACCTGCCACTTCCTGGGTGGTTGCCTAGATTTGATGCCTATGATGCAGTACCTTCATTTGGAAGACTAATGGGACTTCAGAGACATCTAAGTCTTCCTCTAGCCTTTAGAAACGGGCAGGCTGAAAAGGCTGACCCAAGGATAGCAGAGAGGGGAACGGCTCATCCAACCTTCTCCCTCTTACGATTCCAATGATTGATTTTACTCTACTCTAACTTCTGGCCCTTAAAGGTTAGTGTTTTTAAGAGTTCACATTTATGTAACACATACAGATGGTGACTGTCTTGATTTTAGCAAAGTGGATAGAAAATAATTCATGTGCAATCAAGGAAGAGGCATTCCCTCATAAAGAGTTAGATATAATCGTGATGATTCATCTATGGAGAAAGAAGAGGAGATCCAGATAAGGGCCCAAATAATAGGAATGCAATTTAATTCCTCCAGTATTAATTGGACACTTTATATGGGTTCAGCAAGGTGAAAAGTAGGCACAGTGGGGTAATGAGGCAGCCACTTTCAAAAGAATTACCACCTCCTAGAATCATGCACAGAATAGATGTGTTAAAAAATAATGCAAGGAAGTTCATGACTGGGGAGCCAAGTAGCGCAGAAAGAAAGACCAGGGATCTTTAAGCCAGTAGGTCCTGGGTTTGAACCATGACTGTCTCCATCACTTGGTAGCTACATGACCTCAGACAGTTATTTAACCTTCTAAACCTCAGTTTCTTGACTCGTAAAATGGTGATAATATATCTGTCATTACATGGATGCTTGGATAGGCACCAGCATGGTGGTGATTGTCATAATAATGTCATTATTATCATTAGTCAATGAATGCCACCAGCAATTTGATGTAGAAGACTCAGAGATGGGAGAGATTAGAAGGGTTTGGCATATTTGAGGGAAGATTTCAGGAAGGAGGCAAGTTTCAACCTGGGGCTTGAAAGATGAGTAGACTTTAGAAAAATGGAAAGGTGTGTGTGTGTGGGTGTGTGTGTGTCTGTGTGTGTGTGTGTGTATGTTCTCTGAACAAAAGTTGGAGGTGAGGAAAAAAGAAAAAGACAACAGTAAAGGAGTTTATTTAGACAACAGCTAGGAGAACAGCTTGGACGGAGGGCTTGGGAGTAGGAAAGGAGAGATAAGGTTGAATAAACTAATACATAACAGATTGTGGAAGCCTCAAAGGAATGTTGGCAACATTCTAGTGTATTGTTTTGTGGTACCGTTGTATCAGAGCAACACGTCAATTCCTCGATTTCAGAGAAAACTGTAAGGGATGTGCTGAAGTACAATTCTGAGAGAAGTCTATTTCTTTGGCATCTGGTTTTAGAGTTAAAATTTATTTACAAAACAGTTATACTAGAGAGATTACATCTAAGCATGTAAACGTATACATCTAAAAGTATGTTTCTATTTTATACCCAAAATTTGGTAAGTTATGGCTGCCACGCTCTAGCAGGAATATTTTTTGTTGCACTTTTTTCTTGAGTTCCCCTCAGAATGCACAAGGGTGTGGCAAAAGGGAATAGAAATGTACCAGAGTTAGTCACAAAGCTTTTTCTCTTTTTGATGGTTTCCCCCCAGATTTCAAGAATTTACAGTTCTCTTGGTAAACGTCAGCTAGTATTCCATTGTGGTTTACAAATGATTACATACTTTTCTTTCTCTCTCTTTCCTCTCTTCTTCTTCTTCTTTTTTTTTTTTTTTTTGTTACAGAGCAACGTTTCCAGAATGGGATACTGCATCTAAAAACTAGGGACATTTATTCTCAGCATGTCAAGAAAACATTGAGTTTTTTTCCTGATAATTTGCATTGGACACATTTTGTAAATTCCCTCCACCTAGGATCTCAGTAGGCTTTGCTCCTTTGCTGGGAGAATGGATCCAGCCTATACATCAGCTCAACTTTGTTTCGGGAGCTCTTCTGGATACAGTACACGTATAGCTTCCTTTGAATGGGAAGTAACCATGGCTTGTTAACGATCTTGTTGGATAAATCTGATCATGATGATGTGCTAGGTTCAAAAACCTCCTTCTTTGACTTTGGGAAAGCTACTCTCTTTCCCTCCTCCTCTGCCACCCCACTCTCAGCTTATCCCGCTGGCGGTAAAACCACGGAGAGTTGAGTGAGAGCTGAACCCTTTCCTTGCTGTTTTGATAGGTTTATTTTTCTGGATTCTGAATCCTAAACCTTAAACACCTTGATTGGATTCCTGCCTTCCTTGTGGCACTTCATTGTTTGAAAAAGTTTCAGAACTCTAATTCAGAAACATACATGCACCCCAGCGTTCACTGCAGCACTATTTACACTAGCCAAGACATGGAAGCAACCTAAGTGTCCATCGACAGAGGAGTGGATAAAGAAGATGTCCAGTGTCTTAGGTACACTCTTCGGAAACAGCTTACAATGCAGCACCTTATAAAGAAGTTGTTAAATCAAATGCTTCTTACTTTCTACCAGGTATTAAATTAATTTTTGCATATGTCTTAGTCTAGACTGTAAGGGTTTTAATGACAGTCCCCGTGTCTGATTCACCTTTGTTGTCATTTCAGGGTCTAGCACAGATGTTTTGTAATAGCAGGCACCTTAACAATTATTTATTAGTTCTCAGATCTCCATCGTGGACCCACCACTACCTGCTGCTTCCCAAAGTCCAGCTTCGAAGGAAAGAGGAAAACAGACAAAATTTCTAGAGAGACTTGGGGGAGAAATTGCACAGTAGCTCCTAGGAGGGCACAGTCATTAGCACCTCGAATGCAGATGGGTCTGATAAGAAAGCTGGGGTCCCTCCCGCAGCCGGGGGGGGGGGTGAAGGCAATGCGGTCACCCTCTCCAGCTGAAAGGAGAATGAGTTCATTTATATACACAACCACAAGCGCACTTCTACGGAGCAGAACTGATGCTACTGTCAAGGCTTTTAAGATGATGAATGAAATGAGTTTTGGAGACATTGAAAAGACAAAGGGTTTTTGTATCATAATTATTTCTGTACTGAGTTATAAAAATTTCCCTCTAATTCACTTTTATGGTAAAGACACACGATCACCACATGATAATCTTTTCATCAGGGTCATGATCTATTTTGCCAGAATAAAATATGCAAGAGTCCTAGTGGGATATAAAGGAAAAAGTAGTTCTTCACTACAGAGTGTCTTTTCCATGCATTGTTGCTGTCTAGCGTATTACTAAATGCAAAGTCAACTCAATCAATATGATTTCTTATCTACGTTAATAGCCAATTCATCAGTCTCTCCAACCATCGACAAACAGCCTCCGCTGACAAACAGTATCTTAGACAATAAATTCTTCAGGAATAGCCTATAATGCAATCAAAGCGGCATGTTATTAGGAAGTTATTAAAATAAACCCTTCAGGAAAAGAGGTTATAGCTCCTTTCCTAATGTTTTGATTACTGATAACTTGGAAAATGTAGGCCAGAGTTGGGAAGCTGAGTTAACAGAAAGAGGTTTTATTCTTTCAGTGTGTTCTTTCCCGACCATCATTCTGCTCCAGAGAAAGAGAGCAATGTTCCCCTTTCCCTCTACCCTCTTGTAATAAATCCCCCTTGTCATATGGAGATTCAAACTCAAGAGTGGGATGCAGAATCCTGATGAGGCTGTAACTCCTAATGGAAGGAAATCCGTAATTACCATTCGGACCATGAAGCCCATTAGCAGAGGTTAACAGTGTTCCTACAATTTAAACCATGCCATCTGCTTGGTCTAAAAATGAGCCGAATAGGAAGGCTTTTTTGGTGGGCGGGACTATGCAGGGTTATAAGTGTCCAAAGACCTAGGTACAAACACTCAAACCAGTTTAGGGGGTTTGCGGTCCTCTCAGATCCACCGAACAATCTGATTCACATCCCACGCTTGCTCTTTGTTTTCTCAGCTGCCTCCAGACTGTTTACTGCCTTTCACTAGACTTATTAGGAAAAAAACCCACAGGAGCTAGGCAGATGGGTTATATTCATTAACATCCATCGTATTCACATTGAAGGGTGTGAACACACACGTTGCTAATGAAATGAGAATGCGGAGGGGCAGGGGGAGGTTAGGCAAGCGGCAGCAGGTGACGTCATCCCAGTGGGGAGATCTTCACGACAGCTGAAAGAATGTGGAATATGAGCTAACTAGCTCAGGTAGCTTCCTCCGCAGTTGACTGGTCTGTAAGAAGCTCTCCTGATTCTAAGGTTCTCAGAGGAGTGGCCAGCTCAGAGAACTCCCAAGAAAAGCCAAAGGGTCTGACGGGCTTTGAAGAAAGACCATCCGTGCTGGACAAAGAAACAGTCTTTTGATCCATCATCTTGGTTGAGGATGAATTTACATGTGAGCTCAGGGCAACCAAGACTTTCTTTACCGTTCAGGCAAACTTGTGCTTAAAAATGCCAGTTGGTATAAAACCCAGGTGGGCTGTAATATTGCTTTGACACTAAGATCAGTAACAGGATTGCAGTTTACCTTGATAACATGGATTATTTTACTTATATGTACCCATGATCAGAAGAATAACACCACGAATTTAAAACTGCTGCTCCTCTATTTTCGTGCAGGGAGAAATCATCTATGGTTCTGCAACTTCATGTGGGATCTATGAAGTCCTTTAACAACCCCATCATGGCTTCAGAAAAAATACAGGGCTGCCAAATGAGGAAGAACTATTCCAAGTAAATGGTTTCCCCCTTATAAAGGAAATGAAACCCTGAAGCACCAAATTTATTTTAGGTGGGAAATGCTACTCCAAATTTTTCCTTATTTATTTGCTGCCTTAAAGGGAATAACAGGGCTTCCCTGGTGGTGCACTGGTTGAGAGTCCACCTGCCGATGCAGGGGACACGGGTTCGTGCCCCGGTCTGGGAAGATCCCACGTGCCGTGGAGCGGCTGGGCCCGTGAGCCATGGCCGTTGAGCCTGCGCGTCCGGAGCCTGTGCTCCGCAATGGGAGAGGCCACAACAGTGAGAGGCCCGCGTACGGCAAAAAAAAAAAAAAAAAAAAAAAGTGAATAACAACTGTCTTTTCTTGATGACCCTTAATAGTGCCTGTGGAAGTATTTAGGCTCTTTGCTCTTTTGCAAAATGAGGTTCATGGATTTCTGACCTCTCCTTTCTCACTGTTTATCTCCTCTCTTGCTGACAAGCCTGTTCTTACTGTAGTCAATGTGCCTGCCTCTAATATTCCACCCACATCATTCTTCTAATTTGTGTTGGATCTTGGAAACCAGATAATGATTTCTATTAGAACTCTGCATAAAGTAAGTGTAAGTTAGGACCTGTGTGGGTACTACCTGTACCTACTTGGTTTTCTATCTCTGAAATCCTCACATCTTCATTAAGCACCACCCAAGTGTTTAATTCCATCTTAGAGTTTGACACGGGTTATGGACTTGGGCAATAGGGATTGTCCTGGCTGCTGGCTCCCCTCTGAATCCGATCCAGTCTTCCTGCAGGCTAATGGCCTGCTTCCTGTTTCTAACCTAGTTGTTCTGTGTGGATCGTTATCTGCTCCTTCTTCTTAAGACCCTTAGTTCTTGGGACTGGGTTCCTGCCGCTTTCTTGTCATCTATTTTTTTCTCCCTGCTTTTTCTTCCTCCCCTCATGATGAATTTTCTTCTTGCACTAAGAAGGATGCTCAGGAGAGAATAATAGGTATATTGCAAGCAAGAAGCGGGATCTCAGTAGATGTTCGTTCAACAAAAGTGCAAATGATAAATATGAATATATATTTTGGCCTACACATTGCTTTCAGAAACTGTACGTTGCTGAAGGAATACTTTTGGTCTCAATTCTAGGTTTTTATATGTAGAAGTCTGTACTGAATTTGGTTTGGTGGTGGGCAAACGGGACGTATAAAACCCAAGCTCATTTATGAAAACTAAAAATTCTAAGAATGGTGCTTTATGAAGGCATTCTCATCAGGCTAGAAAAATAACTGAAAGGCTTAAAATATCAAAAAAGATTTAATCCATGAATTTCCTAGTTGTTTATTCCTGCCGCTATTCTCTCTATTGCCAGAGCAATTAACAACATTTTCGTCTCAATGGAAGGCTTCAGGTCCAATAAAATGATTTCCCAAAGTAAAGCCTGAAGGCAAAGAAGGAGAGCTATGCAGGCATGAATGACTATAAAGTGAATTATGTCTGACAGCTCTGCGTGGGGTTGAATTTGAACTACCTACAATAGACCCATCATTCTTCAACAAACGAATATGCTTAAAGAATAAACACACAAGTCCATTACTGCAATGTTTCCCTTTATATAATAGAAGTCTTTTAGAAAATCTAGGAATACATCAACATTTAAATTGTTAATTTAAAAATGATACTGATGTGTCGGTACGTTAGTTCTTAACCACGTATGTATAACGTAATGGACAATGCACTGATGTGTTGGTATGTTAGTTCTTAGCCACGTATGTATAACGTAACGGACAACGCACCAAAACTGTTAAGCTTTCTGTGATTGCTGAGAATATACTTGATTTTTAGGTGTATCTTAAAAGCTTAGCTTATATTTTTTGTTCTTTCCAAGTTTTCTGCAATGAACATATACTAATTTTATAATTATAAATTTTTTACATATAGTTATATATAATCCTATGATAAATAATTACTATACAACTATATATATATATATATATATATATACATATTTTTTTGGCCATGCTGTGCAGCATGTGGGATCTTAGTTTCCCAGCCAGGGATCGAACCTGTGCCCCCTGCAGTGGACATGTGGACCGCCAGGGAAGTCCCTCCTGGTCATATTTTTAGTGCCTCACTCTTAAATATGTGTGCCAGCTAAAGGGTCACCAGACATTTGAGGAAATGTCTCAGACACAGGAGAAGGCCAAAGGAAAACACACATGAACAAACAAACGAGAGCTACTCTAAGGAAAGAAAGGCTGAATAGGGAAAGAACAATTAGAACAAGAGTGTCGTTAATATCCTCTGAGAGATAATATATCGCTTCCAGGAAACAAGAACAGATGATATAAAAAAGGAACATTCAAAGAACAAAAAATAGAGCTCTTGGAAATTGGGGATGTAATAAAAGAAATGAAAAACTCAAGGTTAAGCTCTGAGATGTAAATTTCAGGCTACCTCTCAAAATTTAGGGAAAACAATAAAGAAATTGAACAAATGAGAGAAAAGATAAGAAAATTAGAGGATTAGTCCATGGGGTCTGATATCTGAATATAAGTTCTAGAAAGAAAGAATAGAAAATGAAGATGAAGAAATTGTCCCCAAAAATCAGTTCAAGGAAATGTCCTTAAAGCTGAAGAGAATGGCTTTCCAGGTTGAAAGGCCCATTGATTACCCAGTAAGAAGGGTGGAAATAAACACACATCAAATAATATTCATGAGATTTCAGAAAATGGGGGAAAAGAATAAGAACCTGAAAGCATCTAGAAAAACACTGAATTCAAGTAAAGGATCAAGAATTAGAATGGCAATGAACTTCTTGAGAGCAACATTGTTGACAACTGAAAAATTCCTTCAAAATTTAGAAGGGAAATAATTTCCAATCAAGGATTCTATATTCAGTCTAACTTCAATTAAGTGTGAGAGAGAATAAAGACACTCTCAGACTTGTAAAGTTTCCGAAAATGTAACTCCCATGCACCCTTTCTCAGGAAGCTACAGAAAGATGACTCCATGGGAAAAAAAAAAAGAAAAGAAAATAGATCAAGAAAGAGGAGGTCACGGAGGCCAGGTCGGAGGGGCTCTAACAATCTAGAGGCCAAGGGAATCTCTATGATGATGGAGAAGGCAGATGCAAGGATGACAGCTGGTCTTTCCAGCCAGAATGCTCTGGAAGAGATGTCTCCAAGAAAATGAAATGAGCACAGGGAACTCTACTTGGTGCACTGTGGTGACCCAAATGGGAAGGAAATCCAAAAAAGAGAGGCTATACGTATATGTATGGCTGATTTACTTTGCTGTACAGAAGAAACGGACACAGCAGTGTAAAGCAACCATACTCCAGTTAAAATAAAACAAAACAAAAACTTATACTGGGATGTATGTCAATTGTATCTCGATAAAACTGGGGGAAAAAAAGAAAACAATTCCCAGTCCAAATGAAGACTCCTGCAGAGCTAGTCTTCTCAGAGATCCCAGGCGCCCTCTGTCCTGAGTTAAAGTTGGTAGTAAATAAGCCTAAATATTGTATTAAAGTATGACTAATATCTAATATCTAATGTTCTTACTCAAAGAGCTAAAGGTTATGCTCTGACACTTCATTTGAAAATCCCACAGCACATTTCAAGGCTGAAGAATTTGGTTTTGTGGAGCAGATTTTAATTTAATTAAAGTTGTGCCTCATGTAAAGTCTTTTCAATAAAATTTTTAGCACCAAAAAAAAAAAAAAAATGAAGTGGACTATCTGACATGTGTGAAAACGTATTGAAAGGGCTTTAAAAATTGGGAGAATTTGAGTTTGAATTCATCATCAATTCATAGAAAATTTAACAAATGGAAAAGCAAGATACTTACAACCTTTATGGAAAATAAGACACTGTTCAAGAAAGGAAATGTAATTCCATTGTATGGTTCAGCTATGAAAAGCATGCATAAAGTTGTGTAACGTAAACATGGCATTCTGATCTAACCAAAGTTAGTGAAGCATCCATCCTATTGGAAAGATGGCGGCACAGGAAGCATGTGTGTGTGGGGGGTGGAGAGGGCGATGTTGGCTGTGAAGAGCCTAATCCTCACCTTCCGCAGTAAGAAGTTACCTGGTAGTCACTAACTAAAAACAGATATTCAGGTTGTAGTCCAGGGCTGGGTAAACCATGGCCCACAGGCCAGCCACATGTGTTTGTAAATAAAGTTTTATTGCAACACAGCCACACCATTTGTTTACATATTGTCTGTGGCTGCTTTCATGCTGCAACCACAGAGTTGAGTACTTGCAACAGAGACCACATGGTCCTCAAAGTCAAAAATGTTCACTATTTCACTCTACAAAAAGTTTGCTGACCCCTTGCGTACCAAATAAATGTCTTTAGAGGCTTAGAGACAAACACCAGAAGAAACAACAACAACAAAAATGTGAAAATTGGGTGGCTGTTTTTCCTAATGAGCTATACAGAACTATTTGATACGTTAAACAAGGTGCTTGCATTACTTTGATAAAAACAAAATCTAAATAAAAAAGGAATGTTAACATAATTTATTAGAGGCAATTTTTTTTCAGCGCCATGATAAAAATGTAAAAAAATTACCTTTATTCTTTTTGTTCCCGCTTTTGGTTTTTGGACATTTTTTACTTACAGTTCAACTTCTTTCTTTGAGTCAACTTTCCTTTCTTTTCCTTTTTATTTTTAGTTTTGGTTAGAAAGCAAGGCAAGAAGTCAAGCATTAGACTTTAAATGACTTCTCTCCTACATTTTGAATGTATCTGGAGGAGGGACATTGCAGATTTTAGATTCCTAGGCAATCCACAGATCCAAAGAACTTGCTAAACAGATTTTATTTTACTCAACCAAAAGTGATCTCAAATTGTCTTCACACCTCAATTTATTTATTTTTAAAGGATGCAACTGAGACTCACATTCCATCCATTGATCACCGTTGGTGACACGCTTCCTTCCTAATGTAATCTTGAAATGGTAGCGCATCCATAATTAATCGGGAGGTAAGCTGTCTTAGCCATTAAACACGTTTCCAATTTAGTAGCACTTCGGGCACAAAGGTCATTTTTTGCCCAATACTTCAAGATAAACAAGGACACTTTCCGGAAAATGTACTTTTCTTATATGACTAATACCGGATAATACATTGATATTATACTCTAGATGTGATGCGTGCATATTTCTGTTCTTGAGCCTAGGATGTGAAAAAGAAGGAGCCATTCTCACTATTATGTTCTCAGGTTAATACTTATGACCCTACTCAGCAGAAACTTCAGTTCCAACAGTGCCAACCACCGAAGCTTATAGGCCTAGTGAGACTCCTGCTGAGTCAGCGGGCCAGCCCTCCAAGTTCCCGGAGGAGGATGGCCTTTCTCTCAGTTCACAGGGTGTTGGCTGTCCACCTCCCCTTCTTGGCCTGGCTAGGTCACTTCAGTGTATTCAGCAAATGTTTACTGAGTACCTACTATGTGCCTAGCTCTGCGTGAACCCCTGTAGAGAACCCAAAGATGACTAAGATTACAACGTGCTAGGAAGACTTGACAGGCACCCAGGAATCGGGTGGGCCACAAAGGCCCACTTGATAACGTGAGTTGTTGAAGTCACATGTGCTCTAGGAGTTAGGAGTGGCTGAGAAGGAGTCGGACTCCAGCGTGGGCACTGTAGGCTGAGCCCCCACTCTTGGGTGGGCGGAGGCAAGAGGGGAGGTGTTTTCAGTTGGAGAGTCCAGTGGTGAGCACGGGGCACGGCTGAAGATCCACTCACCATGGTTGGAGAATAAAGCTCGAATTCCATCCACAGTGACTTAGCACAAGAGATTACGCTTTTGCCCAAGTTCTATGGCCAGTGGTAAACTCTGAACTCTAATTAAAGTCTTCTGATGCTAACTTCATACTGTCTGTACTCTAGAGAGTTGTCCATTTGGAAAGATGGACCAATTAATAGACCATCTCTTGTCTCTAACAGTCAGCTCAGTGGCCTCGTATTTGCAAGGGACTGTCCCAGTGTTTGTCCCAGTCAAGTATTTGGTGTCAAACAGCCCATGTACTCACTGATACATCTGACTCTGTCTGCTCATTAGTAACCACCTGTGAGTCAATGGCCAAAATTGAGGAAAACTTGCAAATAATACAAGAAACATGCAAATGTTTCTTCCAAGGGTGTAATGATATGAAACCTATGAGAATGGGACATTATTGCAGCCTTTTGGCATCCGGCTTTAGACAGGTGCAGGGCAGACCTGCCTAGAGAAGACAAGGAGGATCCAGCACCAGGAGTTTGGCGGAGAGAGGTTTGGTGGGCATCACAGGTCCAGAAAGGAAGAGGAAAGTTCCAGAGAAGTGCATAGGCGAGAATCACTAGGAAGAAAACTAATATCTGTCAAATGGCCACTCTATGTCTTGTGCTGTACAAAATTATTCCTTCAGCCCTCACAATACTCCAGCGAGACGTGCTTTGTTACCCTCATTTGAACAAATAGATCAGGAACTTAAAACTTGGAAAGGCTAAGTAATTTTCCCAAGGTCACGCAGTTTATAAAGACTGGAGCTGGATTAAAACCTTGTTCCAACTTTCCATAAAGACCATATTATTTACGTTACTCAGCGCAGCCCTTTTTAGGGCAGGCAGGCAAAAGGTGAGTCCTAGGAAGTCAGCTCAGGCAAAATGCCTGACCTTTTCTAAAAATGCTGCCTGGGAGAGGTGAGTCTTGACATGAACTTTAAAGAACGAGTACGGTTTCTACAGTTAGAAGAAGAAAAGAAGATGACTTCCACAGGAGGAATAGTGTAATCACAGCGCAGAATACGAGCCACTACATGACCCTGGCTGGAACAGTGCAATCAAATGTAGGGAGGGTGCTTTGTAAAGACAGTCAATGGTCTTAGGACAAAATACTTTGATAAGCATTTAGTGATGAAATTACAAGAACAACTGATGACGTAGCAGCATCTCTGACATACCAACCTCATAACCTCAACATTTCTATCTTTATCCATTTTCCGGACCTACCACATGCAAGGCCTTGTACTGACAACTGCAAGGGATGGAGACACGAAGGACATGGCACTTTCTTGAGGAAACTTATGATCTGTAATTCACAGTGCTGTGCTAGATATTTGGCCAGGGTGCTATAGGAACGAGAAAAAGGACACCTGTCTGAACCTAGAGGACCATGGAGCGTTTCCACAGGAGGTGATACTTAGGTCTTGAAGACGGTTTGGTATGGGGAAGCAGAGAGTGGGCGGTAGGGAAGACTGGAGAGTGGGCAGGGGAAGACCTCACACTGCCATTCTAAGGAGTTTGTGCTTTAAATTGAGGGCAGTGAAGCAGAAAATACTTTGAGCAGAGAAGTGATGGGATCAGATTCTTGTTGTAGAACAATTACCCTAGCAGCAGTGTGGAGGATGCAATGGAGAGGTAGAGGACCAGAGGCGGGGAGATAAATCAGTCATCTATTACAGTATCCAGGGTCTTTTGAACTTAGACACTGGTCCTGGGAATGAGAAAATGGGACAGATTCAAGAGAAATTACAGAACTGAACTTTACTGGTCTTGCTGACTGGTGGTGAGTTAGGAATGAGGGTGAGAAGAAGATAATTACCATGTATCAAGTGCTTTCGACCTCACAGGCTTGGAGTTAAGTCTTTTACATGCAACATCCTACTTAATCCTTATATGAACCCTGCAAGGTAGATACCATATTCCTGTTTCATAGACAAGGGAATAGACCTGAGCAATTAAGTGACTTTTCCAAAGTCACACACAGAGTAAGGGGTGGCTATGTGCTTGGCCTCAGGTGGGTCTGACAGCAGACCCTGTGCCTTTATCACTCTACCCACCAGTGACTGAATAAGGTTTCTGATTTAGGTGACCAGGTAGAGGGTGGGGCCGCTGGCTTGGAGAGATTAATTTGGAGGAGTGGCAGTTTCAGGAGAGAAAGAAAAGTTCCATTTTGGTTATTATGAAAGTGAGGAAAGTTTACATCTGCAGATATAGGATTAAGAAGATGAGACAGTTCTGAATGATGGTTTGAGTTCACTAGAGAGGTCCGCGTCGTAGGGACAGACTGAGCAGGTTCAATGTGCAGGGAGCGGAAGGGGGCTGAGGACATCTTGCCCAGAGGGTTGTCCAGGATGAAAGAGGAGAAAGCCGAGGAGGGGGCCCATGGTCAGACCAGACTTCAAGTGTGGGCAGAGGAAGAGGACTCTGGACAGAGACTAAGAAAGGTCAAAGAGGTGTGGAAAAACCGGGGACGACAAGTCTCAGAGAAGACCAAGTAGAAGTTTTTAGGACGGATGGAGGTTCAAGCAGAGCTCACACAGTGCACAGCTCCAGGGGGCGCCCAATCGGATCCCAGTCTATGTGTGTGGTGCCCGGAAGTCATCCAACACGGTAGCCCTGGGTCCACAGAATCCAGGACTGAGAAGAGGCAAAGATAAGAGAAGGTGGGAAGGTATCCATTTGGTTTAGTAATTGTAAGGTCATGGGGGGCACGAGTGAGGGCCATTTTAGTGGTGCGATGAGGGGAAGAAAATATTTTGGAGGATTGAGGAATAACTGGGAAGTGAGGAAGCATATATGGTTTCCGTAAAACTAGTGTATGGGAGGAGGGAAGGTAGTAAGTAGAAACAGACCTGGGGTCTGAAGAGAAACTGGGACAGGTCATACTCTGAGGAGAAAGACTGAACAGGGATACAAGATATAGAGGGAATAACTGATGGAGAGAAGGCGTGGGGAACACGGGAGGAACTGGGCTTCCTCCATCCTAAGGACAGAGTGGAAGATGGGATACAGAGGTGCAGATGAAAAGTGCCCAAGGACCCAAGGCGAAGCCTGATGGTTTTTAAGATGAACACTGTCCACAAAGCTGGCTTCCGCAGTTCTGCTCTGTCCCTCCCCTGAGGGATACATATTCCTATCTTTATCACTAACTAGGTACTTAGAAAATTAACTAGCATGAGTTTATCTTTTTATTCATGCATCTCATCTTCCCTACTTAGTGCTGCACCCCATGAGCATGGAGGGAGCGTTGTAGACACACAGACTCGCAGACTTAGACGTATCCTCAGAGACCATCTGTTCCAACACATTTATCGCACAGATGATGTCATGAGGCCCAGAGGAGGAAAATGTCTTGTTCACTTTTTTAAAATGTGGTAAAATATGTCTAACATAAAATTTACCATTTTAAGTGCACAGTTCAGTGGCACCAAGTACATTCTCATTATTGTGCAACCATCACCACCATGCATCTCCAGAACTTTTTCATCTTCCCAAACTGAAACTCTGTCCCCAGGAAACACTAAATCCCCATCCCCTCCTCTCCTCAGGTCCTGGAAACCCCAGTCCACTTTCTGTCTCTGTGTGTTTGACTATTCCAGTACCTCATAGAAGTGCAATCATACAATATGTGTCCTTTGGTTTGTGGCTTATTTTACTTAGTATAATGTTTTCAAGGTTCATCCATGTTATAGCAAGTATTGGAATTTCCTTCCTTTTAAGGCTGAATAGTATCTCGTTGTATGAATATAACACCTTTTGCTTATCCACTCATCCAATGATCCACATTTGCGTTGTTTCCACCTTTTGGCTACTGTGACTAGTGCTCCCGTGAACACTGGTGTACAAAGAGCCCACAGTCTTTTAATGATTTTTCTCCCCTATCTAACACTGTATTCTTCAGAGTAGAAATTCGAGAAAAAATTTTTTGATGATGATAATGTTATCCAATCCCTCAAACGTATGGGGGAGAGAGAATTTAAGCCCATGAAACAAAAGACCATCCATTCTGTAACTTAGCTAATATGCTGATTCTCTTTAAGTGGAATCAATATGTAACCAAAATACACAATTACCATGAAACTATGGATTTTCTTTTTTTACGTGCATTTATCTTCCCCCCTGTGTCTCTCTCTCTCTATTTTCCAGAGAGGAGCAAATCTGATCCAGAGCTTCATTGCTTTCTAAAGTAAGGCTGTTCCATGGGAATCCTCGGAACACAGCCACATGATGGAACCGTAACATTTTAAAATTCCAATGTCAAGGACTTCCTTTGGAAAAATCTCATTGAGCACTTCTGTCATATTTGAAAAATAGAACAGTTCAGCAAAAACAGTAGGAGCGGCATTCCCCTCTTCTGCTGCCCTGCACTCAAGTGTGTGTCTCTGAAAAACATCCTTTATTCCTATGCAATCCTCTCAAGGTCAATTCAAGGACAGAGGCCTTTTAGTAAGAACATTAAGTGTAGGGGAGATTTTTTTACCTCCTCACATTAGTCTATATTCAGCATCAAATCAATTATTATTCAGTGTCAGCTTTCCAGAACGTGTTGAAATCCTTTTTCCTAGTTAATAAGTGGAAAACTATTCCGTGCCGATGGTTCACAACGTGTTCTGTGTTTATCAGGAGCTTGTTGAGCTAAGAAATGACTGGGCACAGACTAACCGTCATCTTGTGCATTTCTAGGGCACATTAAACTTTCAGCTCATGCCTTTCATGCGATGTATCTTTTGATCTGTGAAACAACCGTAGAGGGGAAATCGGGGGGGGTTGTTATGAGGCTGCTGGAATGAGGCAGAAAGTGCTGAGGGTCACACATAGAGGTGCTCGCCGCAGCAGTTGGTGAGAAAAAATGGTTGATGGCATTTGGATGCCACTATAAACTATGCAGACATGGGGTCACCAACCATACTCTGTCCTCTGTGGAAATCCAGCTCGGTCTGAGCTGGTGTGCCCATTCTTCCCCTTCCCCCACCTCACTTTGGGCAGGCAAAGGGGCTTCCCTTATTCCTCACCCACCACGGCTTTTTCTCCGTCTGTTCCCTTTTCCTTGCTTTGCCTCTTTCTTCACCTGGCTACTTCTACTCATTCTTTTAAAAATATTTCAAAAAAAGTTTAAACAAGTAGTTCTTTAAGGACTGTTAGGAATAGTTACAATTTTCTCTGTTCTGCCCTCCTATTTCTCCTTTCTAGAAGCATTTTCTTTCTTCCTTCTTTCCTTCCTTCTCTTTCTTTTACTTTCTTTCTTTCTTTCTCTTTCTTTCTTTCTTTCTTTCTTTGAGGCTTGTGGGATCTTAGCTCCCTGCCCAGGGATTGAACCTGGGCCCTTGGCAGTAAAAAAGCTCAGACTCCTAACCACTGAATGCCAGGGAATTCCCTCTAGAAGCATTTTCAACCCTTTAGGCTGATTTAGAGATTCACCTCCAAATGACACAGTACTATCACAATTTCATGATGTTTCATTTTCAGGCATTATCTATTGACTTACCAATGTGGAGGACGAGGATTTAGTGCTCTTTTACTCCCCCTCCCCCCATCGACAAGCACCATTCATTCATCTATCCTAAAAGAGGTAGACTGTAATTTTGCTTAGATCAACATTAGTTTTCAGATTACTAACAACATGGAAATACCATTTACATCTAAGTCATATCATTTCTCATGATTATTTCTCCTCTTCTGCAGCTTTTGTTTTTCCTGGAGTTTTCTTTTTTTTTAAGTTTGTTTAATTTTCCTTAGGTGACTTTGTTGAGTTTTCCTTTGGTTGTCCTGCAAGTGTTGTCCTCCAATCTCTGATCTCTAACGAGAAAGGAAAAAGCAGCCCTTGATGACTGGCAACTGACTGGGTGCTCACAGTCAGGTCCTGGTGTTCCGTTGAACACACACCGATTCACAGGACACATCAGGCAAAGTCACTCTGACCCTGATATGGTGAGGCAAAGATGCCGTCACTCCACAGTCATGTCTTATTCCAGACAAAAGAAATGTCCAAAACACAAAAATGACCAAACCTACCCTTTCCTGCCCAATACACATAACTGTTCCATCTTTACCAACTATGGCTTTAGTCCTGTTTTGTTTCTATTACCGTCTAGATAAAAATATTAAGATGTCTAATCACAGAAATACCCCTGTTTCCTGACAGCTCCAATTCTGAGCAAACTCCTGCTTCTTTGAACCCTCCCTCAAATCACTGAACACAAACCCAAGTCCTATAAGAAGCTCTTCTGGCACCCTGAGATCCCTCAGTTCTCCAGGGGCTACCTGCCTTGCTACAAGGAATCAAAAACCCCAAATTTGTTCTCATACAGACAGGTTCCTAGAGGTCAATGCTGTGATGTATTTACCGACTGGAGGTTCCATTAATATTCATCTGAGAGGCTTAATGCCTCTGATGGGAAACCCTCAACGCACTGTGAGTGGGCACATTTGAAAGCCTTCGTGTCTCTAGCTGTCTGAGGTCCCACACCACCCCTGGCTGGTAGGATGCTCATGCTGAACTGAGCTCCGATATTTTGTTGAGGTCCTTCCTTCCATTTTAGGAGTTTTTCCTCTCTCCTTTTCTCCCTGCTTCTTCCTTTCTTTCTTTCTTGTTGTCTCCCTCCACTCCCACCCCCTTTCCTGCCTTTAGGAATAAGGTTATCAATGACTTTTTGGTTATCTGATCAGATACTGATTGTTATTTGGTGAACTTGTTTTCTAGTCTCCTAGTATCTGTTCTTATGCTCTGTCTGCGTTGGGTGCTATTTGTCTATAAGAGGAAAAGTCCATGGGGAGATGCTGGGCACCAGCCAGGTCAGTCTTTGCTGAGCCAGCTCTGGGGGCTGAGTTCAGAATGTCTTCGGGTAAACTCTGACTTCGGCACTATTTCAAAACCTTATGAGAAACCTCCATGCTGTTCTCCACAGTGGCTGTATCAATTTACATTCCCACCAACAGGGCAAGAGGGTCCCCTTTTCTCCACACCCTCTCCAGCATTTATTGTTTGTAGATTTTTTGATGATGGCCATTCTGACTGGTGTGAGGTGATACCTCATTGTAGTTTTGATTTGCATTTCTCTAATGATTAGTGATGTTGAGCATCCGTTCACGTGTTTGTTGGCAGTCTGTATATCTTCTTTGGAGAAATGTCTATTTAGGTCTTCTACCCATTTAGGGATTGGGTTGTTTGTTTTTTTGATATTGAGCTGCATGAGCTGCTTGTATATTTCAGAGATTAATCCTTTGTCAGTTGCTTCGTTTGCAAATATTTTCTCCCATTCTGAGCGTTGTCTTTTCATCTCATTTATGGCTTCCTTTCCTGTGCCAAAGATTTTAAGTTTCATTAGGTCCCATTTGTTTATTTTTGCTTTTATTTCCATTTCTCTAGGAGGTGGGTCAAAAAGGATCTTGCTGTGATTTATGTCATAGAGTGTTCTGCCTATGTTTTCCTCTAAGAGTTTGATAGTGTCTGGCCTTACATTTAGGTCTTTAATCTATTTTGAGTTTATTTTTGTGTATGGTGTTAGGGAGTGTTCTAATTTCATTCTTTTACATGTAGCTGTCCAGTTTTCCCAGCACCACTTATTGAAGAGGCTGTCTTTTCCCCATTGTATATTCTTGCCTCCTTTATCAAAGCTAAAGTGACTATATGTGTGTGGGTTTATCTCTGGGCTTTCTATCCTGTTCCATTGATCTATCTTTCTGTTTTTGTGCTAGTACCATACTGTCTTGATGACTGTAGCTTTGCAGTATAGTCTGAATTCCAGGAGCCTGATTCCTCCAGCTCTGTTTTTCTTTCTCAAGATTGCTTTGGCTATTCAGGGTCTTTTGTGTTTCCATACAAATTGTGAAATTTTTTGTTCTAGTTCTGTGAAAAATGCCATTGGCAGTTTGATATGGATTGCACTGAATCTCTAGATTGCTTTGGGTAGTATAGCCATTTTCACAATGCTGATTCTTCCAATCCAAGAACATGGTATATCTCTCCATCTGTTTGTGTCATCTTTAATTTCTTTCATCAGTGTCTTATAGTTTTCTGCCTACAGGTCTTTTGTCTCCTTAGGTAGGTTTATTCCCAGCAACCCCACTACTGGGCATATACCCTGAGAAAACCATAATTCAAAAAGAGTCACGTACCACAATGTTCACTGCAAGCTCTATTTATAATAGCCAGGATATGGAAGCAACCTAAGTGTCCATAGACAGATGAATGGATGAAGAAGATGTGGCACATACATACAATGGAATATTACTCAGCTATAAAAAGAAATGAAATTGAGTTATTTGTAGTGAGGTGGATGGACCTATAGTCTGTCATACAGAGTGAAGTAAGTCAGAAAGAGAAAAACAAATACCATATGCTAACACATATATATGGTATCTTAAAAAAAAAAAGGTTCTGAAGAACCTAGGGGCAAGTCAGGAATAAAGACGCAGACATAGAGAATGGACTTGAGGACGTGGGGAGGGGGAAGGGTAAGCTGTGACGAAGTGAGAGAGTGGTATGGACATATTTACACTACCAAATGCAAAATAGATAGCTAGTGGGAAGCAGCCACATACATAGCACAGGGAGATTAGCTCAGTGCTTTGTGACCACCTTTGTGAGGAGATATGGGGATATATGTGTACATATATCTGATTCACTTTGTTATAAAGCAGAAACTAACACACCACCGTAAAGCAATTATACTCCAATAAAGATGTTAAAAAACAAAAAACAAAACCGTATAGGAACATCCTCATTAGTCTTGTCTCTGTGTTCCTGAGACTGCCTTGTTCAGTCTTCCAGGAATCAGAAGGTATTGTCTGGTCTCTGATTGTCGACTGGGCTTTAGCCAAGTCCTGAAGGCAGGCGGCTGCATCAGCACTGGCCTTTGGGAGCACTGCAGTTCTCACAGTGTCTCATGGACATAAACCATGCATTTCCTCTGGGATAAACACCTGCTTTCCCACATCATCTTAATTTATATGCTTCTCTCTCTAACTGGCAGTTTCACCAGGAATAATTTTGAATTGCAGTGGCTGCTTTGGGGAACTCTGGACATGAACAAAATTGTTCATTTGAGAGATGCCTTAGAACGCAAAGGGAAGGAGCAGCAGGAGATTATCCCGTCTGTCTAAAAAAGAGAGAGCATTTTGGTTTTTGTAGATACCTCTCTCCTACATTTCTGTACCGTGAAGGTTAATAAATGCTGGCTTTAAAATATGCTGCTTGATAAAATTTTCAAGGCCCAAATAATTACCTAAACCAGTTGTAATAACTATCTTTTGCGTATAAATATACGTCAAAATGGGTTTTCTTGAATCTAAACGTTTATCTTCTCTTCTTGCAGAGGAAGGATATTTGTTGTTTACAGTGATAATTTCGTAAGTGTCTGAAGTTGGCCCCCTCTCACTCCTTCTTTCTATCTCTTTCCCTCTCTTTTTCTCTCTCTTGGTAAACTTTAAAAATTAATTAATCAAAATAATCATCCTGTCATTATGGGTGCACTTTAAGAATTTCTATTTCAGACTGTCAAAAATATCTAAAAGACAGAAAGAAAAATATTAAGCGATTTGTGTTTCTTCTGTGGACACTGAAAACTGTATTTACAAAATATCCTTTGTTACTATTGTTAGAAGATAAGAAGAAAAGGCTCATTTCCAGTAAAAGAAGAGCGTTGAGCATTATTTAGAGTCTTTAAAATTTTGTTTACCATATAAAAATAACATCAGCACAACAATTTGGTTTATACAAGACCGGGGTCAAATTTCTTATGATTTAAAGTTTCTAAATTTCCCACATTGTTTTTGTGAGTTACTTAAATCATCACTGTTTCCATAACTTATTTAAAATTTATGCATACACTCACATAATTGTATTCAGCTACATGAGAAGGTAATCATGAATTTTTAAAAAATGCTTACTTTTGTGAAATTTTACAATGCTATATGTCAGAAGGATTCATTATTTTAGTAAAAATTGTAATTGCTTCATTCTTAACTAAGATTAAGACCTTTGATAAACAGTCATTAATTAATAATCACTGTTACCTAGACAATTTACAAGAATGAAACAGATACAAAATAAAAGCTTTTATGCTGAAACTGTTTTTAAGTAACACAAAGATTCGATTCTCCACCCTATAAAGGGAAAGATGATAGGTTTTAATTCATTCAAAATTGTTACAAGAGCTATACTTTTTACCGAAATTGATAACCAGAAAGTGAGTTCATCTTTCTATGTTAATTATACGTAAAGGTAATAATGCTAAATTATTTTGAGGTGAGTTATATATAAGCTTAATAATGTTTAATTAGGTAGAGCTTAATGAGTATATTTTTAAATGAGAGAATAAAAACAATAACTTTTTTTGACTAAAAAATTATTTTTATGCCTTTTTGCAGAGATGGGTGCCAGTGTGTCTTTTGAGAATGGAGAGATTGGGATAAAAGCCATGGCTGAGAAGGCTGCTTAGGTTGTTTTGGGGTAACGGAGGCACGGCACAGACTTAGAACAGTGGGACACACCTTCTGCTCTTTTTTTCCCTCTCTGGACCAAAGGGCCTTAGATCCTAAACCTGAAACTTGGAAGCATGGAGAATCCTAATGTGAACTCGACCTTCAGTCATGTCAAGCCGTGCCTTCTCCTCTTTCACAAACATCTAGGCTGCTTGTAGGCTTTTTTAGAATCTATCAGAAACGAGAGGATGAAAAATGTGAGATGGAAATCCTCACCCATCTTGCCAGTGATGTTTTGTACTTTTGGGTGAAACCTGCAGCTGTATCTCAAAGGTTAATAAGGCATTTCCGGAATTGGCTACAGGCCGATTCACAACCCGTTTCCTTGTTTATCCTCAATTTGTTGAGTGTCTTTGACCACCTACTGTGCCAAGTTCTTTGCATCTATTATCATTAACTTTTAAAAAAAGTTGATTGGAGTCTAGATGATTTAAAATGTTGTGTTAGTTTCTGCTGCACAGCAAAGTGAGTCAGTTATACACATACATACCGATAACAAGCCCCTGAAACTCAGAGACAGAACCACATACCGGGAGTCATCTTGCTGGTCAGGCAGTTGGTTTGCAAGTCAAGCCAGGTTCTATCTGACTTCAATATGGCAATTTTCTTTTTCACTATTTTATGCTGCCTTCAGTGTCACAGAGAAAATATCACGTGAAGGACAGGTTTGTGTTTGTGCAAGTCCGTGCAAGTGTGTATGTGTGTCCGCATGCTCGCATCTGTGTGTGTGTGTGTATGTGTGTATTGAGATGGTGGTGAAGAGTTATAACGAACTAGACCAGTTAATTCAAGTTCAGTTAGTGGATTTTTGTCACTTTTTCTTAAATATTTTTGTCAATCATAGTGGCCATACTGCTGTGCTCCATCAAAAAATCTCTACTCACACCAGAATTTGGGGGAAATTTTATGAAAATAAAAAAAGAAAGTTTGCCAGTGTAGACATCTCAGGCAATTATAGCCATCTGCCACTTGTTAGCCCAGAACGTTCCATCTGTTATATGCTTCACATCAGCCAGAGAGGGGGCCCAGTGTGGTGTAGACACACACTGAGAATAGATGCTGGGGTTCTGGGAGAAGGATGGGAAAGCAGCTAGACGGTCTTCTCTGGTCCACTCATGAAGTGTTTGGTCTGTAGGTGGTGGCCAGGGTGCCCTGCAGCATCCCCTGCTTCACTAGCTGGTCCACCCTCAGATGAGGTCGAATCTGCCCACTCAAGAGTCTCAAAAGGCAGAGCAAGAGCTGACTAACATGATCTTATAACCACTGTCTTCTCCCTTCTCCAGGCTGAAGGCACTAAACTTCCCTTTTCTTTTTGGAACCAGTTCTTTGTCACCTAAGCTGTCTTAATGGCGACTCACTGTCACTATAGCATCAAATGTATCACTGCAAACATGTTAAATCAGAGGCACATTTTTTTTTTTTTTTTTTTTTTGCAATACGCAGGCCTCTCGTTGTGGCCTCTCCCGTTGCGGAGCACAGGCTCCGGACGCGCAGGGTCAGTGGTCATGGCTCACGGGCCCAGCCGCTCTGCGGCACGTGGGATCTTCCCGGACCGGGGCACGAACCCGTGTCCCCTGCATCAGCAGGCGGACTCCCAACCACCGCGCCACGAGGGAAGCCCAGAGGCACATGTTTTCATCAGTTAAAACCCATCAGCTTTAACCTATTTTGAACTTCAGATGAAACGTAGAACTTGTAGAAATTTGGACTTTCTACGCTGTGACTATAAGTAATCTGAAGACCTAAACCGGTTTGAAAACAAAACTCTAGCAGTTTGTTTTCCTGATCCGCAGCCTTCAGTAAATTTCATTTGACCCTAATAGCCCAACTGGGTACGCTTGCCTTCGTCCTCCCGGGCAAGAGGAGAGAAAAATCTTCCTTTTCAACTCTCTTACTTATAGAATTCTGTAAACTTCCTTTTCTGAAAACCTGTCCTTTGCAAGAAAATGACTTTGCTCCTGGGTTTTCCTGGTCCGAACTGCTGCCGACCTCGGACATGTTTGTTTACTTATTTTTTCTTCTAGGACTAAAACATGAAATGTTAATGTTGCTGCTGTTGGAGTTTTCTTTGCCATCCAGGTGCCACTCCTGGTGTGGTGAGATCAACAGAGGGAAATAAAATTCAGCGCTGCTTCTCCTGAGATGTCAAAGGCTGTTTTTTTTTTGTTTTTTTTTTTTTTATGTTTGTGTGTGTGTGTTCTTCTCCTGATCTTTAGAATTTCCTACCTCAACTCAAAGTTACTTACCTACTTCTTTTATTACTGTTAACTGCCCTTTCTAATTCAGCCTGTGGTGAATTAAGTATGGCCTCTCAATCCCAAGCCACGGCTCCCTGTACCTCGAGGAGATCTCTAAATACTGGATGGTCTCATATCCCCGTCTCCACAGGACTCAGCACCATCAGGATACTTACATCCCAGGATCTGCATTCATATAAATGTACAGTCTGACTTGTGCTTGTCAATTTCATGAAAAGAAGCTAAAAAAGACACCGAGGAAACACCAAAGCCATTTCAAGTAATAATTCTCCTTTGTGCAACCACGAAAGTAATATCCTCATGGGTATAAACCCCAAAAGGCTGATAGAAAAGCTTCTCTGAACTGCAATGATTGATGGTCCTCAGAGATGGGGAAAGCACTGCAAGCTGACATGTTTATCACTTGCATTTGGAGGCAGGATAGTGCTGGGGAAGGGCTCTGCAGAGAAGTGAGCCTGAATGCCAGTTTGAGTGATGGGTCTGACATACGAAACTGCAATGGGCCCCCGTTACAGTGGGAAACGAACCCCTGCTTTAATGAATCCACAGCAGTAATTTAGGGTATAGATTCCATCTGCATGGAAGACAGGACGTGGCAAGATTGTCTATTGCTCACACCTGTGGAATGCAGGCTCTAAAACCTGGTCGCTGTCATTCTTGAATAACAGCATAGAACATGAGTAAGAATTCCCATCCTTGCAAAATGGGTTTAGCTTTCATATTCCTGTCCTTCACAGCGGGAATCAAAATACAGGGAGCTTTGAAAATAGCAAAAATGTCTCGTAGATTTATTTCCTTTCCTTGGAAGCATTACAAAGAAATATTTAATGGTTAGAATTTGCACAGGAATAGAGCAGTTAATCAGCTCGATTTTCTGTGTCTCTCTTCTCTACTGTGTGACAAAGAGGGTTGGGCTCTGATTTCTAAATGTGAAGATGAAAACTGTTATGTACAATGCTTTTTTAAAAACAAGAAACCCTTTTTTCTCAGCTAAAAATTGTTATTTGCTCTTTCCTCTACTTTTTATTTCAAGCTTCAATTTCATTTTCTATCCCCTTAAATACCAAGACCAGATATATACCAGATATATAAAAATGTTACATTATGCAATTACATTGCTATTTTTAAAAATCTAGGATGCTGTGAATACTCAAACGTGTTTTTTATTGATAGAGAAAGGAAATCCATTTATATCCTGCATATAACATTGAAAGTAGATTGTAATTATAACATACATTACAAATTTTCATTAATGCCACCTGAATTTTTATCATTATTAAAGGAATTCTCTTCAAAAAACAATGAGGTTTGTCATTAAAGACAGAAATGTCTTTGACAAAAAAAAGTGTGCTTTGCAGTGTTTATGAAAAGTGGGTTCATCATCTGAAGACGTTTCTGCTGCTGATGTCACGCGTGCGTGCAGGGAGGGGGGTTCTGCTCCCCTACTGCCTCCTCCGAAAGTATCTGTCTGCAGGGCGCCTTGTCCCATAAAGAAGCTCGTCTTGGTAAAGAGGACAAGTGAGGTGTCCAGCCAGCCCCCATCAAGCAGACCCGGCCTGTGGAAGCTGTCCTAGGAGGTGCCACGTGGCAGAGAGCAGAATGTCTGGCTATTCTGGTGCTAAATGGGTTTGCTGAGAGCGTCTCTGTTCTCTTGACTAATCCACGGTGTGTGTGTGTGTGTGTGTGTGTGTGTGTGTGTGTGTGTGTTTAACTCATCCTTTTGCTTCCAAGAATGACTGGAAGCGAGGGGAATCTAACATGCATCAGAGTTTTATGAGCTGGGTGAATGAGGGTGGGTGAAAATAACCATAAATTGGTATGTATTGGCTGTACCCACGTAGGGGACAGCTTCAAGTCTTTGTTATTTCACCCCGGGGGTAGGAATCTGTATAAACACCCTCACAGTCCATCCCTCTCTCTACCCCCATCACCCTTGGCAACTGCAAGTCTGATCTCAACTATTACATGTACAAGGGATAAACAACAAGGTCCTACTCTGTAGCACAGGGAACTGTATCCAATCTGCTGGGATAAATCATAATGGAAAAGAATATATAAAAAAAGAATGTCTATATGTGTATAACTGAGGCACTTTGCTGTACAGCAGAGATTGGCACATTATAAATCAACTATACTTCAAGTAAAAAAAAAAAAACACAAACCCTCGCAAGGACTGTACCTGGTGCATGTCACAGTGACATGTAGTCTTTTCATTCAGGTCACCTTGCATGCAGAGAGCAGAGTAGCTCTGCTCCTGAAAGCACAAGTCTGGGCCAGCAACCACCCGCTTCTCCCCACTCTTTAGCCCCCTCAGCCTTTTCCCAGGAAAGATTTGTTGTCTCTCCTCCACATCCCATGATGGCTATTTAAGTGCAGCTCTGGAGGGCACAGTGACCTTCTAGGAACTTGGGGACAGCTGAGTTTTTTGGAAGTACTGAGCTGATAGGGTCCTATTAGGGCACCTGGTATGGAAAATGCTGCAGCTCTGTGGGATGTAGACAATCAAAGGGAGACAGGCACAGGAGAGAGATCCCCTCACTTTCCGTTCAGCTCTCCTTTCAATATATACAGTAGGGCTTTTTTCCTTCTTTTATTGCAGAAGAAGGTATTTTAATCTGCTCTTATCAAAAAGTCAAAATAAAATGAACAGGAAGTTTAAAAACAGGTCCCTATGCCAACTGCAAGCATATAGTGGTTGTACAAGAAATATTTGCTAAATTTAATTGAATTGTGGCTTAATGAGTCATTTCTCTGAACCTCAAAAGTGTTCAATTTTTGTGGAAAGGTTTTGCAGATACCTCAGATGAACAGGCTCTGATTGACTTTTTGGGAAATGTAGCACAGAAACGACTGCAACAATTTTCAAAAATAGATAAGGACTATTAAGAAACACATAACCAGAACAGAGCCACAGAATACGCAAAACCAATTTAATTATTAGTGTGAAATTTCCCTCTTAATTTAATAGAATTACATTATCTTAAAGAGGATATATGTATATTTGTTAAAAACAGTTCCTTTAGAATTAAGATGATTATAAACGTGAGTCAGGCAAAGGAGGCCCCACACAGCACACAGCGTGAAATGGAATCACTTAATTGGTGGCATCCAGCTTGCCACTGATGGTAACCAGGCAGAGCTGTGAAGCTTGTATAATTATGAGCAAAGCTGAACAGCTGTTTTTCTTTATTGATTTCTACCTTTTTCCTATAATGACTATTCAAATTTAGCTTCTTGATTTTTTTCCCTCAGCAAAATAAGGCTGCAATATTATCCAGCAATAAAAAGGAATGAGCTATCAGGACACGAAAAGACACGGAGAATCTTTAAATGCCTATTGCTAAGTAAAACAAGTCCATCTGAAAAGGTTAGGATTCCAATTACATGACATTCTGGAAAAGGTAAAACTATGGAGACAGTAGAAAGATCAGTGGCTGCTGGGGGTAGGGCATGAGGAGGAAAGTATCGACGGAACACAAGGGATTTTTAGACTAAACTATTCTAATGATACTGCAATGGTGGAGACTAGTCATTCACTACACACTTATCAAAATCTGTAGACTGTACAACACAAAAAGTGAAGCCTAATGTAAACTATGGACTTCAGTTAATAATACTGTATCAACATTTTGTCACCATTATAAGAAACCTGCTAGGCTGTGGCAAGTATATAACACCAACGATAATTATTGTGTAGCAAGACGTTAATAACGGGGGAAACTATATACGCATGTGGGGAAGGGTGAGCAGGTATATGGGACTTTCTGTTCTTTCCATTTAATTTTTATGTAAACCTAAAATTGCTTTAAAAAATAAAGTCAATTAATTACATTTTAAAATAAAGTCAGTAAAATCAAACTTTCAAACTATTAAGCCACATGATAGTAAGTCATTTGCAAGACTAGGTCACTTTGTTTTAAATTAATAACATGACTCCATTTGTACCCGATATTGCCATTAATTTGATATTAATTAATTAAAATTAAATAACCTTACTATTAAAAGAAGCACTAAACGTGTTTACTTGTTTTAGGCTTTGATTCCTGTAACTCGTAGTAAGAAAAATCAATAAAAACTTAATGTTTTAGAATATGCTTAATAATTAGTCCCATAAAAATTAATTTATGCATATGGTCTGTGTTGAGCCTGTTCTTATTGATTGAATTTTCCTTCCTCTCTGCCTTCTATGGCACCTCCCATATTAACTAGAAATTTGAAGTCAGGCCCGTCTGTGTGTGGGTCTCTATAAGGGTTCCAGACAGCCTGGAGACCTCTGCTGGCTGCAAATGATAAGGACACTAGATCAGCCCTGGGAGATGGAGGGGAAGGGGAAGGAGAGAGGAGAGCAGAAAGTTATCAGGGATCGACACGATCCTCTATTTGAACTGTCAAATAAATACATTATGTCTATCTCCCAGGGCCTTTCTCATTCATAAAACAAGCACAGACAGTAAACAGACAAGCCAGCACAGAAAGACTCACCCTGAAGTCCTGGCCCCACCACTTACTTGCTATATGACCTGGCGCATGTCACTTAAATTCTCCGCGCCTCCTTCCTCATCTATCAAGTGGGGGTTTGAGTAGGAACCCATCTGCAAGGTGAATTAGTAAGCTCAGCAGACCTTGCTCCTCACTGTATCTGTCTAGGTACTGTAGCCGAGACTGAAGGACAATCTGTTAAATAAAGTTGACGCTAGTGACAAAGAAAAATGGAATAGTGCCTTCGTCCTGATCCAGGACTTTGCTTTATCCTCTGAGCTCATACTTCAAATGCTAATTCCTCCTGGCCATTTAAGATGGAATTATAGCTTGAGAATAAATTTACCTGGGAGAAGCAGTGTGAATTACAAATTAAAAATCACTGAAAGTTTCTTTGAGAAGATGAGCTTCCTTACATAAGTAAACTTTGTTTTTAATAGCTACATTTAAAAGCAGAAAAAAACTTAGACAATAGTCTATCTGTCTTATTTCCAGAGCATGGAGGTGTCACAATTAAAATGTAGCCATGCTTGCTGGCAGCAAACATAATGGTCATATGAAATAACTGTTGTGAACATTTAATGCTCTTTTAAACAGCAGGATTATTCACATCCTTCCAATTTTTAAGAGATGAATAACTCTTCCAAGCAAATATTTGTATTTCTATGGCTTCTCTGTGCTTTCTTCAACTATGATAGAAAAGTCTGCAGGGAGGTCAGCCTTCCCAAACGTGGCCATAAGGCTGCTGGGGGATTCTCTAAAGCACTAACGTAGTTGGCTAAATCTGCTTCTTCTGTCCACCCTTCATTCTGTTTTTCTATTTTGTCCTTCAGTGTATTCAAATGAAGGATAGCCTGATTTCTTTCCATCCCAATGTGCTAATCTTCAAGGTCTCCAGCGTTTAAATTCTAGCTCATTAATAAGATTATGCAAGGGATCTTCATAGCTCAGACTCCTTTCCCCAGAATACACCATGTTCTCCTTCCCTGGGTCGTAAGATAAAGCACTGCTCAGTGGCAGTTAATCTTTGTGCTGCATGAAGCATCGTGAGATGTCACAGACCAGGAGGAAAAGATCCAGTTCTACCAGGTAACCTCAGCTGGACCTGTTACTCTGTTCCATTGAGCAATGATGACTCTCATCTTAACCTCCATGGGTATCATACGTGATAATAGTTATGATGGGCTTTTAAAATTGCAAAGCGCCCTACAAATATAATGTATCATCACAGTTATGTGATAGGGGGTTAAATATAATACAGTTGATTCTTAATATTCACAGTATTTATGTTTTCTATAGTAAGTGCAAACACCGAATTAGCAAATACCGAACCGTTGCTCTCAGGGGAAATACAGGGCAAGGTTACTGCGAGCCTCTGGTCACAGCATTTCATCAACCAATCAATACCTAACCTTGTTTTATGTGTGTTTCTGTTTAAAGACACCTTATTTAACATATGTTGTTGATTCACTAACATTAAACTCACGGCCAAAAGCACTGTAACTCATGCTTGAATGAGGCTTATTTAATCCACATATTTTGTCTGTGAAGCACAAAGCCTTCTTGCACTTAAGAACAACAGACAGCACTTCAGTACTTCATTTGGGGCCATTCTGAACAGGGAAATCACTAATAAAAAGCCCCCGAATGCAAAAGGACGTGGCACTAAATAGACCACAAAAATGACAGTTGTTCACAGTGTCAGAGCTGAAACGAGACGGCAGCGTTGCCCTGTCCCCCTCAGCTGGAAGGTGGGCGTTGGTGACAAATTTTTTGCTGCTCTGCACATCTCTGCAAATGACCACAAAAGCGCCACTAGTAGATCTTAACAAGTAGGTGAATTCACAAATATGAAATCTATGAATAATGACTGACCACATGAATATAAGAAGTTAAATTTTCTGTGTCTTCTGGAATACTTCTGAATATTATAATAGAAGAAATTTGGCTTTCAGAGTGTTTGCTTATCCAGAAATAATTGGGTACACAAATATACACTGATGTCAAAAACAGGTGAGCTGAAGATTTGGGACAAAAATAGATTCCCTGCTTTTGACAATCTGGTTTAACCAAATACTAAAAATGTCATAAAAACAGAACTTATGTTCTCTCACTGAATTTTAATAATAAATGCCTTTTTTGGTTTGTTTTTGTTAATGAAAAATAATTTAATTTTGTAAAAGAGAGGTGGAGATGTGATGGTACCAATTTGTCTTCAATTGAACATTTCCCAAAGTTTTCAGTGCTTATTTATTAATTCCTTGTTTTTATGAGTGACTTGGTATTGAGGTCAGACTTCTCTTTATTTTTTATTAATTAAAAGTCAAAGACTAGATGTAGTAACACTGCCTAAGATGTACTGAGCACTTACTATGTAGCAAGCACTGCGATAAGTGCTTTACATTCATCACACCATTTTTAATCTTCATAGCAAAGCATGTGACATCAGTACTACTATTACCCACAGTTTATAGTTAAGAAAACCGAAGCTCAGATATGCAGGGAACCTGCTGTAGCTCCTTTAGCAGATGGGACAGCTGATCCCAGGTGTCTGAGCCTGCGTTCCTAGCCTTTACTCTTCGAAATCTCCACTTCCAGCCTAAACTTTATTAAAAGATTTGCTTTTGCAGCTGTTTTATCTGGATGTTGAGAGTGTGTCTTTTGATTATGCTGCTGTCATTATCAATTGTATTTGTTAAAGACACATTCGGGTGACAAGGGGAGATGATCATGCCGCGGAGAGTGTGTTATTTTGGAAAGGATATTGAACGAACCTGCCATATGAGATCTTGGCCCCGTCATTTAATCTCTGTGAGCATCGTTTTCCTCAGCTGTGATATGATGAGGTTTAAATACATTATATCCTAGACACTTCTATGATTCTATGAAGGTAATGATGATGAAAAAAAAAACCCAATGGATTTCTAAGAATGAAAGTTATTAATGCAATTAAAAAAGAATGCCAAGCTAACTCACGGGACAAATTCCATCTAAATAGAAGGCCTCCCTCAGCCTTGAGAAGATTTTGGACGTTAAGACTATGTTAAATGTTCTTTAGGACGTGAAAAATTAGATATAATTGCATCTCTTCAGTTTTAATATTATTTCTTGCCTACCACTTAAATAAGCTTTCTCATCAGTGTTTTACTGCTTCTTTAATCATTATAATAAAAGCCGAAGGCAACTGAGAAGAAATTTCAATTAACTGTTTGCCATTTGTTCATTCATCCACTTTGCCGCATTCAACGCAGGAGGCAGAGGGTAATCACAGGGCGACGACCTGCTCTCAGGGATTCTCTCTGAAAGGAGCAGCAGACAGTTCAATCCACCACATTTTCCTCTGTCTCCATTTAAAGAAATGCATTCTGTTAATCATCCCCTTCAATCACACCTCTAAAAGAACTACAGGATTCTAAGCTGTAGATAAATATTTAATTCCCGTGCATTTCCCAATCTCTGCTGGCAAAGGCAGGAAAGTCGGGCATGAACAGGAGATGATGGTGTGATCACTGCACGTCCCTCCTCCTTGCCCATCAACCTTCTGCAGCGTCTCGGGCACCAGCTCCTCGTAGACACTTACTGAACACCACGCCATGAATAAACAACTCCAGAGAACAGTGTGGATTAGATCCTCTTTTGCCGCGATCACTTCTTTAAAATGGAAATTGGTATTGAGGTAACTGTTGAACCACATGCAGTTACAGAAATAATAGAGATACCTTGTATATTTTGCCCAGTTTTCCTCAAAGGAAACATTTTGCAAAACTATTGTAGAATGTCACAATCAGGATACTGAGATGGATACAATTCACTGATGGTACTCAGACTTTGTACGTGTGTGTGTGTGTATGTATTTAATTCTATATAAGTGGATCACCTGTGCAGGCCGTCTATTCATCACCACAGTCGGAGATTGAACAAATCCAACTGTAAGAATCCCTCGTGTTGCCCTTTTATACCCACAACCCCTCTGGCCTCTCTTTACCCCTCCCTCGCACCCCTGTCGCCAATTGCCGGCAACCGCTAATCTGTCCTCCATTTCTAAAATTCTGTCACTTCAAAAATGTCAGGTAAATGGAACCATTAGGTGTGCAATCTTTTGGGATTGGATTTTTCCTCAGAATAATTCCCTGGAGATTTATCCAAGTGGTTTTGTGTATCAATAGTTTGCTCCTTTCTATTACTGAGCCGTATTCCATGGTATGGAGATACTGCTTGTATTATTTTCCAGTGGAGCTGTATTCTTTTCTCTTTTGCCTTTCTGAGTAATGACCGTGTCCAAGTCAACCCGAGACACCATCTGCCTGCAGAAGGAGTGCGGGCAGAGGTGGGAGGAGGGAGGGTTACTACAGGTAGTGTTCAGTTTCTGACATGTGCCACGGGACCATGCATCCACGGAATACTCTGCAACGTGTCCAGAACAGAAGTCTTACTTTTTATCCCCTGGTTCCCAAACCACTTCTCACCCAACGCCATTCTCAGTAAATAGTACCACCATGTACCCAGTTACCCAGGCCAAAATCTTGGGGAGCCGTCTTTTATCTTTTTTTCACCTACCACCCAATCTATCACCAAATACTGTGGGCTCTTCCTTCAATATATTCCTTTTCCAAATGTTTCTCCACTGCTGCCACGGTAACCGTTTTGGCGCAAGACAAACTGTTTTGGGCCGTCTCTCACCGGGGCTCTACAGCTGGAACTTTGCTGCTCTCTGAAGTCCCTCCTGCCCGTTTACCATCCACCCCTGCGCTAGTTAGCACAGCACCCAGCAGCTGGAATGATGCTCCTAACAGCTCAGTCGGATCCAAGCCACCTGCTTCTTCCCACCTCACCTCCACAATGGTCTTCAAGCTGCTGTCCAGCTGCTGGCTAAGGCTCTAGCTTCGTCTGTCTGTCCTGTCATCATCGTGGTCCAGCCACCCCGGCTTTCTTGCTGTTCCTTGAACAAGCCGAGCACATGCCTCCACCTCAGCCTCCCAGCCTGGGCACCGCCCTGCACGCTTCCCGGGACACTTCCCCTCCCGCTGTGCACACGCTGCTACCCTCACTTCATTTAGGCTGTGCTTAAACGCCGCCTCCTCCCACCTTCTCCGAGAGGGCTTCCCTGAATCCTCCTTTATTTTTCTTCACAGCATTTACCGCTAGCTAACATCATATTACACAATTATTTTCTCAGCCTTTGTTCATGCCCACTGGAACACATGCTTCATAAAGGCAAGGGCTTTTTCTGTATTATTCATTGTTTCATCGCTATCGCTTGGCATATGTAAGCGTTCAATATACTTCTGAGTGAATTTCCCCAAATTCCTTTACCCATAGCTTTTTTTTTTTTTGTGGTACGCGGGCCTCTCACTGCTGTGGCCTCTCCCGTTGCGGAGCACAGGCTCCGGACGCGCAGGCTCAGCGGCCATGGCTCACAGGCCCAGCCGCTCCGCGGCATGTGGGATCTTCCCGGACCGGGGCACGAACCCGTGTCCCCTGCATCGGCAGGCGGACTCCCAACCACTGCGCCACCAGGGAAGCCCTCTCATAGCTTTTAAGCCATGAAGGACTAAGCAAAGCAGGTCACAGTGTCCTCCTGTGACACAGAGACAGTACCTGCCCTTCCAGCCAACGTGGGGAAGACACGAAGCTATTTCTTAATCGCAGGAGAATTTGGTGACAGGGAGCATGGTAGATTGCATCAATGCCCCCTCCCCCAGCCCCCTCTCCCTCCCCGTCACTTGCTGTTTCTCCGACTGAAGAAGCAAGAGTTTATTTCTCTTCTTGACCCTGGATTTGGTCAAATGGCTTAATTCGGACAATGGCATGCTAGTGGGAGTGGCAAGACCAAAAGCTTGAAAAGTGCTCACCCGACTGGGCTGCTGTCTGTGTCTCTGCCACTGGCTTGAGATGAATACGCCCGTGTAACCCTACAGCCCCGGGGAGGAAGATGACAGGTGTATCACAGACCCCTCAACTCTTAACTGACCTGCAGATCAGTGAGGAAAAGTGATTGTTGGAACTGTTCGTTATCTGGCACTTCTTTTTGGGGTCAATAGCTACCTGGTAGAATAAGTAAAAGCAAGGCTTTATTTTTAAGCCCAAGAAGACTATGAGAAAAGAGACCCAGAAGGAGAGAGAAGAGCTGAGCTTTGCCCGGAGAGCAGGCAGTGCTTACAGAGGGTGAGGAGAGGCCTGAGGCTGAGAGCTCCTGCCCAGCTTCCCCACGCGGGGCTCTGGGAGGAGCCTGCCACGTAGGGGGCTCTGCACCAACCTGGGGCAACCTGGCCTCGTCAAGAGAGGGTAGAAGAGTGAGCAGATGTGTCTCTGGCTCTCTCCAGCCCTTCCCTTGTGAGGAGTAAACCCTGAGAGGAAGCCCATGACTCCACCACGGGGCTGCCGTGGGGAGGCTGCCATGGGGAGCGGGGAGGACACGACAGAGACTCAGGGCTCTGTCCCCTCCAGTGAGGGACAGAAGCAGCAAAGGGAGTGATAGCAGATGCTCTCTGGGAGCACTGCCTCAGTCAAGGAGGGACTCGAAGTTCATCAACCTCAGATCTTAGCATCCAAGGCCAGACAAGCACCCAGGGACCAGGTGGACACAGGACACTGGGCTGGAGGCCAGCAGATGGCAGATCTTGCAAACTCAAGAAAGGACCAGCAATGATCCGGGTCCCTCCCTGTGATGATGTTAAAAAGAACGTTTAAGCTACAACATCTCACTGCCCACCCCCTTCTATGTTCCACACACCTACACACACGTGTACAGAAGGAAGCAGGGGACAGGGAGGGCCACTTGAGAGACTGAGCATCTTCGTTCCGGAGGGACAGAGCACGACAGAAGGCACTGTTGAAACGGCAAGTCAGACTCAGCTGTCAGCCAGACTGGACACCGTGTATCTGTCCTTGCTACCCTAGAAGGAACGTCAGCTCACCACAGACAAATGAAGACACTGCATTTTCTCTGCACGTCCAAGTTGTTTCATGCATGACAATGTGCAACTCTGTTATAACCATAGCAACCTCCAATTTGGTCTCCCTGCAACCTCTCACTCACTTCCTGTTATGTATTTTCCACTCTGCAGATGGTGTTATCTTTCTAAAATGTCGATCTGATCAGGTTATTCTCCTGATTAAAAAAAAGTCCTTCCGTGACCCCCTTTGGCCCCCAAGACAACATTAAAACCTTAGCATGACTTGGGATGGAATCCAGTAATATGGCGACGTCTCTGCCTTCACCTCGGATTCTAAAGACGGCTGACAGCCATCCCCTGAGCTCTGCACTTTCTTCTGGCCTGTGGAGCGTGCAGGGTAGGGATGCAGGATGAGCCAGAACTGCTGGGAGTTACTGCTCCTGGCAGCAGCCCTGAGCCAGACCGGGTGTGGAGGAGGGGCGAGGCCTGGCTTCCGCCTGCTCTGCGCTGTCTCCCGCAGTCCCCCATGGTCCTGAGCTCTGCTTGCCCGCAACGTGAGGTGCCCGATAATGGTCCATTCCTTTCCCTGTTCCATTTCTCCACTGCCCTACTAGTATTTCCTGGGGTCCTTTCTCAGATAAGCTGGTATTCACGTCCTCATCCCCTTGCCATTACTCCATCAAGGGGCTTCTCTCCTGGAACAGGGGCTGGACCTCTGACCTCAAGAGCTCCTCCTGGGAGAACCCAAAACATGATAGGTGGCCCTCTGTAAGCACTAGGTACAATTCATCAACACACTGGGCCACATTTTCAGAGTGAATGTGGGCATTGCTAACGATACACACTTGTCCTGGCACGAGGCAGCTGGGCAAAGCAGGACATTTGGTCCCTCCTTATAAAGCCTGTTTTGATATGAACCCAGCTTACGGCTGCTGCATTTTGATCACCTGCTGCTTCTTACCCTAATTCAACCCTTCTGAATGAAACTGGCTGTGGTTCCTGAAATTTCCCTCACTGCACATTGTGTTTTCAAAGCTGGTCATAATACCGCCCAGCCCACGTGCTCCTTTGCAGTGTGAGCTCGTCACTGAGCCATCAAGAGGCAGAGTCAGCTTCCCCTTTCCTGGAATCTGGGCTGCAGCCCAGATCTGGCCAGTAGCAGCTAGTAAAGAGATTGTGTGTGAGCTCTGAGGCTGGGTCTTAGAGACCTCCAGCTTGCACCTTTGCTTTTTCAATGCTCCTTCAAAGAGACCAACTACCATGAAAGGAGGGAGCCCAGGCAGCCATGAGGTAGAGCCTGGGGCAGGGGCAGGGTGGTGGGGTGGGAGTGGGTGTAGGCGGTTGGCTTGGAGGGGAGAACTGGGGTCCCCCCCACCGGCTGACAGCCCCAGTGAAACTCCTGGGATGCCACGTGACTGAGGCCACTGTGGGCCATCCAGTCATTCTTAGGCCCCAGCTGAGACCACGTGAAACAGAAGAGCCTTCCAGCCAGGCCACAGGATTGTGTGAAATAATAAAGTATTGTTTAACCTGCAGAGTGTTCGGTGGGTTGCTGAACAAAACAACTGAAAAATCCCTCCTCTCCCTGCCCTCTGCTCCTCCCCGTACCTTTGCCCGGATAACTGTAACTTATCACTCCGATCTCAGTTTCTATGTCGCTTTCCCTGGTGTGCCTTCCCGCATTTCCTAGACGGGGTTAAGTGCCCCTCCTTCTTGCTCCCAAAGAACCCAGTATTTCCACCTTCCATTTATCCTGCCACCTGTCCTTCCCCTTCAAATTGCCTTTTCATCCTTTGCTGCTCTCTTCCAGTTAGAACCTAAGCCCCTTTAAGAAACTGTGCCTGTCTTGGACACCACTCGTGTTCCAATGACATATCCAATGCCTGGCGTGTGACAAAGGATGACTACATATTAGTTCAGTTATGACTTAATAAAAATAACTAATGTTTATTACACACATACTATGGGGCAGACCCCATGCTACCTGTTAAACATGTGTTATTTTGTTGAATCCTGTAAAGCAGGGACCTTTACTATTCCTGTTTTATACACGAGGAAACAGAATGCACAAGATGTTAAGTAACTTGCCAAAGTCATACTGTTTGTAAGTGACAGAGTAAGAATGCAAACCCATGTGTATGACTGCAAAGGCTGTTCTTAACTGCAATCCTTACATATCAATCAGGATGGGCTAGGTTGTGCCACAGTAACAAATAGCCCAATAGTCTTGGTAGCTTAAGAAAGCAAACGTTTTTTTCTTTCTGATGCTATAGATTCGTCATAAGTTGACAGGGTTCTCTGTACACTGTGGTAACCGAGGGATCCAGTTTGATGGAGCAACCACTGTCTTGAGGTTTGTCGATCACCCTATCAAAGGGACAGAAGGACCCCAGAGGGTCTTGCATCAGCAATTAAATGTTCTAGCCCAGAAACTGCACATGTCTTTTCTACGCATCACTTTTTTGGCTGGAAATACTCAGTGAGCAGTGTAATGTCTACCAGAGTATACCACTTCACCCATGAATGAACATAGTGGTATGTCATCTCCTGCTGTGTGAGGAGACTTCGCCAAAGTTCTGGAAAGTTTTGGAAAACCCTAGAATAAGGATTTCTTAACAACAGATCATAAGATTCACACTTTAGATTATAATGGAAATCATACAGTGGCTACCAAAAGGTCTATCTTCTATCACAGTTGCTTTGATAGTCATAGTTTGGAAAAAAGCTCTGGGACCAATATGACTTACAAACTATATTAAATTCAAATGAATCAGCATTCACCTTTAATTTTACCACCCCAGACGTTGCCACTGACAAATAGCTCTGGTCAGTAAAGCAGTGATTACTCTGCATTGGTTAGTACTCAACTTCTTTCCAAGTACAGCTTCTCAAACTCGTACAGAGGAACTAATACCTTTTTCCTATAGAAAAGTTATTAATACCTTTAATTAATAGGTAGTTAATTAAGGTAAGGTATTTCCTACAGGTCTACTTTATTATGATTTTGTATTACTAAGCTGCACGGCCAAAACACAAATAGTTATTCTGAAAAAAATAAAAAGAGGGCTCAGAGTTTACTTTCTAAAAAGAAAAGTAAAATGAGTACTGCCATCCTGAAAACAGAGGCTATCTGTTTAATAACACAGAACGTACAGTGACATGACGAGCAGCAGATGCCGACATTCTTCTGAATTCTTGTCTGTAATACACCATAATGGTGCACGACATCAAGGAACCCTAAGTATAATTATCCTTTTAGTTCTCACACGGAACAGGAGAACCTTCTCAGCTTTAATATTGCATTTTCCACCTTTTAAAAAAATTATTTAAAACATATGTCCTGATATAAAGTTATCAGTCATAATTCTAGTTATTATCCTAAAATGTTATATGTCACAGAAATATCCAAGTTTCCTGCTAATTGCATTGTACTCAAATTTTTAACCATGCTATTTTAAGTTTTGTCCTCTATAGACAATCATTACTTTAGGCTGATGTTTTTACAAAATGAAGATTTTCAAGAAGACTCATAAAAAGAACTTTAAAAAAAAAACAAATGTGGGTTTCTGATAGCCTTTAGGTAATACCACTGAATTGGGTAACAAATGACAAAACTCTAATGGAAAACCTGATTACTTCATCCAGATCAACAGGAATTAATTACATGGGACTGAATGAACTGATGACTATGGTTTATAACTTTATGACTTTTTGGAAAATATACTAGCTTTAATTTTCACTTAAAAAAAATCATAATCTTACGGGTTCAAGGGTTTTTAGGCTATATGTAATCTGGTCTCACTCAATCCAGAAAACTCCTCAAAGTACAGGACAAATTTCCATTTAGATTTTGTTACATACTCTTAATCTTGGAAAGTCCACTACCTCAAAATAGTGGCCACTCATTTTTGAATAGCTTAGCTATTAGGAAGTTCTTTCTAATAGGAAACTGAAATTTTCCTCTCACTGGGCTACTTTGGTCCCACTGAGTCAGCCTCTACGAAGCCTTACCCTTCTTTCATGGAGCAGTTGTCAAATAATGAAAACGGATTCTTTCACTTCTCTTAAATCATATCTTTTTATTGGTATAAATACCATCAGGTCTTTTGATTTTTCCTTTAGGGGTCCTCTATCTATCCAGTCTTCTTAAAAGATTAATATACATCTTATAACGAGGTGCCTAGGATCAGCCATGACATCCCAGCTGAGGTCTGACTGTACTTCCTTGCTATGGACACAGTTCTCTTATTAAGGTAGTTCAGTACTGTATTTATTTAAAAAATCAGTCACCGCATAATGTTGGCTCATATCAAACTGTCCATAATACCAACACCCTGAGTCTTTTTCTGTGATACCAGGAGTCTTCCATCTTCTACTTACGTGCTTTTTTTTTCCTTTTGGTCTAAGTGCAGGAATTAAGTTTATATCATTATATTCCACCTTATTATTTTTATCCTATCTTTCTAGCCTGTCAAGATGCTTTTGAAGGGCTTTTTATCATCCAGCTTATTAAACCATCCCTCTCAGCTTTGTGTCATTTGCAAACTTAATAAACATTCTATTTGTGTCCTTTTTTTTTGCGGTACGCGGCCTCTCGCTGTTGTGGCCTCTCCCGTTGCGGAACACAGGTTCTGGACGTGCAGGCTCAGCGGCCATGGCTCACGGGCCCAGCCGCTCTGCAGCATGTGGGATCTTCCCGGACCGGGGCACGAACCCGTGTCCCCTGCATCAGCAGGCGGCCTCTCAACCACTGCGCCACCGGGGAAGCCCCTATTTGTGTCTTTATCCAAGGCGTTGATAGAAATGTTGGAAAAACGTGAGTAATACAGAAGACCTGCTTCAGGCTTCCAATTGACTTAAAGATTCTCTTGAAAGATTATTAAATCTGTTGCTGAAAATCAGACATATAAAGTCTATGACATCACTCAGCTAGTGAATGATGGACATAACTAGGTCTGGTGATATCTCCACTTTGTGAAGCTTTGCTCATTGCTAGGGATCCTGACTTCCTTCTTGGCTTGGAGGATTCAGAAACGTGGCAACTCATTCCAAAATTCTGATGTTGGTTGACAGCAATCACCGTTTTATTTCTAGAATATATTTCCTCTGTTCCCTTTAGAAGTCACACTTGTCGTTGACTAGGTACCCTTCTTTCATTCTTTTTATGTGCCCTTTTTCAAGCAGTGCTCATCAAAGAGCTCCATGTGGAGTCCTATTATTTATTTAGATCCACCTCCTTTTCCTTCTTTTATGCGATCAGTTTCTGGTTAGCAGCCGACGACTCAGCTAACCAACATCCTGGGGGCGTGGATCGCTAGGGGTTGTCAAAACCTTACTGGTTTATCCTAGATATCCTTTTGAAGTTCAATCCGTCTTTCCAGGTGGATATGTACAGAGCTGGTGAGTGCGTATTGGTTGTTTCTCACTGAAGTGTATGTCAGTTTCAGAGGGAAATATTAAAGGGCTTCTCATCAGTCCTGCTCCTACTAAATGACCAAGCTTTTAAGGAACATCGGCTGGAGGAGGTGGCCAGTGATCAGCCTCGCCAGACACCCACGTGTCTTTTGTGGTCCTCATGTGTGACTCCTTTGATTGTATTAACAGAATTTATCTTCAGAGTATCAGATCTCTTCCTTGCTTCTTCATCCTTCCGAAAGACGCGGGTGTTATCAGGAAGCAATGCCTAGCTCTTGGTGTCACACATCTGTTTCAAATGCCACCTCAACCAACGACTAGGAGGGACATTAAGCCCATGGTTCTCAGTTGGTGGTGAATCTGCCCTTGGGGAGAACAGTTGGCAACATCTAGAGACAGCTGTGATTGTCACAACTTGGGTTGCTACTTGTATCCAGTTGGTAGAGGGCGGGGGTGGGGCACTGCTAAACACCCTACAATGCACAAGTCAACCACCACAACAAAGGATTATGTATCTGACCCCAAACTGCAGCGTTGCTGCTGTTGGGAAACCTGCTTTAAGAAAATAACCTTTCCGAGCTTTGGGTCCGTTTCCTGTACAATGAGGGTAACAGTGGTCCAGGGCAGTGTCGTGAGAATTATAGGCAGCACTGTACTTAGAACACACACCATAACGACTGGCACAGAGCCAGCATCAAAAAACGGTAATTATTTTCTTAATTATTACCAGGCATTACATTGGTTACTCCCTAAGATGTTATTAGCTTAATACTAAAAAGGTAGTTCATTTACTCCACAAATATTTTTTTGAGCACTTTCTATAGGCTAGGCACTGATCTGGCTGACGCAAATAAATTAGTTAAAAGGAAAACAAGGCAACACACTCCAACTTCAGGAAGCTAACAGCCTGCAAGTAGGCACTGTGTTCCCATTTTGTAACTGAGAGAACCCAGGCCCTGCGAGGTTCAAGTAATGTACCCAAGGGTTCAACACTGATAAGGGGCAGAGCCTGGATTCCAACGCCACCAGCTGCTACAGACTGAGGTGTCTGTAATTTGTGTCTCCCCAAATTAATATGTTGAAATCTTAACCCCCAATGTGATGACATCAGGGGATGGATTTGGGATTAGATCATGAGGGTGGAGCCCTCTCGAATGAGATTAGTGCCCCTCTAAGAAGAAACAGGAGACAGCTTGCTTCTCTCTCTGTCATGTGAGGATACGATGAGAAAACGGCTGTCTGCAAAGTAGGAAGTGGGCCCTCACCCACCCAGTCTGCTGGTACCTTGATCTCGAACTTCCCAGCCTTCAGAACTGTGAGAAATAAACGTCTGTTGCTTAAGCCACCTAGTCTGAGCTGACTAAGACACCAGCTTTGCCTGATTCCAAAGCCTACATGCTATCTACTCCATTATTATCAGACGCCTACTTTTAGGAAAACCAGATTGCAAGGTGTGTGAGAATGGCATATCTCACTTCTGTGCTAACTTTTATTTATTGTCTTAGCATCATCATCCATATACCCTCTCATTCTGCAGGATATGCTTTTTGTTTCTTTTCCCTTCTGCTCTTTATTAATTTAACAAATGTTTATTGAGCACTTGCTCCTTGTTAGGATACAGTGGAGCTAAGACACACTGCCTTTGTCTGCAGAGAGCTCCGGGGCTGGTGTGGATGACAGTCCGTCTCAGCAAGTCTCGTGTGGGACCTGCAGCATCACCTTAACTTACCCTCAGGTGCATGAGGCCATGAGGCCACCTCCATGTCGGGACTGCGGATGTCCTTACAGGTATTTGTGCTTATTTATGTACCTCATCACGTTTGCTTGCACAGCAAAATTTTCCTTTGGTGAACAGAAGACTCTGGGTGTAACATTCTTACATCTGAAGTTCATGTTACGCTTTTAGATTTCTAGCACAGTAAATACTTAGTTATTATAGAGGATTTGCCTTTACAATGTTATTTGTTCATGATCCTGAAGGTCCACGCCTCACTGCATACTGTAATTTTGCTGAAGTGCCAATTTCATCACCTGACGTGAAATACTGATGAACAAGAGAGTGTTACGCATAGTGAGGGAACCTGGCAATCACCCAACATTCCTGTCAAACTTGACTCTGTGAGTTTCACTAAAGAAATAAAGTCCATTGTTTCAAGTATGTTCATGGTGGATGTTACTTTAGGAATATCATAGTGCAGTGTCTTTAGGAATATCAGTGTCATAGTGCAGGGTTTGTTTTGATGGAATCATTACAACCCTGAAGGAACAGTCAGAATTTCCAATTGCTCTTCACTGCACCGTGGAACGCACGTGGCGGCATCTGGGCACTCACCAACATCTCAGGGTCCATGCCCTGTGGATGCCGAAGCCCCTGTCCCGCTAAAATACTGGCGTATGTAAACAAACTATAATGGCGTCACTTGACCTTCAGCTGCATTCCTTCTGGACCTTGGCCCTTAATGACAAGTTCTTTTGATCTGTTTAACCATGGACTCTCATCAGAGAGACGCAGCTTCAAAACTACTTTACCACATACTAGTTGAGTAACTTTGGCATACTGACCATGCTCAGCTTTAGTTTCCTCCTCTGTAAAATGAGGGTAATAATCATAGGTCTTGCCTAACGGGATTGTTGTGACATTAAGTTGTCACATTTACACACGTAAGACTTTCAGCACAATGCCTAAAACGGCAGGTGACCCGTGAGTCTGGGCGCTCTTTCCTTCTCCACTTCCACCCCACCGACTGAGCTATTGCCCCTCCTTCTCGCCTTTGTGCTGAGGATGTGGCCCTTTTCCGTGGGGCTTTACCTACAACTCTGTTTGCCCCCTGTCTTGCCTGGTGTCTTCCTGGTTCTAAGTCCTGGAATACTTTTTGCTCTTGGCCACTCTCTGACATGGGATGTAGGGCTTATCCCTCAACTGGTCAACCTCTGCTACCCAAATCTCCTTCTTCTGCCTTTCTCTTTCTTTCCTGAGTCAACCATCACAGAGTGTTTACAGCACAGTAGTCAGGAACAGAGACCCCGGTACCTGACTGCCCGGGTCCAAGTTTTGATTCCACCACTTAAATTGGTGGCCTTGGGTATGTTATGTAACCTCTTGGTGCCTCAGTTTTCTCCTTTGTAAAATGGAGATGATCACATTGACTATCTCATGGAATTGCTAGGAAGAGTAAATGAGTTCATGTATCTGAAGTGCTTAAAATGGAGCTTGGCCCATACAAAGTCCTATATAAGTGTATATTATTGTTATTTACTATTATAGGTTGGGTCCCCTGTTCCCTTCATTATCTGCTAGCTCCTCCCACCCCCATCTTTTAAAATGAGTGCTTTTAACGATTAATAACATTCTGACCACAAATTCACCTCCTCCTTGGCCAGCACATTACCCACCATCTGACTATTTCCACTTTGGGTTCACAATATACGTCCTCTTAGAAAAAAAATTCATTGGCTTTACATTAATCATTTTAAAATGCTTAGCCAATCACACCTCTATTTAATCTAGATAGCATGAATGTGTAGTAAAGAGAAGGGCCAGGGTGGCTCTTAAATGAACAGATTCCAGATCAAGAAGCCAGGAGCAGATACTCGGCTTCATATGTGTTTTAGTCTGTCACACACCACATAACATGGGTTTCATCACCATCATTGACTTAGAGGCCTCCACCACCAATCACAATGTATTTCAAAGGCGAATTAGTAGCTTTAGAAAATTATGTGAGCAATTTACCCCAAATTCTTACCTATAACTTTTCCTAGAAAGAGCGACTTGGGAGAATTGAACAGAGTGTCAGATGAACTTGGCAGATGGTAACTCACAGAAGGATAATGATCCAGCTGCAGGAAGAAAAAGAGAGACACTTTTAGAAGAATGTCACCATCCTGCACTGGACTCAGATCTCCCAAGGGGGATGACATCATTCTTTGAACCTCAGTTTCTGGATCTTATTTCATCACTGCTGACTGTGAAATACCAGCCTGAGAAAATGGGAAGTCCATCCCTTCCTGTGCTGGGGTTATTGGAAAACAAATTGAGCTTGGTAAGTGAAGACCCTTTATGAATTGTTCTCCAGCTTATGCACATCTTCTGTGGATAGTTTACCTGCTGGATTAAGATCCTTGCTCATTTTAACAGAGTGAAACCTGCTTGATCCAATCCCTAGTACTGACCTCTGAGATAGAAAATGCTGCATCTATAGTGATGGATTTTCTTTAGGATCGTCTTACTGTACTGTTTTCTTCACCGTTTGGGTCTCTCAACTTGCACACAAATATTGATCTTCAGAATATATATATGTTCAAATATGAATATATTCATATATATGGATATGTAATTCAAATGCTGAGATTCAGGTTCATAGTTTTCTTGCTTATCAAAACGAGAGTGATTTCTCCTTCCTGCCACAGGGCAGGAACATCAGAGCCTGGAGGGGACAAAGACACCTTTGCTCTAGCAGAGCTGTCTTTTCAGAGTGGAGCTGCGTTGGCAGCAGAGGGAGGAAAAAAATGAAGCAGATGGGACTAGCTTACAGGTAATGCCTGTTGTAGCAATGCACATTTCTGACTACACTTCCCACGTAAAAGTGCAAGTGGTGGTGTCCCAGAATCACAGGGCTTCTCTTGTCCTTTGTGTCCCTAAGTGGCTTTTCTTGCCTTAGCTGAATTTTTACAACCCAAACATTCTGGTTGTGTTCCCCCAACTGTGAGCTCCTAGAACTTTCTGTGCTTCTGTGTACCCCCATGTGAAAAGCCTCTCTTGTAACCTTTCGTTTTTCTGAAATGAGTTTAATACCTGCTCAGGTGAGCATAAGGCAAGGTGTGGGTCGGAAGGAAACACTGCATCCCTATCTGGCAGGGCCTTCCCGTGGGAACTGCACCAGGAAGCTACTTGCTGCAGGCAGTAGCACAGACTGCAGAAACTAGATCCACTCCCGGGTCTTGGCTCCTGACTGGCCAAGATGGGCAAAGCTGCAGGAAGGAGACCTGCTTCCGGGAAGGAGAGGGTGGCTGGAAGTGCGCGGGGAGGGAGCTAAACTCACTTGTCAAGGGGAGAATGAGTTACTTTGAGGAGCGATGGCTAATTATTAATGACCGCCTACACCGGAATCTTGAGACTGCTTACTAGAAACCTCGAGGTTATTGTTACTCAAAGTTAACAAAGAATCATCATGTCTCAGGAATTTTGGGAGTTTTGACCTGCAGAGTGGGTACTGTAAGTTTTTTTGTGCGTGGGTGAGTATCTGGTAGCACTGCGATAAAAGTCCAAAACACATGATTAAAGCAATCAGCGGCGTGTTCGACTATAATTTTGAAAAGCTTTCTACAATTTCAAGTGCATCGTTAACAAAACACTTATTCTGGCCAGAGAGTCTTAAACATTTTACTACTTTACTGTATTTTCTCTGGAGCAAAGGCAACTATTTCTGCTGCTGAATATTAACTAGCTGCTTTGGCGCCATCTGGTGGCACACATGCATAACTGCTGCGGTCCCTCCATCCACTTCTACTGCCTGTTGTCAAAAGGCTTCCTGAAAGTGCCGATATATCAAACATTAGTAAGCTACCCTACTATGCTTCAGTGATGATCTCCCCCTAAATACTTCTCATTTAATCTATTTTGTTAAATAACTTAAAAATGGATACAAAGAATATATGTTCATTATAGAGAAAATAATAGATTTGCAGACAAAAATTTAATGTTAATTTTTTGTCTATTCTTTTGATTTTTTCAAAAATTGGATGGAAGCCAACTACACATATTGTTTTGCATTTGCATTTACTTTTCATTACTTAACAATGTAATAGGAGACTCTTTCTGTGTCAATACACATACAACTAAAACCCTTGCAATGAATGATGGGTATTCCATTTTATGGATATATGGTACCCAATTTATAAAAAATATCAAATTTCTCTGCTTAGACTTTTAGATTTCTTGTATCTTTGGGCCCAGGACAGTGCTGAGCACATAGCAGCTCAATAAAAATGTGCTGACATTCGTTCCTGCAACTCTTCCAGCAGCGGACACAGGTGAAATCAGTACTCAGAGGTGGCCTGATTCACACAACAGAATCACCCTTCTTTTCCTGAACTGTTTCTAGGGACCCAGACCAGACAGAGTTGGCTTTTGGGCACATTTTGTATTATCTTTACTGAGCTCATGTAAAATAACATTCCTAGTTTGTCTCCATAGGTTACTTTCAGCTCTTCTCTTTCCTTCATATATGCAGTTGGTGACTTGAACCAAAAGCTAAAATTTACATTTATTTATACTAAATTTACTTCTTTTGTTTTAAAGCATAATAATAACAGCCTACTCAAAAGTCTTTGAATCTTGATTCTGTCATCAGTGATTCTGCCTGGTTTTGATTTATCTATAAATATCACAAACATGCCAAGTCTTCATTCGTTAATGAAGTCATTAATGAAAAAACGCTGGACAGGAATCTAAGTGGGCAATGATCTATAATTCTAATACGAATTACTTGTTCAGTTAGGAAAATCTTTTGGAACAACTGACATAGAAAATATGACAAGTGCTGAAGATACACAGGAAGGCTTTAACGTTCACAAAGATCAAACTCTCGCGTCTGCCGTAATTCTGTACTAAAAGAGGAAAGCAGGAGGAGAGCTACGAGGAAAGAAGAGTCTGGCTGACTTTTTTCCTTCTCTCTCTCTCACACTCCCCCCTGCCTTGTGCTGAGGAGGAGGGAGGCAGGTGGGGTTGCGGGAACAGGGGGAGGTGGAGTGGAGGGCACTGCAGGAAAGGGAAGAGCAGCTCGGGGGCCTTGAAGACGCGGCTCCGTGAAGGACCCCGGACTCTCTGGGGTGACGAGCCACGGGATGCGGGCGCCCTCTAGAGGCTGAAAAAGGCAAGGACCTAGATTCTCTCCTCACCGCCTGGGGTGCGGGGGGGAACCAGCCCTGCCAGCACCTGAGCATCAGCTCAGTGATACTAATTTTGGATGTCTGGCCTCCAGAGCCATAAGATAATAAATTGGCGTTACCCTAAACTTGTGGTAAGTTGTTACAGCAGCAGTAGAAAACTAATAGAGGAAATTAAAAAAAAAAAAGAGCCGTGCCACCAAAACCATGGCTGAACATCACCTTCTCCCAGCTCGGTTCTCAAATAATAGCTCTAGTCCTGTTTCACTCTTCCTGCCTCCCAGACGAAGGTTGCAAAGCTGCCCGATTCCGGAATTGCCCTTGCTTTTTAGAGCACCCAATCCTGCTTTCTGGAATCCTCCCAACACAAGCACCATCCTCTTCCCATCTCTCGCCCAGCGAGATCCCCATCATGGTTCCTGGTATGTGACTCTCTTTGTGCCAGTAATCCATTCATTGCCTCCTGCTCCAACTCACCCTTCAATATGTGCTCTATGATAAACACGAATTCCTTTCATCTCCTTTAAAATGAGCAGGATATTAAACTTTCTCAGCCCTGGAGGGAAGAAGGGGCTCCTGGAAATTTCCAGTGCTGGCTTGGGGGCGGGGAGGTAGTGGAGGTTCGGCCTAGGGTGTGAGGTCTGCCCAAGCCACAGGCCCAGAGCAGGACGCCTCCGTGAGCCTACGGCCTGATGACCCTCCATCTCCCCTGGAAACGAGAGCCCCTGTGCAGCCCTGCATGGCCTGCATGCTCTGAAGCCCCCTGCCCCCAGCTCCCCAGCCCCACTCACACACACGCTGGGTCCCTGCTTCCCCACCTGCACTCCAGACAGTGGCCTTGTGCTGGCCCAGAAACCCCAGACCAGTTCCAGCCCCGCCAAACCAGAACTTCTCTGCTCTCTGTGGCGGGCCACGGCTTTTCCCACGATGTCTGGAGCCCCCATGCTGGTCCTTCTGTGGGTCTCCTCCCTCAGCCCTGATGCTTCTAGCAAACTCTACAGGGTTTTCCTTACATCTTGGAGGTTTCCTTTATTGCAGTTAATTTTTGTATCGGGAGCCTAGTGAGTTCTAAGCAGTTTCTATCGAATCCTGTTCTTAATGGTTGTTTCATTCTTTTAATGGTTATACTCTCCCCCCTTCCTTCCTGTCTCAGAAGCAATGCCTTCCCAAGGCTCTTCCTCTGCTTCTGTACATTTTAGACTCTTTCCATTTGATTTCCTAGAAGCCAGTGCTCAAATGAGAATTTCTTCAGTCAGGGGTGTCAAAAAATCAAAGAAGTTGTGTAGCAAGTCCAGGCTGCAGTGCAAGCTTCCTATCACTTAGACCTTAAGCACAGCGTATCCCATGGTATCCTGCATGTCTCTGATTATTTAGTTAATCACTTTTAAAAGTGTAAAGATGGGAGGGACCTTCAAGATGGCAGAGGAGTAAGACGTGGAGATCACCTTCCTCCCCACAGATACATCAGAAATACAACTACATGTGGAACAACTCCTACAGAACACCTACTGAATGCTGGCAGAAGACCTTAGACTTCCCAAAAGGCAAGAAATTCCCCACGTACCTGGGCAGGGCAAAAGAAAAAAGAAAAAAGAGAGACAAAAGAATATGGATGGGACCTGCACTTCCGGGAGGGAGCTGTGAAGGAGGAAAAGCTTCCACACACCAGGAAGCCCCTTCACGGGCGGAGACTGCGGGTGGCGCAGGGGGAAACCTTCAGAGCCATAGAGGAGAGCGCAGCAACAGGGCTATGGAGGGCAAAGCGGAGAGATTCCCGCACAGAGGATCAGTGCCGACCAGCACTCACCAGCCCAAGAGGCTTGTCTGCTCCCCCGCCGGGACAGGCAGGGGCTAGGAGCTGAGGTTCCGGCTTCAGTCGGACCCCAGGGAGAGGACTGGGGTTGGCTGCGTCAACACAGCTTGAAGGGGGCTAGTGCGCCACAGCTAGCCAGGAGTCCAGGAAAAAGTCTGGACCTGCCTAAGAGGCAAGAGACCATTGTTTTGGGGTGCACAAGGAGAGGGGATTCAGAGCACTGCCTAAACGAGCTCTAGTGATGGGCGTGAGCCACGGCTAAAAGCGCGGACCCCAGAGACGGGAATGAGACGCTAAGGCTGCTGCTGCCGCCACCAAGAAGCCTGTGTGCGAGCACAGGTCACTATCCACACCTCCCTCCCGGAAGCCTGTGCAGCCCGCCACTGCCAGGGTCCTGGGGTCCAGGGACAACTTCCCCAGGAGAACGCACGGCGCGCCTCAGGCTGGTGCAACGTCACGCCGGCCTCTGCCGCCGCAGGCTCGCTCCGCATCCGTGCCCCTCCCTCCCCCTGGCCTGAGTGAGCCAGAGCCCCCGAATCAGCTGCTCCTTTAACCCCGTCCTGTCTGAGCGAAGAACAGACGCCCTCAGGTGACCTACACGCAGAGGCGGGGCCAAATCCAAAGCTGAACCCCGGGAGCTGTGCGAACAAAGAAGAGAAAGGAAAATCTCTCCCAGCAGCCCCAGGAGCAGTGGATTAAATCTCCACAATCAACGTGATGTACCTGCATCTGTGGAACACCTGAATAGACAACGAATCAACCCAAAATTGAGGCGGTGGATTTGGGGAGCAACTGTAGACTTGGGGTTTGCTTTCTGCATCTAATTTGTTTCTGGTTTTATATTTACCTTAGTTTAGTATTTAGAGCTTACTATCATTGGTAGATTTGATTATTGATTTGGTTGCTCTCTTCCTTATTTTTATACATATATAAATATTTTCCCCTTTTTCTCTTTTTCTGAGTGTGTATGTGTATGCTTCTTTGTGTGATTTTGTCTGTATAGCTTTGCTTTTACCATTTGTACTAGGGTTCTGTCTGTCTTTTTTTTTAGTATAGTTTTAAGTGCTTGTTATCATCGGTGGATTTGTTTTTTGGTTTGGTTGCTCTCTTCTTTCTTTCTTTTTAAATTACTTTTTATTTTAAGCAATTTAAAAATTTTTTCTATTTTTATAACTTTAATTTCTTCCTTCCTTCCTTCCTTTCTATCTTTCTTTTCCTCCCTTTTCTTCTGAGCTGTGTGGCTGACAGGGTCTTGGTGCTCCGCCTGGGTGTTAGGGCTGAGCCTCTGAGGTGGGAGAGCCAAGTACAGGACATTGGTTCACCAGACACCTCCCAGCTCCATGTAATAACAAATGGCAAAAGCTCTCCCAGAGATCTCCATCTCAATGCTAAGACTCAGCTCCACTCAATGACCAGCAAGCTCCAGTGCTGAACACCCCATGCCAAACAACTAGCAAGACAGAAACACAACCCCACCCATTAGCAGAGAGGTTGCCTAAAATCATAATAAGGTCACAGACACCCCAAAACACCACAAGACGCAGTCCTGCCCACCAGAAAGACAAGATCCAGCCTCATCCACCAGAACACAGGCACCAGTCCCCTCCACCAGGAAGCCTACACAACCCACTGAACCAACCTTACCCACTGGGGGCAGACACCAAAAACAATGGGAACTATGAACCTGCAGCCTGCAAAAAGGAGACCCCAAACACAGTAAGTTAAGCAAAATGAGAAGACAGAGAAACACACAGCAGATGAAGGAGCAAGGTAAAAACCCACCAGACCAAACAAATGAAGAGGAAATAGGCAGTCTACCTGAAAAAGATTTCAGAGTAATGATAGTAAAGATGATAAAAAATCTTGGAAATAGAATGGAGAAAATACAGGAAACGTTTAACAAGGACCTAGAAGAACTAAAGAGAAAATAAACAATGATGAACAACACAATAAATGAAATTAAAAATTCTCTAGAAGGAATCAATAGAAGAATAAGAGAGGCAGAAGAACGGATAAGTGACCTGGAAGATAAAATAGTGGAAATAACTACCACAGAGCAGAATAAAGAAAAAAGAATGAAAAGAATTGAGGACAGTCCCAGAGACCTCTGGGACAACATTAAATGTACCAACATTCGAATTATAGGGGTCCCAGAAGAAGATGAGAAAAAGAAAGGGACTGGGAAAATATTTGAAGAGATTATAGTTGAAAACTTCCCTAATATGGGAAAGGAAATAGTCAATCAAGTCCAGGAAGTGCAGAGAGTCCCATACAGGATAAATCCAAGGAGAAACACTCCAAGACACAAATTAATCAAACTATCAAAAATTAACTACAAAGAAAAGATATTAAAAGCAGCGAAGGAAACGCAACAAATAACATACAAGGGAATCCCCATAAGGTTAACAGCTGATCTTGTAGCAGAAACTCTACAAGCCAGAAGGGAGTGTGAGGACATATTTAAAGTGATGAGAGGGAAAATCCTACAACCAAAATTACTCTGCCCAGCAAGGATCTCATTCCGATTCGACAGAGAAATTAAAACCTTAACAGACAAGCAAAAGCTAAGAGAATTCAGCACCACCAAACCAGCTTTACAGCAAATGCTAAAGGAACTTCTCTAGGCAGGAAACACAAGAGAAGAAAAAGACCTACAATAACAAACAGAAAACAATTAAGAAAATGGTAATAGGAACATACATATAGATAATTACCTTAAATGTGAATGGATTAAATGCTCCAACCAAAAGACACAGACTGGCTGAATGGATACAAAAACAAGACCCATATATATATGTATGTGGTCTACAAGAGACCCACTTCAGACCTAGGGACATGTACAGACTGAAAGTGACGGGATGGAAAAAGATATTCCATGCAAATGGAAGTCAAAAGAAAGCTGGAGTAGCAATTCTCATATCAGACAAAATAGACTTTAAAATAAAGACTATTACAAGAGACAAAGAAGGACACTACATAACAATCAAGGGATCAATCCAAGAAGAAGATATAACAATTGTAAATATTTATGAACCCATATAGGAGCACCTCAATACATAAGGCAAATGCTAACAGCCATAAAAGGGGAAATCAACATAACACAAGAATAGTAGGGGACTTTAACACCCCACTTTCACCAATGGACAGATCATCCAAAATGAAAATAAATAACGAAACACAAGCTTTAAATGACACATTAAACAAGATGGACTTAATTGATATTTATAGGACGTTCCATCCAAAAACAACAGAATACACTTTCTTCTCAAGTGCTCATGAAACATTCTCCAGGATGGATCATATCTTGGGTCACAAATCAAGCCTTGGTTAATTTGAGAAAATTGAAATCGTATCACGTATCTTTTCCAACCACAATGCTACAAGACTAGATATCGATTACAGGAAAAAAACTGTAAAGAATACAAACAAAAGGAAGCTAAACAATACACTACTAAATAACCAAGAGATCACTGAAGAAATCAAAGAGGATATCAAAAAATACCTAGAAACAAATGACAATGAAAACACAATGACCCAAAACCTATGGGATGCAGCAAAAGCAGTTCTAAGAGGGAAGTTTATAGCAATACAATCCTACCTCAAGAAACATCTCATATAAACAACCTAACCTTACACCTAAAGCAATTAGAGAAAGAAGAAAAAAAACACCCCAAAGTTAGCAGAAGGAAAGAAATCATGAAGATCAGATCAGAAATAAATGAAAAAGAAATGAAGGAAAGAATAACAAAGATCAATAAAACTAAAGCTGGTTATTTGAGAAAATAAACACAATTGATAAACCATTAACCAGACTCATCAAGAAAAAAACAGAGAAGATGCAAACCAATAGAATTAGAAATGGAAAAGGAGAAGCAACAACTGACACTGCAGAAATACAAAGGATTATGAGAGCTTACTACAAGCAACTCTATGTCAATAAAATGTACAACCTGAAAGAAATGGACAAATTCTTAGAAAAGGACAAACTTCTGAGACTGAACCAGGAAGAAATAGAAAATATAAACAGACCAATTACAAGCACTGAAATTGAAACTGTGATTAAAAATCTTCCAATAGGGGCTTCCCTGGTGGCGCAGTGGTTGAGAGTCCACCTGCCGATGCAGGGGACACAGGTTCGTGCCCTGGTCCGGGAGGATCCCAAATGCCGTGGAGCGGCAGGGCCCGTGAGCCATGGCTGCTGAGCCTGTGGGTCTGGAGCCTGTGCTCCGCAACGGGAGAGGCCACAATGGTGAGAGGCCCGCGTACCGCAAAAAAAAAAAAAAAAATCTTCCAACAAACAAAAGCCCAGGACCAGATGGCTTCACAGGTGAATTCTATCAAACATTTAGAGAAGAGCTAACACCTATCCTTCTCAAACTCTTCCAAAATATAGCAGAGGGAGGGACACTCCCAAACTCATTCTACGAGGCCACCATTACCCTGATACCAAAACCAGACAGGGATGTCGCAAAAAAGATAACTACAGGCCAATATCACTGATGAACATAGGTGCAAAAATCCTCAACAAAATACTAGCAAACAGAATCCAACAGCACATTAAAAGGATCATACACCATGATCAAGTGGGGTTTATCTCAGGAATGCAAGGATTCTTCAATATATGCAAATCAATCAATGTGATACACCATATTAACAAATTGAAGGATAAAAATCATATGATCATCTCGATAGATGCAGAAAAAGCTTTTGACAAAATTCAACACGCATTTATGATAAAAACCCTCCAGAGAGTAGGCATAGAGGGAACTTACCACAACATAATAAAGGCAATATATGACAAACCCACAGCCAACATCATTCTCAATGGTGAAAAACTGAAACCATTTCCACCAAGATCTGGAACAAGACAAGGTTGCCCACTCTCAAAACTATTATTCAACATAGTTTTCGAAGTTTGAGCCACAGCAATCAGAGAACAAAAAGCAATAAAAGGAATCCAAATTGGAAAAGAAGTAAAACTGTCACTGTTTGCAGATGACATGATACTATACATAGAGAATCCTAAAGATGCTGCCAGAATACTAGAGCTAATCAATGAATTTGGTAAAGTAGCAGGATACAAAATTAATGCACAGAAATCTCTTGCATTCCTATACACTAAGGATGAAAAATCTGAAAGAGAAATTAAGAAAACACTCCCATTTACCATTGCAACAAAAAGAATAAAATACCTAGAAATAAACCTACCTAAGGAGACAAAAGACCTGTAGGCAGAAAACTATAAGACACTGATGAAAGCAATTAAAGATGACACAAACAGATGGAGAGATATACCATGTTCTTGGATTGGAAGAATCAACATTGTGAAAATGACTATACTACCCAAAGCAATCTACAGATTCAGTGCAATCCCTATCAAACTACCAATGACATTTTTCAGACAACTAGAACAAAAATTTTCACAATTTGCATGGAAACACAAAAGACCCCGAATAGCCGAAGCAATCCTGAGAAAGAAAAATGGAGCTGGAGGATTCAGTCTCCCAGTCTTCAGACTATACTACAAAGCTATAGTAATCAAGACAGTATGGTACTGGCACAAAAACAGAAATATAGATCAATGGAACAGGATAGAAAGCCCAGAGATAAACCCAGGCACATATGGTTACCTTATTTTTGATAAAGGAGGCAAGAATATAGAATGGGGAAAAGACAGCCTCTTCAATAAGTGGTGCTGGGAAAACTGGACAGCTACATGTAAAAGAATGAAATTAGAACACTCCCTAAAACCATACACAGAAATAAACTCAAAATGGATTAAAGACCTAAATGGAAGGCCAGACACTATAAAACTCTTAGAGGAAAACATAGGCAGAATACTCTATGACATAAATCACAGCAAGATCCTTTTTGACCCACCTCCTAGAGAAATGGAAATAAAAACAAAAATAAACAAATGAGACGAAAAGACAACCCTCAGAATGGGAGAAAATATTTGCAAATGAAGCAACTGACAAAGGATTAATCTCAAAAATTTACAAGCAGCTCACGCAGCTCAATAACAAAAAAAACAAACAACCCAGTCCAAAAATGGGCAGAAGACCTAAATAGACATTTCTCCAAAGAAGATATACAGATTGCCAACAAACACATGAACGGATGCTCAACATCACTAATCATTAGAGAAATGCAAATCAAAACTACAATGAGGTATCACCTCACACTAGTCAGAATGGCCATCATCAAAAAATCTACAAACAGTAAATGCTGGAGAGGGTGTGGAGAAAAGGGAACCCTCTTGCACTATTGATACAGGCACTACGGAGAACAGTATGGAGGTTCCTTAAAAACCTAAAAATAGAACTACCATATGACCCAGCAATCCCACTACTGGGCATATACCCTGAGAAAACCATAATTCAAAAAGAGTCATGTACCTCAATGTTCACTGCAGCTCTATTTACAGTAGCCAGGACATAGAAGCAACCTAAGTGTCCATCGACAGATGAATGGGTAAAGAAGATGTGGCACATATATACAATGGAATATTACACAGCCATGAAAAGAAATGCAATTGAGTTATTTGTAGTGCATCGGATGGACCTAGAGTCTGTCATACAGAGTGAAGTAAGTCAGAAAGATAAAAACAAATACCGTATGCTAACACATATATATGGAATCTAAAAAGAAAAGAAAGGTTCTGAAGAACCTAGGGGCAGGACAGGAATAAAGACCCAGACGTAGAGAATGGACTTGAGGATACGGGAAGGGGGAATGGTAAGCTGGGACGAAGTGAGAGAGTGGCACGGACATATATACACTACCGAATGTAAAATAGATAGCTAGTGGGAAGCAGCCGCATAGCACAGGGAGGTCAGCTTGGTGCTTTGTGTCCACCTAGAGTGGTGGGATAGGGAGGGTGGGAGGGAGGGAGACGCAAGAGGGAAGAGATATGGGGATATATGTATATATATAACTGATTCACTTTGTTATAAAGCAGAAACTAACCCACCACTGTAAAGCAGTTTTACTCCAATAAAGATGTTAAAAAAAAATTCTTATATGAAAACCCTATGTTTAACCTACTATGTGATTTCTGTCTCCTGTTTGGACAAAGGCATCTACACCAGGAAAAGGAGGATGCACGTATTGAGCCACTACTGTGTGCAAGGCTTTGTGCCAGGCTTTTCACATCTTAACTCATTTAATAGACATTGCATAGTGTCCTTTGCTTTGATATTACAAAAAGCATCCAAACTCAGAAAAGGAGTATGTGGCAGAACTGACATTCCCACCCAGCTACACCCAGCCACAAAGACAGTGTTAGGCTGAAAGGGACAGCCTCCTGACCCAGCCCCACTGGTTCAACCAGGGGAGCGATCAGCTGTGTTTTAAGTATTCACATTTAAAGGAGAAAATGCATTAAATCAGATTAGGCAAGTACAGCTCAACCTGCAAAGCCTCAGGACGCGTCACATAATTCCCACTCTTCTAACGAACCCTGGTGCATTTGTCATGGTCAAGTGCAATAATTTCAAGGTAATTTCTTTGGGGTCCACATGAGCTATTTTGCTGTACATTTAGCTGGTGGTCATTTCACTGGCAGTTAAGCGGCAATAAGAGATTGTGTAATAGAGCCTCATTAAAATTAAAGACTGTGACACCATGTGCCCCAGGACACCTTAAAGGGACACTCATTTGTTCGACATTTACCATCGTTTTGACTCAGGCTGGGTCTCGCATCTCACATGCTGAGTTCAGAGCTTTAATGTCATTCAGGTATTATTTTGTGATTTCAGTTCATTTCCATTTTAAGCCACAGTTTGTCTTAGCAGAGTTTGTAGGGATTTCCTCAGCCTGTTTAGGTTTTGGGGATGAATTGGAGGAGGCGGGGAAGGAGGAGGGAAGAAAGACTGAGGCAGCATGGTCACTTCTCACCATCCGAGGGCCCAGCCACACGTCTGGAGACCATGATACACTGCCCCGAGGACACATTTCCGGGGCTCCGGACAAGGGCCCGGTATTTCTTGCCTCTTTTCCTAATCCCTAATTCTGGGTAATAGTTGGAATCAGCTTCGCAATATTGAATTCAGAACAAACCATCTTGATGGATGTTTTACTCCAAGTTTAAACACGGGTAGAGGCCAGTGCAAACAGAAAACAGGGATGAGAAACAACCATCAGCTAGTCTCACTGTTACCTGTCTCAATCCATCCCTTCTATCTGGAAACTCCGATGGGCTTTACAGGAGAGAGAGTTTAAAGAACAGAGGCTGTATCTTTCTCTCCCACCTTATTCTCCATCCCATTTGCAGGTCTGCAGATGGGGGTCCTGCAAGCCCCAGACCATTCACAACTGAGAATGGGAAAGAGCAGGACTGACCCCAGCATCAAGGGCAGATCCATGTAAATGTTTCCCACCTCTTCCTGACTCCAAGTCGCTTTGTTCTCCTTCATGGGGAGGACACAGGAGAAACACAGACGCGAGCGGGAGACTGCAAAGTAGAGTTCATGGGGGTCTGCCACCCGTTACAGGGTCCCCTGCCTCGACAGTGACTCTGCGAGGACAGGGGCCCGCCCCATCCACCTCTCGCTCTCCCAGACACAGGGCCCCAGGTGCACACGCTTGCGAAACCTTGAGCTGTGGGCTAGGCAGGCAGAGGAAAGACACCGGGCATCGGAGCCCAGGGGATGGCACCTCACCTCTGCACTTCTGGCTCTTTCTTTTCCGCGAGATTATCTAGTAAATCTCCTGGTCCATTTATTACCCACATGAAATGGGTCTGTATCATCTTAGATGCTCACTTAGCATTTATTGAATGAGCTATGTTGGTGTTGTGTGTGTGTGTGTGTGTGTGTGTGTGTGTATTTAGGATATGGAAAACCAAGGTTTTACTTCCGCTGGAACTTCTGCTCTTAGAGGAGAAGAGCTCTATAGACGATCCGACTGACTGAAGCCTGTAGAGAATGTTATGGCCGCCGGGTTTGGGTGAGCCAGCCTGACTCCATCCTGGAAGGACACTGAGTGATGGCTGGTCTGGGGTCTGGGAGACCCTGCTTCTCTGGGAGCTGCGAGTTCATCATAACCCATTCCCGGGACCACATGGCTGGGAAGCACAAGTGCATCACTGTGGAGGCCAGCACACCAGCCTCTTCCCGCCTGTACTGCCAGGACGCAGGATTACCCCTCCAATTCCAAGGGCAGCCAAGGAGGCTGATGGCAGGGGGCCATCTGGGGGGTCGCGGTGACATCTACCTTATTTTGGTTTTGGCCTAAACTGCTGAGGAGCCCTGCTGTTTTACAGAGACAGAAAGAGAAGAAAGAGGCCAAGGAACACTCTCCCCTGTAACAGAACCATGAAATAAACTAGAAATTGTCAAACTTTCATTCTCAGGATAGCGATGCACACCTGTAAAGAGGTGCCTGAACAGGCTACCTGGTGGCCCTCTGTGAAGGAATACTTCAGTCACCTGCAGGTGGACCAGCCGGGGAGCCTTTGCTGCTTCAGGACGGATGAAATGCCCCTGAGGCGATCAGAGGGGAAGGCGCCATCTTCCTAGATGAGGAAGGGGCATTGCTTTCCCCTCCCCCCTGCCCCTCTGCTCTGACCCTACTCAACATCTTTCAGCCCTTGGACCACTATGTTCTCTGGAACATGTTCCAGGGCTCCCTTTTTGCTGTGTCCTTTGCCTGGGAAGCTCTTCTGCTCTTCTGTCACCAAACACAATGATTGAATTAGTTCTTGTTCTGGGAATGTTATCTAACCCACTCACTTTATTACTGGCCCCAAGCTTCCTTGCAGTCCCCTGATGAGCTGGACTCAGCCACGTGGGGGACTTCCATTTAGTGAATGAATTTTCAGCAAGGCTAGAGGTGGCGTAGCCTAGAACCAAAGCAGATGCATTCACCTCCTCAGCCCCCTTCTCCTCAGCCTGCGCCTGGGTCTGGGGCCCTTCTACTCTAAGACCAAGGAGAGGAGACTTCGCTTCCACATCTAGGAAAGATCCAGCTGAATCCACGGACGCCCAGCCTTTCTAGGATGGAGAACACCTTGCAAACGGGAACTGGAGGCTCTCTTCAAATCTAAATCACCTGTCCAAGGAAATGCAGAAAGGAGGAAAAGTGGCGATCGTTTCTTCTGTTCACCCTCAGAAGACCTGCTTTCATAGGACCTCGTTTCTCTTCCTTGGAGGGTGGGAAGGACTGTGAGTCTTGCTGTCCTTGCCAGGGTCACTAGGGAACTCGGCTGGACTTCCAGCGTAGGACGGCAGGGTGCTCCGGGGGAGCGAGGACGGGCCAGGAGACTGGTCCTGGCTCTGTCACTGAACAGATGGGTGAGGACACTTCACGAAGATTCCCTGGACCTGTTTCCTCGTTTGTAAAACAAGGAGGTTGAACCAGGAAATACTTAAGGTTTCTCTGATTGAAAATGTTTTGCTACCATGGGCCTAAGGAGTAGTATTTTCCCAGGTGCCTGGGGCTTTGAGCAGAATCTTCTGCTAAGACTCAGCTCCAGGGCATCACCTTGTAAAGTGTTCCATCAGTACATTGTTCCCCTGCAGCCAATCCTAGTGATGGACAGAGGGCGGGAAGGAGAGTCACTGCCCCGTAGACCAGGCAGAGTTTTCTCACTTTCAGTTCTGAGACACAGGCCATGGACCAAGAGCTGTCTCTGCCATATGCATTCGCACATCTCAGCGAATGTGCCCCCAACATTCACCCTGAGAAGACGTTTACAAAACAGACAGATTCATCCGGGATATTCAAGCAGGTAGGGGCCTTAGAAAGAGCTAGCTTATCACCTTTTGCCCACAAATGTAGAGGAGAGAGCAGGGTGCCAGGAGAGTAAGTGGCCTGCCCCAGGTGACAGACTGCAAGTGGCAGGGTCGGCCTTGAACCAATATTAAACTCACAAGGAATGCTCTTTTCCAGAAATGGTTAAGGTCTGAGAAATAAAGGATTTAAGGGACACATCTTTCTTTCCTGTACATGCACATAATTTCTTGGAGATGACTTGATAAGCAATTTTAAAATGAGAGTTATTGTAAGTACTTATTACTATTCTCATCATGCCATCTTTATTATGGAAACGTAATCAGTCAACATATTTTGCCTCATAAGGTCTAGCGCAATTGAAATCCAGTGGTATTGATGCAATTAAAAGAATTAGTGAGCCTATTAGGTGATTTATGTTTTATATAAAAAATTTCTCAAAACAGTCAAAAGAAAAAAAATTAGCTTTCGAATGTTAATCTACTTTCCCTAGTCTAATACTCCACCTACTGGAAAAACACTGAATACTATTTAAAACATAAAGTATTTTTAAAAGAACTGATTTTTTAAAATCAATAAATCCCTATAATATTTATAAATATCAAAGGATGAGAGGAGAAATTCTCGTTTCATAGCTGAGATAGCATTTTTAAAATAAAGTTAAGTTCGAAGACGTTTATAGCAGGGAGGGCCCAAATGCTGTATAATTTTTTCAAAGAAAAAATCTCAAGGCAAAACACATTTTGATAGACTATAAAACGACTTTCCGGGAATAAGGAAAAACAAATCAATGGCTGGAAAAAGGGAGGAGGAAGACAAAGAAGAGAAACAAAATAAAATTAGGGAAGGTCAATTCTGAAAACAGGTATTAACAAGCATAACGTTGCTAAAATTATACAATGCGATGGCTAAATCTTCTATTAATTAAATGAAAAGAATAAAGAACTATGAGGGAGAACAGTTATGAGAAACAATGTCAACATGACAAATGTGACTGGGGCCCTTTCTGTTTCAGTCTTTATTGGCTTCTGTCATCTTGGTTTGTCCAGCATGTGTTTTCAGGGGTTGGTTGTTTAAATTTGGTTCCTGGCAAATTGCTGGGTGAGTTTTTTGGGGGAAGTTTTAACAAAGCCATCAGTAAACACGATGTGTTAGAACCATCTGCCTACGGACAGGGAAACCATTGTAGGCTGCTGTGTGGGATGGTACTGCTGTCCGGCCATTTGTCTGCTGAGGCTGGGATGGCCAGTGTGGAGGTGGGTGTGGCCGCTCTGATTGTCAAGTTCTCCGCGGGGACCCCGGCTGTGACTGGTCCAGATATGAGGACTTTCTTTGAAGATGAGCGCCTCACTGAAGAACACGATCAGACAGATCTTCGGAGTGAGCAGGTTGGCTGTGTCAGGCATCTGCCGGTGTGCACTCCTGAGGTTACACCTGCCCAGCCCCTAGGCCACCTGGGCACGGGCGGATGACTGTCCCAGGGTGACCTGACTGCTCGGGGAGCTTCCCTGCAGGAAGAGGGAGACCTTGGCATAAGCCTCAAATTCCCCCTCTGACCATATCACCTTCTAGGCGCGTCTTTTAATAAATGACAGGACTCCTGACCTCCTAATGCCACACAAAGACTTTCGAGCAATTCTGCCGTCCAGCCACCTGTGGAGCAAAGCTGAAGATGTGCTGAGGAGATGTTCCCAGCTGGGAACATCCCACTACATTTCAGTGGGGGAGGGATAAACTAGGAGTTTGGGATTAGTAGATACGCGGGCTACTATATATAAAATAGATAATCAGCAAGGTCCTACGGCATAGCACAGGGAACTATATTCAATATCTTGCAATAACCTATCATGGAAAAGAATCTGGAAAAGAATATATATATATATATATGTATGTATAACTGAATCACTTTGATGTCCACCAAAAACTAACACAACACTGTAAATCAACTATACTTCAATAAAAGAAAAAAAAAAAAGAATAGCATGTTTCTCATATCCGGTGATGCCAGGAGGGACTGGTGATGATTCTAAGTCGGGTCAGAGGTTGGATTCAATGGACCGTAAAGACCATTCCAATTCTAAAATTATTCTAAGCAAATATTATGACTAAAGTTTGCAATTTACATTGTTGTTTATAGAGAAGAACTGGAAGAGGTTTGTGACAATCATCTTTGTTTTCGTATCCAGGGAAGGAGGTGGAAAAAGATATTGTCATACTCAGCTCTGGGGAAGCTGAGGCACCAAGAGGTTTGTGTCTGACCCAGGTCCACGGACTCAGTGGTAGCTATTCAATTTAATACACATAACTATGTGCGGGACACCAGGCTGTGTTGTTAGAAAGAACATTTCCTGGCTCCCTGCAATTCTAAGGCTCCTGGTCATTAGAGCACAATTTGGTGTTTGTTATTTTTAAAGAAATGAACCTGCGATTTCTATCGCTGTCACACCCCTAACCCTAAAAGCTAATGACTTTCCTAAGTAAATTCACTGATCAATGATTCTTCTCCAGATGATGTTTAAAATATGGAGAGAAAATTTAAATGCTGTACATCTAATCAGACTAAGGATAAGGGCTTTACGGTTCTAAACCTATTTAATGAAACAGCATTTTCTTCCTAATTGGCTGGTCTTCTAGGGTTAAAGGTTTGCTCACATCGTGCTTGTGGAATGATGCTTTATATGTGGGGTGTTTAAGTAAAGCGACCCCAGGTGCTTTTACTTTATTGATCTTTTTAAGGCACTGGCTTCAGTATTTAAATGAGTTTGAGTTTGTTTCCTGAATGGTCTTTCATTAAAGCTTAGGTTGACCTCATTCCTCCTGCAATCATGACACTGTAATGGCAGAAAAAGACTAATAAAAAATATGAACTCATTTTATGTGGTTGAAAAGGTTACATTTCTATTGATTTCAACTGTAATATAGTTAAAGTCCTTGATATTAAGAAAACTCAGCAAACACGTTCTTTTTTGTACAGAGGCTCTATCGATATTCCCTTGCCAGTAGGTTTTGGCAGCAATAACAATATGCAGGATGGAGTCTAAAAATTGGCAATTATCAGAGGACTGATATCCACATCCTTTAAATTCTCTTCCAGGTGAAAGAGTATAAAGGTGTATCACGAAAATCATTAAACACAGAGTGACTTCAGAATGTGGGGTGAATGCGGGGTCTAACAGCTCGAATGATGACCAGTTCTGCTGGCTTTACAGAAAGCACTAAGGCTCTGCTCCCTGGAAACAATGTAGTTTTTTAAGGCTGTGGAATGTGGGGAGGGGTGGAAGAATTTAGTAGAGGTGGTGAGGAATGGGAAATAGGAAAGACTAGAGGAAATGAGGTAAGAAATCTAAGGAGAGCATTCACTTGTCTTGGAAAAAAGAATATGTAGCTGAAAGGATCTGGGAGAAGGAGGAAACGTGCAAAGAATATCCCCCCAAAGTTTGGTCCTCTTCTTCCCCCTTTTCCATGTTATCAACATCATCATCAGTGTAGCAGCTAACATTTCTTGAAAGTCAACTCCAGGTCAGATCCCACCTTAGGTACTTTACACATATTATTTCACTGAATCTGCAAACAACCCTGTGGGCACAGACTGTCATTCACCCCATTTTACAGTTGAGGAAACCGAGGCCCTGGCATTAAGTTACGTTGCCTAAAGGGACACACAGCTCCCGAGAGGTATAGCCCAGAGGTCTGTGCGCCTGTAGAGTCTGAGCTACGCTACTGTGTCTGCCTGGATCCTGTGCTGTTGCAAAGCTAGGCTGGCAGGACGTCCACAGCAGCTGCACAAGGTACTCCTGGGAATGAGCGGAGGGCAGGGACAGCCCGGCATCGCCTCTGCCTGGTGTCCTCCTGGCCCCCATCTTGCTACCTCTCCTTTTAGGGATCTTCTCATTTACGTGACCCTGGCTGTCTGCATCCATCTCTGGCTGCAGGACGGGTTTTCGGAGATGACTTCAACGTCGCAAGTCAGAGGCTACAGAAGCCTGTCAGTTACTTCGCCGCTGGCACCACAGTGCATTTGTGGTGCTCGGCTGTGGGGCTTAAGCACATAAGCAAAGGCAGAGGCTGTGGGTCGATAATCCAGATCCCGATGTCATCCTCACAGGGGTAGAGAGGGCTCATTTCTGTCTATTCTCCAGTTTAACTTCTGCTGGTGGCCTGGGTGACCGATATAGGGCGGGATGCTGGAGGGAGCGGCAGTATTTATTCGGTGGCTTTATTTGCTTTTACTTCCACTTCCTTTTGGATGCTCTTGCGCCATCTTCACTGTTGAACTACCAGCTCAGACCCTCGCTTCTGCCCATGAAGTTTTTTATTACCATCCCCTCCAGCATTCAGATCACATCTCCTCATATCAAAGATGTTAGGGTAGGGCTAATTCTTTTAGGTCACTAGCCAGGACAGGGAAGAATGCAAGTCAAATGCACCTTAGGAAGCAGAAAGAATCTTTGTACTCTCAAATGCAGCACATGTGCTCAGAATCCATTATTTATAAATGTGATTCATTCATTCATCCAGTCACTCCGCAAACATTTCTTCAGGCTCTCTAGTGCCCAGGGCTCAGGGACAGAGCTGTGAGAAGCACAGGTGAGAACGAAATCCCTGGGCTGTATCTTTGAACGTGACATCAAGCTCCCATTTATATAAGCAACACCAAGCCCCATGGCCATCCCAGTATTTCACATTAGATGCAAATGACCCACATCACAACTCCTGACTCTGCATTAGATGAGCATTTGTAGAAGCCTCACCTAAGCTAGTTTCATGCGGAAGTTTTCCCTTCCCCACCCTCAGCACTGGTTCTGGCTAGTGACCACTAGAGGGCATCTTAGCACTAGCTCAGGACCTGCTCCAGGGCACCCGGTCCATCAAAATCCTCACGTTCAGTCCCTGTGCTGACTTTTCCCTTCACTGAGTAAAAGGGCAGAGTGTAACCCTTCAGAACCTCAGACTGCATATGGGGATACATTTCTTTTTCAGAGAGGAGATACATTTACGTGAGATAGGAACCTGCTTTCAGTTACCTGGGCATGGGAACCACCGCTCTGTCTGCTGTGTTACAAAATTGCTTTGAGAATTACCATCTTCGAGAGTGATTTTAGTGCACTGCAGATGGATATAAGGATATAATGCCTCACAGATTGGACTTCAGTTTTCATGCCAGACGGAATAGAAATCCGGGAACCTCGCCTTCTTTCTTGAGAGATGATTTAAGGACAGTGTGCCTGGGGGGAAAATGAACGCTCCAACAGCTTTGGCTGCGTTCTGGAGGAGAAAAGAGAGAACTGACATCTCAAACCCTAAACTGGGTCAGAAGCTGCATTGCAACTGTTTTCCCGCTGAGCTGTAAGAAATGTAAAGCGAAGTAAACACGTTTTTCTGGAGCGTCGGGACGCGGAGGTCCCGTCCAGCCTTAGAGCGCATAATTCTTTTGCAGATGAAACTGCTTTAGAAAAGAAATGAAAAACTTGGAAGTGTTGACATACTCATTATGAGTCTTTCTCGGTTTCAGATCAGATGAGTTTGATGGGTTAAACTTATTTTTTCTTCGGTTCCCTCTGTAATTTTTTTGGATTGCAGAAGAGCGAATACTGGCTCCCTGTGGTAAAAAATAAGTCTGATAACGTGGTCCTCCCGCCCCCCATGCAAACATTAAGGCACGGCTCAAACGCCTTCCTCGGTCTCCTCTGATCCATTTCTCCCACCCCCAGGATGATTAATTTCCCCCCATATTCTGTGCTTCCTCAGCATGACTCCACACTTCAGTTGGCCCCTGGTTCATATCTGTGTGATTGACGGTCTCTTCTGTTGGACTGTGGCTTCTGAAGCCACCGGCCATGCTGCCCGCTGTGAACGTGCAAGGTGCTGAGGGCTTGCTCCCTGGGTTGAACTGCAAATGGATAGAACAGGAACCTTGGTTCTGAAGGCCCTGCTGATAATGACCTAACAGCTGCTCTCTTACATTTTGCTTTTAAGAAAGAGAAGGGACTTGGGAAGGAAGGAAGGATAGTAGCATTTATTGGGCCACAGAAGATGCTGGATATTTTCATGTAAAATTTCATTTAACACACACACACGCCCCATTAAAATAGGTGGCCTTATTCCCATTCTCCAAATACGTAAACAGAGCATTCAGTAACTTGCCAGAGAACATAGAGTTAGGAAGTGGAGGAATCTGTCAATAAGGATGTTTAAAAATTTATGTCTTAGTAACAACTTAGTAACAACAATCCATGGTGGTCTCCGTTTAGACTCAGACCATCCTCAAAGGGAAATCTTGCTTCACGTGCTATGGCCTTTTTACCAGCCAAGACTCATAATACTCTCTTCTGCTAGATCCCCAGTCTAGTATTTACACGCTGATGGGGAGACCAACTTGTTAAGTCTCTTGCCGAGGAGAATTAGGTGGAATGAGCTTCTACTATCCGAAGAAATGTATATCGAGTGTGTATACAGATTTTCTCTCCTCCCAGAATATAAACTCCTTGAGGGTAAAGGATGCATTTCATTCATTCCTCCTGCCCCACCAACTCATCATTGTCTACCTGGATTTCTTTCATGTAATAGGTACACAGCATATATTTGTTCTCCTCAATGTATACTCAATGAAGTTGAGTTAATTTTAATTGCACTTCATAAGCAGCCATATGGGATGGCATTGACGACCCCCTGATTTTACCCAAGTCAGGCTTAAGGAATGGTTGCTGTTCGGAATTTCCCATCATGCCGTGGGCTGAGTGGCGGACAAGGATAAGAGATTAATGCCAATTACATGGCATAGCGTTAAATCCTTAGTGATCATCATATGGTTTTAATATTTTTAAAAATGCACTGTTAATGGAACATCCCAGAATCATCTTGAGAACATTTTGTCACACGTCACTGCACACCTCGGAACTGGGACCTTACACAGTGGGTGCCCAGACCACTAAGTACACAGATGGTCTCAGTTTACAGCCGCAGGTCAGTTTGAACACACGGCGGCAGGGGGAGGAATCCTCGGCACTGATGGTTGTGTATCTTGTTTTTCTTTTTTGGAGACACTTCACCAAAGAGTCCTACTTTCTGTTCAGAAATAAATAAGGAAAATTTGCTAAAATACCCTACCATGGGCCAAGGACCCAAAACCCAATCTAAAACCAAATGACACAAAGCTAATGAGGTCATGAGGTTTTTGATGTGTGTCTCGATTGTGAATAGGCTTCTCTGGATATATGGAAATACTGAAAACAAAACAAAACAAACTCTGACACATGTGCAGACCAAATTAATGGGCAAGTTTTCAATAGACACATTCCTGTCTCTTCTCTTCCCAGGTATCTTCTGTGGAATTAAACCATTGTAATGATATGAGAAACAAATAAAACATTGACCTATGCCCTCCGCATAAGTAAACATCTGAGTCGCTCTTCCACGAATGCAGGAAGAGAAGCAGTAATACACTTGCTGAGAACCCAAACAGAGAGCCAGTGCATGGGTCAGAGTGCTCCCAGGAGGGAAGGATTAGAGACATCAAAGGGCTCATCACTATTCCCGCAACCACCGCCCTTCTGTCAAGCGTGCTGGTAATGCACAACCAAGGCTGTGAGCTCATCTTCCGGAGGAGAGAAACACTAAATTAGCCAAAGGGAGGATGTTACAGTAAATGTAATCTCAGAGCACGGCCTTAGACTAGTGAGGTCAACTTCCTTTATTTGTTCTGACATCCCTAAAAAGACGTAATGCTTCCAAACAGTGTTATTTTTTTAAATAAAGGCTTGAACAACCTCTGATATTAAAATTTTCAGTTGTGTTTACAGCTGTACACTTTTTAGTATCGTTCGTTATTGGCAGAAAGTTCAAGGGTAATAAAGGCCCACATTTTTAAATAATTCATCTGAGCCTCAGCTTCTAATTTCAGGCCAGGCTCCATGCCAGCACAGGAAAGAAGGATGCTCAGGTGGAAGGACCAGAGGTTATGTCCATGCCTCCAGGAAAACTGATGTGGAACTCTTTATGTGGCACAAACACTGGCCTGAAAGTTGGACTGCTTACTTTTTTCACTGAGAAAAGTTGCGATTTTATGACCTCCAGCAAATCTCAATAGGGCTTTTCTTTTAAAAAAAAGTGTTTTCCCTCCATTACATACAGTTATTTTTTTCTAAGGAGACTATCATGTAATTTGGTATTTCAAAAAAATGAATATACCTTTTCATAAACTGCAGTAGGCTATATATTTGTTTCTTGTTTAACATACATGCTACTCATGGTTTGTTTTAAAGGCTCTATGTCATTAGTTTCTTTAACACTGAGGTCATATTGCATGCACTTTTCTACACCTTTCATTTGTTATCTAACAGCACTTTGTAGAAATTGTGCTGAGTCAGTTTTCTAATGTAGGTGGATGTATTTGAGGAAGGGTCCTCTATGGCCTCTGACCAGACCACCTAATTCATGGTCAATTTAAATACCAGTTAAATCACAGTGTTTAGAGTCTGGGCTTGGGAATCAGACAGACCTGGGTTTGTACCTCAGCTCTACCCCTTGCTGACCTCTCTGTGTCTCTGTTTCATCCTCTGTAAAATGGGAATAATGGTACTTATCTCACAGGAGGGTGATGTGCATAAAGTACAGCCTAGAAAGCAGTAAGACAGAGACTGGCGCATTGTACACTCGAGAAATATTGATCGCTTTTACTACTACTACCACCACTACTTTATTAGTGTTAGTATCATTGCCTTAATAGGATTCTCCTGTGTTGGGCTGAGGTGGGGTTCCTGGAATCTTTATTAATATTCTTGAGAAAAGCCATTTAAGCCAAATCATCTTTATAAGCTGTTCCAGCACTTTTTAAAAAGCTTTGCTCTATCAACCTCTTTTCCTAGAGCCTTTAGCGTACACGTTTCACCTCCCAGCTGCAGGTGGCATTCTCTGAGCCACGTGGAAGGCTGTCTTATCACCTCCTAGGTTGCTCTCTGCACCCTCCTGTCTCTAAACACAACACAGGTCAAAAGAGTTTATCAGACAAGCATGCTACTATCTCCCACTGCTATCCTAATCGACTTCAAACACTAACCCCTCCAAAAGACTTACTTTTATTTAAAACTCTTAAGAATTTTCAAAAGTTTATAAGGCAAACTGGCAGGGGTGAGCCTGGGTCTCTTGATGGCTCTCAAAGGCGACAAAGAGGCGATGGGGTGAGCAGCGACCAGCCCCGGAAGGAGGGGTCTGGTTATATGGGTTCTAGATAGGAGTCTGCCTCTCATGAGCATTGGGACCTTATTAGTCACCTGGACATCCTCAATCTCTGTTTTCTCAGCTGTTTAATGGGCTAATAGTACCAGCTGTTCCCAACTCATAAGGTTGAGCACGTCAAACGAGGATACGTATGAAAGTATTTTGAGCACCACATAACATGATTATTCAGGCCCTTCCAGTACAGAGAGAATTTCTCCTGGCTTGAGGCGGTTCCTTGAAACTCCTTACAATTGAACATTTCTCCACATACAAAAAGTGGTGCCACCCTGCCCATCAATGTTTCCCGTCAATTAACATATATAGCTGCCCTTTAAGTCTATAATTGAATCACTTTTCATTTTACTGCTAATAAAATTCCTCCAACAATTTTTCACTGTTGTTGCGATCTATTTTATTTATTTTTGACCTACAAATAAATGTACCTAATTAATGTATTCAACTTGATGAGTTTGGAGTTAAGTATATACCCATGAAAACATCACCACAATCTATGAACTTCTTTTTCATTATAGTAGCCAATGAACATAAATGAGTATCTTGAAGCAGAGTACTGCCGTAAGAGAAACCTAACATTTGTAGCATTGGTCCTGTGGTATGGATATTAGAGGCTGGAAAGACAGACAGTAATGGTATACAAGCAAATGTTTTGTAAATCTGTCACCGCACATAACCTGGAAGGCAGACTAAGTGCCTATGACCGGTGGCTTTAGGGAAAGTGCTCAAAAGAGCCAGAATGGCCACGGGTATCAGTGGTTTCCTGCTGCCTATGTCAAGGAAGAGATGAGTTCAGAAAAGAATTGGCCAGTTTCCAAACATCAATCAGTGAAAGGGAATAGAGAAAAGTCCAAAAATTTAGAGCCTCACACCAGAGAGTAAGAAATAAAACTGCAAAAAGCTTTGACCAACAAGGGCACATGAAGATTTTCAGCTCAGCAAACTGGCTCAGCGCCATGCGGGAGGTTAAAATTAAGAGTATTTACCCCACCACAACCACCTAAGCCTCTTGTCTCAGATGGCCTCAAGGTAGCTGCCATGACCTTGAGAGAGAAGCAAGGGTCCTTGGAAGCAAATGACTATGTCGGTCCAAGAGCCACGTTTAGGGAAGAATGCAGGGCGTATCTACTGGTACACGAAACTGACCGGAAGCAGATAGATCAGAAGCCAACTCAGCTTCTGAAGGAACTGTATCGGCAAAGAAACTGCAGGTCTGGTCTACAAAGGCTTGTGAGTATAAAACAACCCTCAGTGTAATTGACACCTGCAGGAAACGGTCCCTGGAAGCTGCACAGCTTCAAGGAATGCATTATCACCAACATTCAGTTCAGAGGAGAGCCGTGGAGAGCCACGCAAACAATGGACAGGAATTTGGCCTATTCAAGGGACTACTCCCATGGCCAAGGGCGGCAGCAGGACGTCCTCAGAGCGTCTACCCAGCATGATTTCATCACTGCTACAGAACACAGGACTTTCCTCTTTAAAAAATATATCTGATATAAGGCAGACTTTCATTGGGTTTAGCCACTGACATTTTAGGGTTGTTACAGCAACTGGTGTTATCCTAGTCTTTTTCTATATTCCCGGCGTTTAGCATTCACCGTATGCTACTATTGTTGGTAACACTTTCCTCTGACCATTTTTAGGATTCATATTCAATATACAGCTCAATTAGCAATTGATGCAACTGCTGTTATACAAATTGGTTGAAATTCTGATTAATAGCAGGTAAGAAATTATCGTCTTTATTTTAAGAGATGTAATTCACTGAGTCTGAGGAACATTTGTTTTGAAAATTCCTGATGAAAACAATTGAAGTCATGCTCTTTGTGCTATAAAAATTTGGGGACCTGATCATCATTTGTGTCTGAGGACTTGGAATTATTTAAGAAAGTCCTTATTTTACTTGCAGGAAATCTGTTAGCTTCTTCTTGGCAAAGACGGAACTGGCCCTCCAGTTACATGAAAGCCAAAATGATACATCTTTACCATCTGTTCATTTGATTTTAAGAGCAAATGGATTAGGAGTATCTGTGCCAGAGACTATATCCCTGAACCCTCCACTGTAAAACTTCCATAAAACCCCTAAATATTTGATAGTTATTCAAGGAACATGTATTTAATTCATTTTTCAAGCTAATTTTATCATTGGATCAGGTGAGAATATCAGAAAGTTGTATCACCTCAGCCCTTGTTCCCTTCATCTCCCATCACCCTGTTCTACCCCACTGCCTGCAGAACTGTTTGGGCTGAAATCCATTTTTAAGTTATACTTGACTTTCCCAAGGAAATGCTACGTCAAGCAGGTTTATGAAAAACACATTTGTTGCAGAAACGCTGGTGAAGGCCCTGCGTACCACCTCTCTCGGTACTCACTATGTAACAAGGAGGAAGGAGCTTCAACTATCACTGCATTTTTAAAACTCTGAAGAAATATAGCAAAATGCCAAAATTTTTAATGTTTGGATGGTGGGTCCATAGGTGTATGTTTTACTATTCTCTGTACTTCTGCATATTTTTGAACTATTTTATAACTTCAACATCACTCAATTTCCAACTGGCCAGAGGTATCCATTTCCAACATTTTATGGTCACCCTCCCAGACATCTCTCTACTAAGTGATTCAGTTAAGAGCATGTGTAAACTTCAGTGTGGTAGACCTAGGTTCATCTAGGCTTTTGCTACTCACTGCTTCCTAATTTTGAGTGAGCTACATCACACTCTGAGTGTCAGTTTCCACATCTCTAAAATGGGGATACTAATGGTGCATTCCTCATAAGCCTATTGTGAAGACTCAATGAGAAAATGTGTTTTAAGTGCTAGCACAGTGCCTGGACCACAGCACCAATAAACGTGAGCTACCATCATGCATGTGATGTTGCCAAGTGGATCGTGCTATGGGCAGCTTGCCATGCCAGTAAACAGAATCCATGGTAGATAAAAAAAGGAAAGAATGATAGAGTAAGAAAAATTCCATTTCCCTGGAAGAGCTGGTATATTTTATGCTTATGGGTTGTGGACTTCCGGGCACCAAGAAGCTCTGAGCCAAACTTACGCAAGTGGATAAGACCTTCTGACCTGGGTAACCGTATTCCATTTCCCCGTTGTCTTGGGGCCCTACTTTTCGTGACTTACTTTAACTCTCAATTTCGTTTTATGTACTCCCTGTAAACCACCTTATATCCCCTGTGCAATGTGGTTGGGACGAAAGGAAGGAAAGGAGGACGGGTGAAGCCAGGGACGGCAGGCAGGAAGGAAAGTAAGAAGAAAGGATTTGTAACACAAGGCTTTGAAATTATTCCTTGTAATGGTGATGTTCAGTTCTTAGATGATGCTAATTGGCACCGTTTTTAATCACAGGCAGTGTTTTTCGGGTGCTCTCTGCCCGCTCGGGGTTTGTTTTACATTTGGCATTAAGCCTTCAGCTTTATCACGGGTGCAACTGTGAGTTTCCATAAACAATGCAACTTGAGGGTTGTCCTGGGCTCTGGTTTGCGCTGGCATCTGAGAACTCTGAGAGTCGGTCCTTCATTCTCTATGTGGACATTGGGCACTTTGTCTTTTGGCAGCAAATGTTTCATCCAAGGTCAGTTTCCCTCAAGTGCTCAGCACCATTTCAGACAGCGTGTGCTCAGGGAATGCAAACTTATTTAAAGTTAGCTTTAGCCAAACCCAGCTAGGAAAGCAAACCTGCTTTTAAAAACGCTGTAAACACTGACAAACATCATCTAAATTATATGATGTTTGCACATATATAAATGTATAGAATTTTACCTTAATTCCAAAGGCATCATTCCATAGCACTTTTTTTTACATCTTTATTGGAGTATAATTGCTTTACAATGTTGTACTTTCTGCTGTACAACAACATGAATCAGCTGTATGTACACATATATCCCCCTATCCCCTCCCTCCCTCCCTATCCCACCCCTCTAGGTGGACACAAAGCATCAAGCTGATCTCCCTGTGCTATGCGGCAGCTTCCCACTAGCTATCTACTTTACATTTGGTAGTGTGTAGATGTCAACGCTACTCTCTCACTACATCCCAGCCTCCCATCACCTTCCGTGTCCTCAAGTCCATTCTCTACACCTGCGTCTTCATTTCTGTCCTGCCACTAGGTTCATCGTACAATTTTTTTAGATTCCATATATATGTGTTAGCATATGGTATTTGTTTTTCTCTTTTTGACTTACTTCACTCTGTATGACAGACTCTAGGTCCATCCACCTCACTACAAATAACTCAATTTTGTTCCTTTTTATGGCTGAGTAATATTCCATTGTATATATGTGCCATATCTTCTTTATCCATTCATCTGTCGACATTCCATGGCATTTTTTTTTTTTTTTTTTGCGGTACGCGGGCCTCTCACTGTTGTGGCCTCTCCCGTTGCAGAGCACAGGCTCCGGACGCGCAGGCTCAGCGGCCATGGCTCACGGGCCTAGCCGCTCCACGGCATGTGGGGTCCTCCCGGACCAGGGCACGAACCCGCGTCCCCTGCATCAGCAGGCAGACTCTCAACCACTGCACCACCAGGGAAGCCGTTCCATGGCACTTTTAAACTCATCTTTGAGTTAGCCTTATTTTTGTTCTTTGATGAGAAGTACATTTTAATTTGAAATTATTTAAATATATTTGTCATTATATTTTATTGTAACTGGGGGCTATCAGAATGGGTTGAGGATATATGTGTGTTTTACATTTTTGTTCGATTATAAAAATGCAACATACACTTATAATTAAAAAACGAGGGGCTTCCCTGGTGGTGCAGTGGTTGAGAATCCGCCTGCCAATGCAGGGGACACGGGTTCGAGCCCTGGTCCGGGAAGATCCCACATGCCGTGGAGCAACTAGGCCCGTGAGCCACAATTACTGAGCCTGCACGTCTGGAGCCTGAGCTCCGCAACAAGAGAGGCTGCGATAGTGAGAGGCCCACGCACGGTGATGAAGAGTGGCCCCCGCTTGCCACAACTAGAGAAAGCCCTCACACAGAGATGAAGACCCAACACAGCCATAAATAAATAAATAAATAAATTTAAATCATATGGGCTTCTAAGAAGACCTCTGCTTAAAAACAAAACAAAAAAAAAATGAGGAAATATAGAAAACTCTAGAGGAAATCAAGCCATTTATAATCCCTTTACACAGAAATAATCACGATTAACCTTTTATTATATCTTTCTCCATACATTCTTGAGGTTGTAGAAGTTCTCAAGATGGATTTGTAGATTGTTTCCAGGAAAAAAAAATTAGAGTGTTTTTTTGGAGTTCTAAAGGTGCCCTTGGAATTACGTCCACCCTCTACAGTCTTCCCTGCCTGCAAGAAAGCAGGTCATGGGAGCAGGGAATCGGCCCGACCTGCTTGTCTGGAAGCAGGCACCATATCTTTTCTTCCTCCACCATGTCTACCTTTGTTTTCCATCTGGGCTGGACTGGAGAGGCTGGGCTGACAAAGACCAGTGCACCCCAGACCATGAAGTCTTTCCAGGCTGCATCCAAGTGGGTTGAGGCATCTGCTTTCTAAACATGTCCAGAAATCTCAGTGCAATTGCATCCCATTGTATGACAGAAGGAGGAGGTGGGGGACAGGGCTTTCCAACACCCTGGGTACAATTCCTATGGCCAAATTAGTTCCGTGCCTTCTACGATGCTTCCCACTTCTATCTTCTCCTTTACCTCAAAGCATTGTGCAGCCAAAGTTTTTCGTACCCATCGTGTTTCCTTTTCCTGGAACTGTAGTCCTGTTCCTTGGAAGATTCTCCCCAATTCCCCACTCTGATCATGAGGTTTGATCAGGGGCTATCAGTCACTGTTCCCCTCCCCTCACAATAGGGTGAGTGTGTGACCCCAGCCAGGTCAATCAGAGACCTTCTCCGGATTTTAAAATGAGAACCGAGAAACTAGGATCTTGCTTCTGGTCCCAGCAAAACTGGGAAGATGTGAGCCGACTTCAGTGCCTGTGTCCCATGATGTGTGGAAGATGAAGTCTGCTGCAAGAGGAATTGTCCAGAGGCAGGTGGGCAAGCAGAGAAGAGGGAGGGAGGGAGGGAGGGAAGGAGAGGAGGGAGAAGGGGAGGGAGGGGGGGAGAGAGAGAGACAGAGAGAGAGACAGAGAGAGAGAGAGAGAGAGAGAGAGAGAGAGAGAGAGAGAGAGAGAGAGAGAGAGAGGCAGGCATTCGGTCGTGGCCTAGGCTTTGTTTTAATCCTCCAGGTCCCCTGCATTCTTTCAAAATTTTGGTTTTCCCTTTCTTAAATTCTATAACCTACCCTAGGAATTTTCTCTACAAATGAATTCTGAACTGGTTTTCTGTCCTTTGTGATCAGAAGAACCCTGAGCAATAGAAGCCGGTTCTCCCCAGCCCCGCTTTGGTCCCCTGGACTCTGCAGGCCTCTGGCTCCTCCACTGCGTGGATTTCTCAGCCTTTCCTCAAGAGCCCCAAGTCCTTAAAACAGCCCATCCCTGTCCCCTGCTTCAGGGTAATCTCTCGTTCACTGTAGCAGACAGCAGCTCTGATTAAGCTAATATTTGCTCTTAAAGAGCTGCTGCTTCCTTCCAAAGATTCCCCAGTTGGTGGAATTTGGCAGAAGGGAGGCCATCTTGACCTTCTTTACTCCAGACTCTCATTTGGGGAAATGCACCAGGAAATGGAATTATTTAGCGTATCACCTGGACTCGCTTCTCCCACTCACCCCACCCTCGTCTTTGCATGTGGTTCCTCAACCCACAGGGCTCAGTCCCGACACACAACGCGTTTTCTTGGAGACAGCGAGGATTAACCTTGCAAAACTCCGCAGCTGAGACAGCTCCCTTCCTTGACACTGTCCTTCAAGCTGATTGTTGAGCTCTTTTTAACTTTTAATATTATTTTGCAATGGTGAAATGGCAAGATAATCACTTTCTTTAAGAGAGGTGACAGATGGCGCACTTTAAAACAAGAGAATGCCTCTAATCAAAAGCCAATAAACACAACGTTGATAAAATGGTATAAAACCACCCCTTTCCTGTAATGGTATAAACCACCATACTAATCCTGGACTTGCTGGCTTTTCTGAATCAAACTTGAGTTATGGTGGAAGATGGGCGTGGTTTACTCCATAAGTAATTTGCAGCACCTAACACGTGACAGGCACTGCGCTAGACTCAGCGACTGTCCATCACTATGAGAGAAGCTTATTTATGCCCCATTTGATTGATTACGCAATAGGGTGTAACTGCACATTGTCATTTTCCTAGGAAAGGCCTCTCCTGAAAATGCTCTCTAGCATTTACTGCTAAAGGCCAAGCGTAAACTCCGTATCAAGTTATGAATTTGACATCCGCCAGTGCTCACGAAGAGACGGGGCTTGTGCCTCTCCTCTGCAACCTGAACTTCCCACAGTTAGCAGCCGAATCTGAATCCGAATGAGGTCGGAGAGGCTGCTGAACCCCTGCCAAATGACATTCCACTTGACTGACAAAACAGCATCCCCCTGCTGCACTTCTTCCTGACAGGTATCTATTTTGAACCCCTTCTAGAGAATGCAGTGACAGTTCCAGCCTTGATCTTTGCCTTAGTTCCCAGGGAGACCTCCTCATGCCATGTTTTATTCATGGTGTCTCCCAGGCCGGTCTCTTCATTGTAAAAATCGGTCGTGGGGGTAGGGACAATCCATGAACCTGAAATAAAGTTTGAGCGTCGCAATAAAACCGTCCCTTTGTGTACGGAAAGCCTAACACCAGAGTCTGAGATGCTGGGGAAGGTTTGTGTACTGAGGATTTTTAAGGCAAAGCATCCATAGGAGAAAAGAAAATAGTTATTCACATTGCACTGGAGTCGTGAAGGAAGTAGGTCAGATAAACCAAAATAACCTTTGCTGGGAAACGCGATAAGCTTCAGACATCTGAGACCATGCAGAGAAAAGATGCTGCAATGGATAAAAGCAGTAGACCGATAGACGTGCAGGGCTACAAGCAGGAAAGCTACAAAGAACGTACAGAGTAAACATTTATTCTACCTTCTCCCAAGAAATCTCTTCTCCATCAACTCTGTCATTGTCCTTCCTGTAGGAACTGGATATCTTTCTACTTCACAGGTTAGAAATTTGTAGGAGAAAGTATCAGAAGCATCTCTCCCACCTGTCCTAACCGCCCAAAGCAAAACCAACAGCCCAGCATGACAGAGGACAGAGATTGCAACCCTGTATCACATCCGCCTGATGAGTAACACGTGTGTACCTTGAGAGTAATGGTCCTCTCGTGACGGGTGACATTAACGCTGTGGGGCTGCCCATTGGCCATGCTCCTGTGGTCCACGTCAATATTATACGGCTCCCTGGTGCCACCCAGGCTGTACCGGATCTGTAAGCTTCCTACACAGAGAAAAGAAAAGAAACTCAGTCATTTCTCCACTCTGGATTTCATTTTAATGTCACTTCCCCCACCCCTTGAGGCTAATTCCATTAAACTCAGCTTCAACGTCCATCAATGTCACCGCCGGTCTGAATTCTGAGTCACTAGCTCAGAGGCACACTAATCCATAAAGGCTCACAGCACCAGGCACGCGCATGTTGACAATCTACCAACAGCAAGCCATCAGTGACTGTCATCTCCAAGTTGAAGCAGCAAATGGTATAAACAACCCAAGTCGGGATTGAGCCTGGGATGGCAGAATGAGAACATACATGATACAGGACCATGGAGACACCTACAGGACCCACAAAATACTCTGTGAAATAAAAACTAAATGCAGGATGCCGGGATGGCCTCATGCCATCGGCAAAGTGTGACATTCAGCATATAAAAGAATCATGAACATACAATATTAAGAATAAACATAATTTACAGAAGATAAATCCATGGGATTTGGGGAGGCTTCACTGAGACCAAGAAAACAAAGCAATGGCTTTTATTCTAGGTTAGAGACCTCATCAATCCAAATGCAAATCAAAGGCAAAAAGATGGGTCCTCATCGCCTCTCAGTTGTAGTTCACTTTGCCTCAACAAATTATTCTTTTTTCTCTTTCTTGTTTCTTCCCAATAATGACAAGCAATATTCAGAAAGATTAATATAATATTCTATATCCTGCTTTTAATTAATCAGCAAACGTAGCTTTTATTTCTTAGTTATGATTTTTAAAGCCATCGACTTTTTATCTCATTTTTTACTCAAATTGGAATCTTCATGTTAATAGCTTTTGACATCTCAGAGCTTAAAAATGGAGCCAGTAATTTAGCAAGAGTTTAGTCAACTGTAAATCACCTCAAAGATTCTTTGTCGCCTTTTTCATTTTCCTTCCAGAGGAACAAAACTGATATTCTAAGTTGTGAAATAAAACATGATAATTAAAACTTAAAAAGTGAACAGAAAAGAGAAAGAAAGTCACTGGAAACTCCACCGTCCAGAGGTAAACTACTCTAAATATTTGGCAGTATCTCCTTGTAGGTAATTCTCATGTCCTCATGTGTACGTAAATAAATGCAATAGTTTCTGAATGCTGCCCTTCCTTATTTAGCGTTACATGTGCCATTTAAAATATTGAACTACGTTCCTGGAATTGAAAGAACAATCATGAATTACTTGCATTTCCTATTTTTCCTTTCTGAACAAATCTGGCAAGGCTTCACTATTTGAGTTTTCTCTTGGCACTTGATCCTAGATTCCTTTGCTTTATAGCATTTCAACCAAGCACTGTTGACTTTCATCTCCTAAATGGGTCTAAGTTCACCCACTCTCCCCCATCTCCACAACCGCAGGGCCTCCACTGGCACCTAGAATGCCCTGGTATCGCTCCCATAGGAGCCTGCGCCTGCACGCAGAGCTCCTGGCCTAACTCAGGGCCTCTGTGCTGGCCACACCCTATCAGTGACCTGACGGCCACCACCTGAGCTTCACCTGCATTGGCTTCTGCCTGGATCACGTGATCCAAATCAGTCCCTCCTTTAAAAGTGAACACTTGACCCCATTTCACTCTCAGGCGAGTCCCCTCTTTCCGTGCTCTCTTACTACTAATCCATTAATGGAGGTGTCGCACTGGGACCTCAGACACAACATACGTGAAACCAGACTCTTGATCTTCCCCTCCAAAAACTATTCCATCACAATTCCCACATTTCAGTTAACGGCCACTTTATCCTTCCAGCTATTCCTGCCTAAAAGCCCTGACTCCCCTCTTGCTCCTATAATACACGTATGATCTATCAGCAAAGCTTCTTGGCTCAGTCTTTAAAACACACCCTGAATCTTACTGCTCTCATCACCTCCATTTCTATTCCTGGACCAAGCCACCCTCGTCTTTTGTCTGGATTACTGTACTAGCCTCCATTCTAACTACTGCCCTTCCGCCACGCTCCCTCAGCCCAGCCTGGCCTCTGCCCCTCACGTACCTGGTCTCTCCACGCGGCAGTCAGAGCGGTCCTCTGCTCAGAACCCTCCCATGGCCTCCTGTCTCACTCAGAGTAAAAATCGATGTCTCCCTAACGGCTCACCAGGCCCTCTGTGGTCTCCCCCCTCATCTCTGACACAACCTCTCATTATTCTCCTCCTTTCTCACTCCTCACCTGAACACACTGGCCTCTTTGTTGTCTCCCCAGATGCCAGCATGTTCCTGCCTCAGGCCCTTGGCACCTGCTGGTTCTTCTGCCTAGGATGCTCATTTCCCAGTTATCTGCATGGCTGACCCCTCACTCCCTTTAGGTCCTGCTCAAATATTGTCTTCTCAGTGATCATTTCTGTGACCTCCTTATTAGAAGCAGAATTTACCCACTCCTTTCCCTTGGCCAGGCTCTCCCTTTTCTGCCTTATTTTCTTCCCCATGAGAGTTCTTACTATACAACATACTACATACTGTACTTAGTATGTTTACTGCTGTCTTCTGCTAAAATGTAAACTCCATGAGAGTAAGAATTTTTGTTTATGTTCTTTATGACTTAATTCCCAACGTCTAGAACAATGCCCGATACATGGTAGGTGCTGGATAACTACTCGTTGAGTGAATGGATGATGGTCTCCTTGCTTCTGTGCTTTCTTCCTTCCCATGTTTTCTTAGCAGAGAAATCTTTTCAAGAGGCATAACTGACTAGTTGTCTGGTTCACTTAAAACTCTTCAAACTTCCCAGCTGCTTATAGGATAAAGGCATACATTCTTAACATAGCTTATGACGTCCTGTCTGATCACAGCCTGCCAGTTACTACTTTATTTTAAAACATGCCATTTACCCTCTTACTTTTTACATTCAAGCTACCTAGGGCTTCTCTTATTCCCTAGGAAATACAATTCTTCCTGCCTCAGGACCTTTGAATATGCTGCTCCCGTTTCCTGAGCTACTTCTCTCCCCACTCCTCAGTGATTTACCCTATTTTTTCTTTATTCTAATAGCATTAAAAACAATCTATTGTTTGGCAGTGAAGGAGATGATTAGGCAGTTGTTTGGCTACAGGTAGAAAAAACAAGTCAATTGTCTTGAGTTTTTATTGTCCACTCTACTTCTGGTGCTCTGACCTTGTATGATCACAGCCAGTTTTCTTAAATACACAGCTGTATTCATTCATCATTTAAAATTTAATTTCTTTAGAACATACTTATTTAGTGCCCCTGTTGAACTCAAGTTTTCAAGGTCTAGAAGTGGACTGCCTGGCTGGCTATAAGTGTGGAGTCCACTTCTAATACAGACATCCATCCCCAGCCCCTGTATGGTATGGGCCAGGCCGTGCCTAGATCTGGGGATGCAAAGAGAAGTAAGAGAGGGCTCTGCCTTTGAGGCTAGGAGTTGGAGGAACTGGTAATTATGCCCAAAAAGCCCCACAAAACCCTGGACGTTTTTCTCCCTACTGTCTCTTCGTCATTGGCCCCTTTATGTTCTCCAGCTCATTAAAATCAGTATTAAGTTGTTTTCGTTATTTTTTCTCTTTCCTGGATTTCTTGGACTTTGTAAATATGATGTAAAACTTCTCTAACTGCTTCACTTAATGGCAATGGAAATGATTTGCTTTGAGGAAAAAGATGAGTTGGACCTTAAAATTTATATATAGTGAACATCTATAAACAGTAATGGCAATATTCTTGAATAATAATATTTAAATGATATATTTATTCCTTTCAAACAATAGCACAAGAAAACCACTAAATGATGGGAAGGAGAATATTAGTATTTGTTCATTAAAATAAAATATTATTAAGATGGAGAGATACTTCACTTCTTGCATCTCATGTTCATCTCCCAGGTGAATTAAAGCAGTTATGAGGGAGTACTCTTTTATTGGCTGCAGCAAATAATGTGCTTAACAGATTTATTCTCTACTGGTCATCATCATTACCATCAGCAAACAATTACAGAGCACCTATTGTACGCAGGAGATGTAGTGCGGGGGCCTTTCATCTCACTGGGAAGACAGGCCATATTTATAACAAAGATGGGTAAGAATACAGTGTACTAAAAGCCAAACAAATGACATTGAAAATAAGTGTAATAGGAGTTTAAAGTAAGCAGAAGTCATTGAAAGGAGGTGAGACTTGATCTGGGTCTAGAATGAAAGGCAGGTATTAAGCTACAGAGGAAGATGGAGCTTTTCCAGATAAGGGAGCACAGCAGGCAGCAGGGCAGACGTCCTTGGGGTGCGTGAGGAGTGAAGAGTTCCTGGAGAAGGGAGAGAAGGGAGGCGTGGCCTCAATGTGCGGCAAAACGTAGATTAAATCATGGGCTCTGGATAATAATAACCGCTAACACACACATACAGTGTGCGTGTGTGCGTGTGTGTGTGTGTGTGTGTTACGCTTACTAACTCATTTGACTTTCACAGCACTGCTCTGAGGGAGACACTATGTCACGATGAGACAGAGGCTCGGAGTGGCTCACGGCTGCCCAAGATCCCACAATCTGCAAACAGAGAAGCAGAATTCAGACCCAGACTTTCTGGTTCTGCACTCCGAGCTCTCACTCAAGAGGCTGGTGGGTCCTGATTGGAAGCTGCTGGGACTCGGGATCTGTCCTCCTGATCCTGGGGAAGGAGGCCCTCCTGGCTGTATGACAGGGACACTGTGTGTGAAGGAAGACCTACTCTGGCTGGGCTGGGCAAGGTTAGGGTGACTGGAAGCAGAGAGACGGTCGGGACAGAGCATCCCAGGGACGTGCTGAGGTGCACTGGTACCCCACGGTGGGGTCACGGGGTGCCAGGAGCCCGGCTACCCTCAGGCCTTGGCAGATCTGTGGAGGTAAGGCCTGCGGGAGTCCCTGGGCTGGGGGCCTCCCAAACACAACCTCATGCACCTGCCCAGGTGCCATGCAAAGATAACATTCTATGTTTGCCACGCCAGCAGCAATGTCGGGAAGCGCTGAATCAGAAGACATTTGCCAGGAGAGTAGCAGTGGGGAAGCAAAGGAAGGGATACTCTGGAAGGACACGGTGAGAACAGGATGCACAGGACTTGTCAGGCTGGACGGCCCCGCAAGAGGCGCAAGGACGGAGTGCTCATGAACGAGGCCAGGCTGTGAGTTCTGGCGTCTGAGAAGTGGTGGCACTGTCAGAAGAAGAGGGGCCTGGCTCTGGGAGCCGTGAGGACAATACGGCTTCCAATATGTTAAGTTTAAGAGATGCCAGGGCATTTACTTAAAACTTCTTATTTTATTTTAATGACACTTTGGCTTAGTCCTTATTGATTTCTTTTCCCTCAATGAGTTCCTCACGTTTTTCTAGCTTTAAATCTCAATTCATAAAAAATGCAGTATTTGGAGTATGAAAAAGCCAAATTTTCATTAGCAATCGAGGACGGCCTTGCAATAATTAGAGAGAAACTGACTGTTCATGCTTTGCAAATGCACCGAGTGTTCTAGAGGTCTCCAAGCAGGGCAGTGGAGAACTCTGGGTCCAGCATCAGACACCTGGGTTCAGGAACCCCAGTTGTGCCATCACCAGCTGAGGGTGCAAATCACCGAATCTCTCTGCACTCCAGTCTACCACCTGCAGGAAGAGGGTAAGAATGGACTCTACCTTACAGAGTGTGTGCTCTTGGGAATTAACGCATGTGAAACACTTAGCACAGCTTCGGGCAGCCTTACACGGTAGCCATTAATATGGAAACGACTAGTCAAAACCCCTGAGCATGACAAAGGCCCACAGACACACGTGTGGGTGCTCGCAGGGGCCGGTGCAGGCTTGGGGGCGTGAGTTACTGGATAGAATTGGGACCAGATTTTAACATGGCAGTGGCTTGAGGAGCAGACGATACAGCATCTACTGAGGCATGTTCCTGACATTCTTGACGAGCTAGAGGTGAGAACCCACTGCCCACTGAGGCGAGGTTGGGACATGAGGGTGGAGAACGTCGATGGATTAAACAGCTATTTAATCTGATGCAGGAGAAAGAAACTTAACAGGTGAACTTCCAGAGAGCAGGGGTGTACACTTTTCTACTTCCTGATTTAACTGTTTTTTTCTGGTGAGAACAGGGACAGGATCACTGAGAGCATCTGACATGTGTGGAAGAGTATTACCCAGCAGAGACAAGTCAACTGCGCAAACAAACAACGATACTCTGCGCTCACACTACTGCTGTTTTTCTGTCCATCGCTTTTACAGAGCTAAACTGATATCGTACAGTCAAGGCTGTATCATGCCTTTTCTTGGTTTTATATAATATTACATAAAAATTTTCTCCATGTCATTAATTACTCTTCATAAATATTATTCTTAATGGATACACGATATTCCATAAAATGGTGATTCCCTCTTTTACTAACCATTTTCCTAAAATTTAACTCCTAGGTCCTTTCCAATTCTTATTTTCATAAATAACATTATAAACTATGATGAACATCTTCATGCTGAATCTTTGTCTGATTTTCAGCTTCTTTCTTCAGAAATAATTTCTGAAAGGGAAAAATCCTAAGGAACATTTTTTTCCCACCCATCTTTTAAACCAACAGAGCATTGCCCAGAGAAGTTTAAGAATTTACTATTTTATTAACACTCAAGCTGAATTGGGTTAATAATAATAATTTTTAGTTCCCACAGAAGAAAATCTTGATCTTTAAGATGCCATGACACTGAAATAGCTGTCAGAAAAGACTGCAGGACCTACTAGAGAATGGACTTGAGGATACGGGGAGGGGGAAGGGTAAGCTGGGACAAAGTGAGAGAGTGGCATGGACATATGTACACTACCAAACGTAAAATAGATAGCTAGTGGGAAGCGGTCGTATAGCACAGGGAGATCAGCTCGTGCTTTGTGACCACCTAGAGGGGTGGGATAGGGAGGGTGGGAGGGAGATGCAAGAGGGAGGAGATATGGGGATATATGTATACGTATAGCTGATTCACTTTGTTATAAGGCAGAAACTAACACACCATTGTAAAGCAATTACACTCCAATAAAGATGTTTAAAAAAAAAAAAAAAAAAGGCTGCAGAGCTTCAATCATTAAACAGCAAGACCATGAGAGAGGTAGCCTCCGTGTCTCCAACCTGTACAGTCTCACTGGGAAATGAGAGACATTTGCTCCTTGATAAACCTAAATATCTTTATTTGTAAAAAAGAGATCTTAAAACTCCAAGTGTCATAGAACTCAAGTTTTCAGAGAGGAAATGGACTCAGTGTTTGGCATGTTTATATGCTTTAGAACTGCTCCGATTGCTCTGAAAGATCATAAATCCATTTGTATATTCTAAAATAGGATGCCTATTTCAGTCGCACTGACACTCCTGGCTTAGTGTATATTTGGAGATGGTCCCCGATATTACAACACTGAAGGGCAGAAGGCTAGGTATCCTCGTCCTTACCGGTGGGTTTGACGAGAACTGCCAGGAAGTCGGTGGTGAAAGAGCTGACGTAGAGGAGGATGCAGGGTGCCTTGGTGGTGCTGAAGCTGAAGCAGATCTCCTCGCGGGCCAGGTCCGGGGCCCCATTCTGCGGGTCCAGGGAGTTCTCCGACCTGCTGCCCGATTCCTTAGCACCGGACCCGGGCGCCTGGAAGTTATACCGCAGCCACATCCCCTCTTCAAAAAATGCACCCACATCTGTTGAAAAGGAAAGAGAAAATGGAAAGGTGAGAAGTCCGAGGCTAATACCACCAACCATTTAACCTGGGTAGACGGTGAGCTTCGTCGTGGCCGCTAAGGCTGTTCCTGGAGGGTGGACCGAGTCCAGGAAGGGAATGTCTATGCAGATGGACGTTGTTTCATCAACACGGATACGCTACCAAAACCAAAAAAGCAGTGTAACAGAGTATAGCAGTCTGTCAACTTAAAACGTAGTAGCTAAATTGAGAAACGTTAACTCACACCAGAAAAAAGTTTCACGTTTAGTACTTAGACCAAATAACTAATTTCGGTTGAAGAGAGATGCTGAGAATAAAGGCAGTGGCATTGTTAGGGAACTGTACCGCCCGCCTCGGCCAGACCCGCTTCCCTGAGCTGTCTCACACAGGAGGTCCCGATAAGGAACATGGTGCTGTGGAAAACTAGCCGGGAGGAGACGACCAACTTCTTAGAATCCCTCGCGCTGGAATCCCTCTTGGCTGAGCGATGCGCACGCCATCAGGAAGGACCCTGAGTCAGACCAAATACGGGCCAAGCAAGATGGTTGGCCAGACACAACCCGGAAACTAACCCCATCACCATAAATCCTGAGACCGTGAGCCATGTGGCAGAGCAGTTCTCTGGGGTTCCCTTACCCTGCTGCTCTCTGCCCAGGTGCCCCTTCCCAATAAAGTCTCTTGCTTTGTCGGTACATGTGTCTCCTTGGACAATTCATTTCCGAGTGTTAGACAAGAGCCCACTCTCGGGTCCTGGAAGGGGTCCCCCTTCCTGCAACAGTATCACATGAACCACTAATTCAAGGAACTCATGGGCATCTTCTGAGAGATCGGAGTTGCTTTGGATGTTCACCCAGGAAAGCCCTTGGTGAAACCCTGATGAAGTCCTGGGAGACTTTGGGTCTAGTCTTCAGAAATCACAAGACATGAAGGTAGGGGGAACTGGGCTCGAATTTGGTGCTGCCTTTAATTGGTTATGCGGCCTTAGAAGTCGCTTTGCCAGCTTCTCTAGGCCTCAGCATTTTATATGTGAAAGAGAGGTAATAACAGTGAGAATTACAAAAGATAATTAAAGTAATTAGCACATAATAAATAGTACTTATTATTATTATTAAGAAATTAGAAGAAAGGTCACCCATCCTTCAACAGTTTTTTCCTGTGGCCTAATCAATGCTAATTAGTTTTTAATCATTGCCTGGCAGATAAGCTCCTGCTACAGTTTCTCCATTGTTTGCTCCATGTTCTAAAAGCACCTCCTGACTCCCTGTGAAAGGCTCCGGGCCCTAGCAAGGTCTGCTTGGCCCCTTCACAGTTAACTGTTTCATTGCCTTCTGCACGTGCCCTTGAAAGCATTTCCCAAACTTCTTTGCCCGTGGAACCCGTTTCTCTCGTAAGACTTGACATCCCACTAAACTAGCATTACACAGAGTGTATTTTGTGAAACATCCGCTCTACATTATAATGAATAGGAGAGGACCGATTTTAAGAGGATCCTTTCTTCTGGGAATTTTGAGGTTTGCTCTTGTTAAAGAAGCACAGGGCGAGTCAGCAGTACAGTGTGGTGATTCCGGGTCTGCAGTCAGACACCTGTGGCTGACCAACCCTGCTAACTTGGTCAGTGGCTTGAAACTCTAAGCTTCAGCTTCCCTCTCTGGAACCTGGGGCCTCAGGTTGTCGTGAGGGTTAAAGAACCCATGGATGATACTTAGCCTGGCGCCTGGAATGTCTGATAAGCATCCAAAAAAGATTACTTGGTCATATTCCAAAGATGGGTTTCCACTTTCTACTGAGGGCCGCAGATGCCGCCCTGACCCCCACCTCCCATGATCACACACGTGCAACGCTCCACCTGGCACTGCTGCAGAGGCTGCCACGTCCTGCCCCCCACTGAGCTGTGGTGAAGAGGTCAGTCAACTACAAGCTCTCAACTGTGGGCAGTACTGTTCTCCTGGACCCCCACCCAAGGGCTTTTGCAAGTGTGTGTGTGCGCGCGCGCATACATGGAGGGTGCTATTGGCATTTGGTGGGTGGGGGTGAAGCCTGCTGGGTGTCTCGTGACATGTGGACTGCCTCACACAATTAAGAATTGTCCTCAAAATGCCTAGAGTGTCTTCGCCGGGAAACACAGGATTAAACAGACACTTAATCCATGCCAGTCACTGCACGACTCACCAGGACGTAAAGGTGCAGCAAATGCATCAACGCCCTTAAAGAGTCTTCTGTCTGAAACTGAGCAGGACCCTGTGGGGCTCTGGGGCACAAAAGACTTTGTGTCCCCTTCCTTGGGTTCCAAAGTGCGGGTGCAAACAATTGCTGATCAGGGAAGGGAGGGGATGCAGAGACCAGGGAGGAACAGTCAAGAAACAATAGTGCAGCCTTGGGGCAGGGTCCTGGTTCCCCCTCGGGGGACACACATAACAGTGTCTTTGCGCTCTTCTGCAGAATCAAGGCCCCCACCAGATGGAAGATGTAATACCTGATGATGCTCTCTTCATTCCAGAGAAGGTCACAGCTCGCCCATTATCTCCTGACACCAGATGATCTCTGGGCTGAAGGAATGCGGGCCCTGCATGCACCCTCATCCTTATCAGCAACCTCGCCCCTCGACTGTGAAACTCCTCACAAACCCCCCTGGGTTGGGACACACTGTTTTGAGGGCATTAGCCCGCTGTGGCCCCCTTTGCCTGGCAAAGCAATAAAGCTATTCTCTTCTACTTCACCCAAAACTCTGTCTCTGAGATTTAATTCGGTGTAGGGGTACAGAGGCCAGATTCAGCTTCACGTCCAGTGGCAGGTGTAGAGGAGACACATCGACACTTTGAACACAGTGTGGTGAGAGTTATGGTGGTTTACTTGGCAGGTTATGTGAGAAGAACCCCTTCTTACTGCCCAGAGGATCCTGAGCTGCCTTTTCCACTCTCTCAGCAAAGAGAGTGGAACTGATCACCAGCTGCATGCCAGGCACTATGCCGGGTGCTGAGGTTACAATCCTAGTTCTCAAGGTGCTCTTGATCTAGAGGAGAATTTAGGCTAACAGACATCATCAGAGGGCAGTGTGCTCAGTACAGGATCAGGTTTATATAAGGGGCACTTGGAACAACAGGGGTACCAGACCTGTCTCCAGGGCTCCAGGAAGACTTCCCAAGTGAAAAGACACTGAAGTTGGGGCCCGAAGAGCCAGAGGCGGGTCGCTATGTAAAGGTGAAGATGAAGACAAGCCACTTTCTAGCTGAGGGCGCAGCGTTCAGACAAACTTAGGGGCCAGAGAGTCTGCAATGTGAACATGGTGCTCTCAGGTGAAATTCACATGCTCCTTTTTTTTTTTTTTTTTTAACAGTATCAGTTGTTCACACAAGACTCACTGGGCTCCCACTACTGCTGGGAAAACAGTGAAGGAGACAGAGGTGATCCTTACCCTCAGTAGTACAGATCCTAGTGGGACAGACGGACATTACTAGCACTGGCTGATGTGACAGCGTCTAGCAGCTGGTGGGGCGGGGAGCATTCGGGGACAGCAGGCAGGCAGGCCGCCCAGAGCAAAGACACCAAGGGGCGTGTTTTGCCAGCAGAGAGGTTCTACCAGAGGATGCAGGGCTCAGCATCTTGGAACAGGTTTGGGCCAAGCAGGAGAGAAGAGGTAGCCCTGGAGCCTGGAGAGAGGGAGGGAGGAAGGCTAGAGATCAAGGCTGGAGGGTTTGAACAAGCCAGAGGCGAGCAGACAGGGCTGGTGCACAGGGAGAGAAAAAAACGTAACGGGCCCTTGAAACTCAAGACTGAGGAGCGCAGCACCTGGGCCTGGGAGGGGTGGGGGTTCTGAGCAGCAGAGGCTGAGCAAGCAGGTAAAGCCAAGGAGACCACAGGCACCTGAGCCACAGATGCAGCGCATCGCCGGTGAGATCCTAAGCTCCCTTGGGCCAGGCTCTCCCCAGGTATTCTGCTCCCAGAGAGAGGGCAGAACTGAGTCCCTGACAGCACTTCTCAACGGGCCTGGGAGTCTGTTAAAATGCTGGTGCTCAGGCCCAGCCCCAGATTTTAGCTCAGAGGGTCCGACTCAGAGGGTCTTGAGCATCAGCACGTGTAAGAGGCGACGCTTAGGGACACGAGAGTCTGAGGTGCTGGGAGCTGGAACGGAGGCAGGATAGTGCACTCGGTGGGGCTGCTGGGCGGTCCTGTCTGGGTGAGAACTTAACGCTTTTCTCAGATAAACTGGCGACAATCCTTCCAAGGCAGATCATAAAGGGAAATTTGGAAAGCTAGGGATTTTGGATAAACAAATAAAAAATATGCCATAGAGAATACTTCTGGTGTATTTCAGAGTCATCCATCGTTAAGAAGCTTTAAGGATTCATGCCAGTATTGGAGGAAGGGATATACCACACTTAAAAATGTTGCTCTGAAACCACACTGTAACCCAACTGTCAAAGCGGGGCCTGGGAGTGCTGTGAGCCATTTAAGGTTCCAAGTGGCAGAATTACAGCTGTTATTTCATTGTTTCAGATCTTTTTAAGGAAATGCCAAATCAGAGTACTGCAATTTCATTTAGGAAAGTAATATTCCCATCCCTTCTGAATGAATAATTAAAATAATGCTTACTTCACAAGCCCCAAATAACATCTTTTCCCCCATTAAATGATCAAAAAGTTGATTTCGAATGCTTGATTTAAAGTTTAATACTAATATGAGAGAGTTTAGTTTTTGATATTTTTTTTTTTGGATAAAAAAATGAGAAATTTTGGGTCTAGTTCTTCTAAGATATATTATGAAGGAGATTTGTTGAGTTATGCGTCTCAAAATTTTGCAATACATTATGCCAGACCTAGGATCATAAAGGCCACAGGCGTCTTGAAGCAGACAAGTAATCTTGTCTTAACCATTTCTTGGTCTTCAAAATGGATCATATGTAAATTACCCCTGACTGTGGAAGTAAGTTTGGAAATGTTTGAAATAAACTCCACAAACCATACATCCCAGAAAAATACCACAAAGGTATTCTCCCCTTTGTCTAACCAAATCCCTGATGCTCACAGTGGAAAAACAAACAGCTGGCACCCACCCCTGAAATCAAATTGCTCATCTTTTTCTCCTCCAAGTTCTATAATTCTATTCCTTTTGTCTTTTCACTTACGATATGTTTTGCAACCTATATTTTTTAAATAGACATGATTCTTTCTGTTCTCTAACTTCCCCCTGAGGACCCAGAATTGAAAGTCCCCAACTCACAGATGGGTTCTTTCGCAAAAGTTTATTTCAAAGTCAGTAACTTGCAACTTGGAACTATTTTCCCATAGAAACAATGCTTTAAATGATGGTTGGTTTGCCAGGAGAGTCTACAAATGCTGAATCACTCTGGATGGGTAGTAAAAGATAATTGAAGAGTGCCACTGTGTATTAGTAATTAAAGCAGAAACAACAGCAACAACAAATGTTAAGGTGTACTGTGAATGTGAGAACCCCAGGGAACCATGTTCTCACAAGGCTTTCATCTAACTTATCCAGGAGTGTGCTGGTAAACGTTACACAGCTGGCTCTCCTGGGGGGAAACCCTGATTTGTGGTGTCCGCCTATTCCCATGGTGTAAACACTCCCGCCTTGGCTAATTTCAAGCTGCCAATGTGGCATCACTAAGAGATGATGGAGCTGGGAAGAGATGTTCACAGTTGGTCTATCAGCCTGTGTGAACTGCCTTCACCCACTGTCACTGACCCAGTCATTCAAGCAAACCACCTTTACTGAGCCCCCATCTTGGCAGGTGTGTTAGGCTGCTCAGGCTGTTATAACATACTACCATAACTGGGTGCTGAAAACAACAGAAATCTATCCTCACAGCTCTGGAGGCTGTAAATCCAAGATCGAGGCACTGGCTGGTTCAGTTCCTGGTGAGAGGTCTCCTCCTGGCTTGCAGACACATTTTCTTGCCATGTGTGCACATGGCAGAGAGAGAGCTAGCTCTCTGGTCTCTACTTCTGAGGGCACTAATCCCATTATAAGGGCCCCACCCTCATGACCTCATCTAAGCCTAGTTATAGTCATCCCTCGGTATCCATGGGGGATTGCTTCCAGGACCCCCCTTGGATACCAAAATCCTTGGATGCTCAAGTCCCTTATGTAAAATGGCATTGTATTTGTATATAACCTACATACATATTCCTGAAAACTTTAAATCATCTCTAGATTACTTATAATGCCTAGTATAATATAAACATTATGCAAATAGTTGCTGGTGCATGGCAAATTTAAGTTTTGCTTTTTGGAAATTTCTGGATTTTTTTTTTCTAATATTTTTGATCCATGTTTGGTTGAATCTATGACTGTGGAACCTACAGGCATGAATGCTGACTGTACCACCAAAGGCTCCACCTCCAAAACCACAGCACTGGGGCTTAGGGCTTCAACATATGAATTTGGTTGTGGGGGAACGCAAACATTCAGTCCATAACAGCAGGCTTCCTTCTTTTTAGCTCCTGCTGTAACCAAACCTTAATATTTGCTTCCTCCTTCCTGCCTTCCAAAGCTCTCTTCTACTTTGTCCCAGTTACCCTGGATCCTGAAAGCTCTGTTCAGCCTCTATAAAATTTAGGAGAAATTTCTGCAGAACAGACATGGCAGCCCCAGCCTCGGGTCATTAAACTCTTTCATGGCTGAATTCCAGTGATCAAAATGATCACTCTCATTAACTGTTTTTTAATTGTCATCGAGTAAAAAAAGTGAAGTGAATTTTATGGAGCTCTGCTCCTAGAGACCTCGGACATCACCCTTCTGCATGTTTCCCGATTTTGAATCAGGCCCGGTTCCTTCCAGGGCAACCTGCAAGGCTCAGTTATGTTTAAACTTATTTCCTATTCTACTCCCAAGGCCCCGCTATCCTGAAATACAACCAGTTTCTCTCCTGGCCTTGTATCGGCAAAATCTGCTTTTTCTCTCCAAGTGTACCACTCTGAATTTCCCTCCTGACTTTTAAAATTCTGATTGTTTGCTGTTTTCTTTAATTTACTATCATCATTCTGGGCCAACAACATTGGACGCAGACGGGTTAATGTTCATCTCTACTTGTTCTGTTTCCACAGGTGAATACATGTCTATTGCAGCCATTTCCCACCATTCTTTCTAAAGGTCAGGGCACACTGCCAGGTCAGTTTGTGTGTAATAAATTTCAAGTGTCTGAATCCATACAAAGGAGAAAAATACCAAAGAAAAATCTCATACATTTAGCCTGAATGGTATGTGCTACCCATGAGACACAGGTGTAAAGTTTATTACTGGAAACACATCAATAAACTATATGTTCTATGAGTTGACTATGGAGGAGCCAGGGGGCCTTCTCACTTGGAGTTTAAGAGCCAACAGCACTGAACACATTTACTAGAGTCTTAAACAGGAAGACAGTCTGCATCCAGAATTTCCAGGGTCAAGCTCCTGAAGCTGTTACTAAGCATTACTGGCATATATGGCAGTTAACAGGTTAGAATGCTTTGGGGAGAGCAAGGGAGATGAGGATGCCGCAGCAAGCTTCAGCTGAGACGTCTATAAGGGATTAACGTGGTACAAGCGGAGGGCAGGAATCAAGAGGTGTGGGTTTTAGTCCTGATGTCGCCACCAACCATGTCGCTCTATGACCCTGGTCAGGCAAGTCATTGAATTGCTTAAATCATTCTCACCTTAAATACTGAACCCATATCGATCTGGCTAGCACCCAGGCTCTCCCATATTTTCTTTCAAATATTTATTATATTTGAAAGAATATAATAAATTTAAGCCATGAAGCTATTAGATATTTAACAGGGAGTAAATGATATTTAAGTTAATTACTGAGGGAGAATGAGATTTAACTGGGATTTGGGGGTAGGGAAAGCATTCTAGGAAGAGAAAAGAGCATGTGCAAAGGCTCCGAGGAAGGAGGGAATATTAAGGACCAATGCAATCAAAGTCAGGATGGCTAAAATTCGGGGGCAAGTGGCAGGAAGAGGCGGGTGAGAAAGGGAGTGGCATGTTGAGGATTTTTTTTGTATAGAAAGTAATGGGCAGCCCTGAAGGGGTTTAAGTAGGGGTGACATAATCTGATTTGCCATTTTAAAAGATCATTCTGGCTCAGTTTGGTGAAAGGATTGGAGGGAGCGGAGAGCATTTCACTCCTAAACTTAAATTTCATCCCTTTTCTTAACATTTGGGGTATCATTTGGAGGGGGAGTCACTAGAGACATTTCAGAAAATCTGTAAATCTTCTGAAACTTCAGGTGAAAGTAAGTTAAGTGTGTATGCACTTTTCTGGGGAAAGGGTTAACAGTTTAAATAAAATTTCATGACCCCAACCCCCCAAATTTGAGGAAAAAATAATAAAAATTAGTTCACTCCTTACTCACTCAAAATGATCCATTGAGGTGCTCAGGGTCGTTAGGCTCTGTGTTGGATGATGACTCAGGCCCCAGAATGACCTTCGTTACCCTCACTATCTGGACCTGCTGCTTCCTAGCTGCGTCTCCTGTGCTCTGCTTGTGGTCTTGCCTGATTGGGTTACTGGCTTTCACACCTCCACTTCCTTCACATCCCTTCCATTCTATTCCTTACTCACTATTCCTGTCAGGGTAAGCACCAGCTCCTTGCTAAGAGCCCCATGCAGTGTACAGAGCTCTTCTAAGTGCCCTCCCAGCTCTATGTTATAACTTCAGTCCAACGCATGTAACCTTGTTCGCATTGAACTGGTAAACACTTCTTGGACTCTTACTCTAGGCTAGGCCCATGCTGATAACAAGAGCAAACACACGAGACTTTTCCGGGAGGGAGTCCGCAGTTGGTTGGGAGGCCATCAGGAGAGCAGAGCTTGAGATTTAGAATCACAGAGTGTGTGCGGGCGGCAACAGCAAGGGAGAGAGGGGCTCTCTCAGGGGTGGGTGAGGGAAGGTCTAGATGATACGCTAGGAAGGGGACCCTGAGTTGGGTACCAACAAACAACCACATACCTGCGAGACTCGAGACTCGCAAGGTGGCAAGGGTGCTCCTGGGGAGGACGAAAGCGTGAACAAAGCACAGAGGAGCGGAACGGCATGGGGTTCAGGAACTTCTGTCAGAACGTTGCAGCCTCGCTGTACTTTAGAAAAATATGTCTGAGGCAAACTCTCAGAGATTCTGACTTAATTGGTCTGGGGAAAGGCCTGCCTGTTGGTATACTTCAGGTATATTTCAACACTTCCTGGGGTGACTCCAATGTAATGCATTTAATAGATGGACCCCTCCAGCTCTATTGCTCTAGGTGTTGGGTCTAATTCAGTGTCAAGTGTGGGGTGACAGCTGGCAGAAGGTGCTGGTAGGAAAGAAGGCAGAAGGGAGGCTGCAAAGGGTCTTGAATCACTTGTTTTCAAAACTTTTAGAAGAACCCTATACTTTGAAATAATTTCAAATGTACTAAAAAGTTGCAAAATTAGTGCAAAGAAGCTCCATATCCTACATATTCAGACTCCCTAACTTTTAACATTTCACCACATTTCTGTGTGATGAACACACACATACACATAATATATATGTATATGCAGACACACACACACACACACACACACACACACACACACACACACACAAAGACTAATTCCTGAAACCATATGAGAGCAAGCTAAGAAACCAACAGTAACACAATATTGTCCCATTTCTGGGAAAAATGTATATACAGGCACAGATACTTATATACACACAGATAGTTTTAGAAAACCATCTTGAGGCTATATATACATGTATGTGTATATATATATATTTCCATGTAGAAAGATTTTTGCAAATAACCAGGCAACGTAGGGGGCCCACCTCACCTCTTTCATCCTGGGAAGGAGGAGAGGGGAGAGAAAGGGAAGGCACGGAAGGGGCGAGGAAGCTGGGAGCTGAATGCCTGAGTTACACATCTGGATCCTCACTAGAGTGTGAGCGTTTTAGGGTAAGAACTTTGCCTGGTAACCTCAGCCAGCCCCTGGCATCCAGCAAATACACAATAAATATTTTTTGAATTGAGTTGAATAGAAACTGAATCTTTTTTATAGCAACAGTATATTCTTTAACTAGTTGATCTGCACTGACCTTCCTTAGCTGACAATTTTTTCAGTCTCATTCCCTTCGTAAAGTGGGCTTCTTGAGAGAAATGCTCTTCCATCAACTTAGACATAATCATTAATTAAAAGAGAAGTTTATTAATGAAAGTGTTACAAGAGGCATTCAGAATAATGTATCCAAAAGAATTAAATGGCTTACAGCTTAACAGATGTTCTTAATTTCTACTGTTTTTTCTCCCTTTTATTGACTTAGTAAGTGGGAGCATATTTTGACAGATTGGTTAATTGGCTGAATAGCCTTAACAGGCAAAGCTGTCCCCAATCAAATGTCTCTGCCTCACTTTACCTCTGCTCTGCTAACTTCATCGTTTGCTATGGAGCTACGGTTTTTAGGAATTATTTCTTTGTAAATTTATTTACTTGCATAATTTGTGCCTGTGCCAGATACAAGGAACATTCTATTGATTCTATTCATTCTGTTGCTAAGTAGCAAGTTGCTTCTTCTTTGCTCTGTACGTAACACTACACATCCCATATTTTCGTGCCTGCTCAGCTGATCTGAAGAGCCAAATAGAATTCTTAACCACAGGGTCCTTGAAGATGAGCACTGTTTATAACTCACTGCGTAGCCGCGAAATCTAGTGAAAGGAGGCACTCATTGAAAGTTTGTTGATTCAGTGAGTACACTTTTGAATTGGAGCCAGATACACGTTCACACGCCATAAGGAAATGAGCTTCTACTGAACTCCTGCTATGTGTCAGACACAAAGGGCAATTTTTATGTATTATTTAATTTAATTTAACAGCATTTTGGAGATAGATGCTATCATCCTAATTTTACAGATAAGGTAACAGATATTGGGCAGTAATCTGCCCAACATCGTCCACAAAGTGATTTGTTTACCAGCTTCATGTTTAGGAATTTTATTTATTTATTTATTTAAGTCTTTATGAATTTGTTAACAATGTTACTTCTGTTTTATGTTTTGGTTTTTTGGCAGCGAGGCATGTGGGATCTTAGCTCCCCAACCAGGGATCAAACCTGCACCCCCTGCACTGGAAGGCGAAGTCTTAACCACTGGACCACCAGGGAAGTCCCTTGTTTGGGAATTTTAAAAGGGAACAATCAGGTAACCATTGATTGTTTATTACCCCCAAACATAAAAATACAATTGACTCTTTAAGTTGATAAAATTCTGTTTTCTTTACCAGCTAAGACCCTAATAGAAAAGAAGACCAGAAAATCCACAAATGTCCTAATACTTATGATAATCTTTTGTTAATATTAAAATGATTTCTATTTTGATTTTAAAAATCCACACCCGAAGGTCGTGGTTGACTGTAAGATTTGAGACATTCACACATATATTTCTTGAAATCCAAAGCCATTCCCATTTGATGATTCTTTTATAATTAAAGCAGGGTGTATCTTTTGAAACAAGTTATTTTTCTTGACCAAGGAAGGTAAAAGGAATGACTGCTTATTATTCCTCCTTATCTCGCCATTTTGTCTATGTGGCTACTTTATTTGGTATGCTAATAAGCCTTGAGATATGTTGAAATGTTCTACCCAGCCCTGAACTGTCCTTCAACCAACAGAAACCACCCTCAAACTATGTGCCATCCGTAGAGAACATGCCACACTGTACAGGCAGCTTCAGTGTGGGTCAACTATCACAAGTGGAGTCTCACTCATCAGATGGGAAGCGGCCTCCTGTGGACAATGTTGATGGTTACATAGACAGAATGATTTAAAGAAACTCATCTAGGGTTGCTGTCTTGAATGAGCCATGAATGTATGAAGTATTAGAAGCTAGTGGCAATCTACTTCATGCAACTCAAGAGCTAGGTTATATCCCAGTAGAGTTATCTGAGACCTCACAGTATTGGTGGATGTTGAGTAGGTAGGCCACTATGCCTTTTGAAAAAAAAAAAGATGTTTATTGAAAACTGTTAATGGTGCCACACAGAATCCAGAAGTGGGCAGGCCAAAGGCCACTGGGCTCCTCCCCAGGCCAGGAGCTGTCTTTATGCTGAGTCTGCCTTTCTGGTTTGCAAATGACCTCCCTGGCTTTGTTTTGCATGGCTTACCAATTGTTTCTGTGACAACTGGACTTAAACATTCATTCTCCTGTGAAACAGATTCAAAATGCAGTAATTTCAAAGGCTTTCTCACACTAAACTACAACTGGTAATTGACAAATATGTATACTGATGACCAAAGGTTCCTTGAGGGCAAACACCACATTTTAGTTGATTTTATATCTCCAGAGTCCAACACAACACCTGGCACATATTACGTATTTAATATACACTTGTCTAATTAATGAATGGATTAATGGTTTCATGGACCAGTTTGGCCACATTCAGATTTTTTTCAGAGTATAACCCCTACCATCTCCCTGCAAGGAAAATCTTAAGACATGTTGGCAATGTATTTCTATCACCATCTATAATTTCTGAGGGTAGAAGATAAAATATGGGATAAAAAACAAAGATTCACCTCAAAGAAGCCAAGAAATAATTGGCAATCAGTACATTGTTTTTAAAAGATAAGTTCAGGATTATGAATTATCCAGAGTTCCAGAAAATGAGGTTGTCATTAAATAGTTGTATGTAATAGTTGTATATTTTGTCTGCCTTTTGGTGGAAGAAGGAAAAAAAAAAAAGAGAAAGAAGTAGAAATAAGAAGAGGAGAAAGGAGGGCTTCCCTGGTGGCGCAGTGGTTGAGAGTCCGCCTGCTGATGCAGGGGACGTGGGTTCGTGCCCCGGTCTGGGAAGATCTCACATGCCCCCATCATAGCAAGAGCCCTCCTGAAATCTTGTATATGCTTGTAACTTGTGTGGGGAAATTCACATTTTGGGCCATTTGCCAGTTCCTCTTTTCCTTCTACTTCAATGAGAACAATACTTTCAAGTGAGGAGATGGCTTCAATTACAAAACTGACAACTAAAATTTTACTTTAATATATTTTCCCTCTATTCTTCAAGCATGCCCCTCTTTTTGCACCACATCTGTGGAAAAAGAATAAATTTATTCATGGCTGTGTGAAATAAGTTTATTCTTATATGAAATAAATTAAAAATACTTGCAAAAGGTTTTCTATATGGATCTATAGTTCTCTCTACATTTATAGAAAATCAACCTTAAAATGGTTTCCAGGAAATGAGTGTGTGTGTGTGTTTTTTCAGAAAGTATGTATGTAACTATGTGTGTGTATATTTTACCCAGAAATTATGTATGAGTGTACACACACACACACTTTCCAGAACACTGGGAATGGTTTCTGGGAAGCACTTGTGGGTGCTTTGTGACATGCCCCACCCAAATTTGCCCGGTGGTTTGCTCACTGCCCTGTCCTTTGACACAAAGGGAACTGCAAAAGCAGCTCCTGGAAGCAGGAGAGAGACCAAGGCCGGGATGGGCTGCACTGCATGTGAAATGCTGTGAATGCTCAGAGTTAAGGATTCTCCAAAAGGCTCCGTGCTCTTTTCAGCACCCAGGCCAATCGTTCCAAGAAACACAGTCTGAAGGCACAGGTTTCTGGTGTTTTAAGGCTTTGATCTCATGTCTAATGCAGAGGACCCTGGCTCGGGAAGTGAGACTGTCTTATTCCCAATTAACAAATTTGCCTTTTCTGCTGGTAACATTCTCCTCCAGAAATGTCGCTCAACAACCACATGCATCAATTTTTTTTAACTAGGATTCTTCCCTGCCTATTGCCATTCTTTTTGTTCCATAGGTTGGGGAAGGTTTAAAATAACTACTTGTTTCTAATTTCACATTTTTCAATAGACCCAACTGTAAAGAAATGTCTGCAAATATATTCTGGTTCTAATGGTGTCTTTGGATTTAGAAATAATGGTGGCCATGGATGGCGATTTAAAATGCATGCTGCTGCCCATCCCTGATTTCATTCTAATAGGAGCTGACCCACTGGAGGAGGAGGGTAGGAAGCCTAGTTGCATACAAAACCAGCTTTCTCTTAACTGGCTTGTCTCCTGAGAATGAGGGAATCCAACTATGTGAGTTTTCCCATGTCTATGAAAAAAAGGAAACTTTTGAAGACAAACTGGTGTAATGTATTCAGTAATAAAGGTAAAAAAAAGTTTTAGCACTTGGCAACTGGAAGGAATGGGACACAAGGGTGTAAAAATTCAGTTTAAGATTCGAGGCTGGTGAGCATTATTAGTTAATGGTTATGAGCTCAAAAGGTGGAAGGACTTAAGGTCAAACATAAACAGCAGGGTAAAGCGAACCCTCACACAAATCAGAAGTTTAACTGGAGCACTAGATGTTTTAAGGCTTGTGGACACATTCTTGCCTTCTTGGCCAAGACCCACACGGCTTTCTTTCTTAGTGACGACAGCTAGTGACGGCACATGACGACCACAGTCCTGATCATCAAGAATACTCTTTCCAAAAGACATTTTGCTTTTTAATTATTTTATACTTATAGTTGCATGTAATCTGACATTCTGAGAGTTTATTTCCAATCAAATGACAGAAGCATAACATAAATCAAACTGAGAAGCAGTCAGGGAGATGATGGATTTCTGCACCTCCACTGATGCTGGGAATTGGGGTATCACTGCTGACACCAAATCACATCACCTGAATCCAAGGTGCTTCCCCACTTTCTCTAAAGCTCAGAGCCAATGACAGGATCTACCACTTATGGGGAGTTAGAAACTATGTTATTTAGCTTTACCATACCTTGAGATACAGGTTATCATTCAGATTTAACTGATGAGGGGATGGACCTCAGAGAAGGTGAATAACTTGCCAACGGTTACACATCTAGCAAGTTCTTAGTATTAACTACTATGTTGTGTTGTCTTTCAAGGCTTTCTACTTGTACCTGACCTGGAAGAAAGATCTGAAAAAGCAACTTAGCATTTTTCTTTAAAAAATTACTCTGGAGGGTGGTAGCATGATAAGTGTATGTGAAGGTTTTGCAGACAGAGGGCTATGTTTCCTGTCTAAGAGGAGTCTCAGAAATGCTCCACACACCAGTGCTGTCCACTAGAAATGTAGTGTGAACCACGCCTGGAGTTTTAAATCTCTTGTAGCCACATTAAACAAATAGTGAGTTACTGATAATAACATACTGTATTTAATTTATTATATCTAAAATATTATCATTTCAAAATGTAATCTATATAGAAATAATTAACGAGACCATTTTACATATATTCTTTCATCCTAAGTCTTCAAAATCTCGGTGTTTTGAGCTTATGGTACGTCTCAATTTCGACTACCACCGTTTAAAATGCTCAATAGCCACACGTAGCTAGTGGCGACCACACTGGACCGTACCGCTCTTGGGGACGAGAAGGGAAAAATCAAAGCATTTGCCAGTGTCAGCTGTTCTCTCCAGCCTCTGGAGAGGTGGTTTCTGTATGTGCATTCGAATCATTCTGGAAGCTTTTAAAGCACACAGATGCCTACGTTCTATCTCAAACCATTAAGTTAAAATTTCTGGGAATAACCTTTGGACATGCCCGAGCAAAGAGCAAGTTGAAAGCTCACATTTCCAGTTCAACACTCTTAGAGTGAAAAACAACACGAACTTGCTGGAAATATGCCCTCTACATATCTCCCCAGGAATCTGGGGAGCTGCTACATGGAAGATTCTAGCATTTAGGATCCTAGTCATTTCTTCCCTTTAAATACTTGAACCGTTGCTTGTAAAATTGGTTCTTCTTTTGAGTTTTTCTGACTTTAAGTGATGCAATGGAAAGAAGAGATAATTTAGCCAGAGTGATCATTTCATAACATATGTCATATGACATCACTCCTTTGCTCAAAACCCTGGAAGGGATGCCCATCTCCTTCCAAGCAGAAGCTACTCCCCTGCCAGGGCCAACCACACTGTACAAAATCTGGGCTTCTCTCCCCATTTCCAGCTGCATTAGTTCCTTCACTTCATTTCCTTCTGCTCTTTCCATTACTGCTCATATCCCTCCATCCCCAGCAGCCTCCTGTGTGCCCTGAGCACCTATCTCAGACCAAGAGATGGGGCCCAGGCATCAATATTTTCAAGAAGTTGTGCCTGCCTGGGGGAGAAACACTCCTCTGGGACAGCATGTAGATCACATGGCCGTCAGGCTGTCCTCCTAGAAGCGCTTTCTCCTTTTTTTTTTTTTTTTTTGCGGTACGCGGGCCTCTCACTGCTGTGGCCTCTCCCGTTGCGGAGCACAGGCTCCGGACGCGCAGGCTCAGCGGCCATGGCTCACGGGCCCAGCCGCTCCGCGGCCATGGCTCACGGGCCCAGCCGCTCCGCGGCATGTGGAATCTTCCCGGACCGGGGCACGAACCCGCGTCCCCTGCATTGGCAGGCGGACTCTCAACCACTGCGCCACCAGGGAAGCCCGAAGTGCTTTCTCTTAAATGAGCTTCTGCTAAGCTCTGAGCAGCAGAGAATTCAAGTCACACTTTGTAACTAGCACCCGGAATGCAAATACGCTCTGGAGCTTTAATCACCCGCTAAGACAAGGGTAGGGCTGGAATGTTCTTATGAGGGTTCAGGTGCCTAACAAGGACGTATCTGAAAAGATAACCAGTGCACGTTACTATAGATGTGGGCCCAGGGAGCAGCCAGAAGTAAGAACCAAAGGTCCTCAAAAAACTGTTATGGTCTGCTACCACTTGGGGAGGACATTTCCAGTCACAACAGTCACATCTGAAGAGCAGGGATGCAGTATTTTATCTGGGGATGTTTTAAAGGGGCTGCAGCAGACACTGTCTTACCTCAACCATTAAGAAGAAGCTCCGTGAAGCACCGGAGGCGTTGCTTTAAAGCATATAAGGTAACTAAAAATCGGCACTAGATATCTGATGGTTTAAAAACCTTTATGAAACTTTCATGGATTTTCTTACTTCTTGGATAATTTCCCATTGCCAAACCTATCACCTTGAATACAAAAGGCAGTCAGCTTCCTATCCCTGACCTGAGGCTTCAAAAGACACAGAACCAAGGCAGTAATCTGCCACCCCAGGGGTGCTGGCTCTGAGTAGCAGACAACAGCCCTGGTTACCACAGGTTTGGGTCAAACCCCTTCCAACCCAACCATTATCAATCTTATCAGCCAACCTGGTGATCCCTTAATGCGGGAGTCAGGAGTCTCATCTGACAGCCTCTGTCAGGTCGAGATTTGTGCAGCCAAAGGACATGGCAGTCACAGTCTAGTGGCTCCAGCTGGAAATAACCTTTTAGCTTCTCCAGAGCTTCAGGGAAAACTCTAGTGATGACCACACAAATGGAACTTGAAGAACTAATCTCTGCTGTGCAGGATGGAGGGGAAACTTTGGGACATGACTGATAGGGATGCTAGTTTTAAATGAACTTTGCAGGTGGGATGTTTAAGCGGCTTCGCTAAGCTCCGCTTCTTTCCATCAGACTTAGTTTCAGGAGGCGGCTGCTTTAAGATCCTCAGCTGATGGAGTACGGGGAGCTGTCAGAGGGCTCATGCCTGTCAGGATTGCTGAAATGCTTGCTTTTAATTTGATTTTTCTTTTCGTATGCTATGATCAGAAAAAGAAATCTTTGCGCTGGATGCGACATGTTCTGTTTGAACTCCAAAGCTTTGTTTTGTACACTGGCTATTGTTCTGCTGTGAAAAATGTTAAAAAGAATGGATTGACATTTTGGCTTTGTTTCTGGGATCTTAAAAGAATTGTTTTAGAATTTTTCCTGTTGGGTGACCTTTTTTTTTCTCTCTTGGTATTGCTGCAGGCTTTTTAAAGGCTTTTTATTTTGTTTTTATTTTAATATATAGTTTCAGAACTATGCGATACATCAAAGGTCTTGCATTACATTTTTTTCAAGTAATCATCCATTTGTGGATAAATAATCTTAAACAATTAGGGAATAAATCTAGGAAAACTGGGGTCTAGATCAAGAAATTCTGATGTCAAAATAAAAACTAGCCCCAAGTTATTAAAAAATGTATTTTTGGTCAGGGACACACATCTTTAGTGCTAATGCAAGTGAATGTTATTTGAAGTGAATTTATGGTCAGTTTTCAGTGTCAAAGAATAATTTTCCCTATGAATAAAGTCATATTTGATGGTGTACGTTAAGCCAGCAGCACGTAGACGAAGTATATAAATGAATACATAAGTGAAGATATATAAGTCAGCTTAACATTTTTTTTTTCCTTAGGAATGTGCAGTCAAGGAGTTAGGGGTACTCTGTTTAGAAGAGAGAGCCCCAGCTCACGAGGGCTGTTCCCTGGGTCCCTCCCCCATGCCTGGATCCTGGTGCAAGCCGGCAGACGTTCCTGGAAGGACCTCGATGTGTCTATCTGAGTACTGCTTGCTCTCCCAGCTCCAGAGGCTGTCCTCTGTCCTCTGCCCTAAAGAGAAGCTCATTACCTCCTGAGGAGAATCAAGGCTCAGTGGTTAAGGGGACAGGAGTTAGGGCTGGATTGCTGACGTCCAAATCCTTGCTCTGCCACTTAGATAGATAACCTGGGGCAAGCTACTTAATTTCTCCATGCATCAGGTTTTCATGTTCCTCAAATGGCTCTAGTAAAACTACCTCCCTCAATGGATTCTTGTGCAAGTGAGTTAAGTAGTACATGTGAAATGCTCGCATCATCATTGCTAGACTCACCTGCAAGGAGCCAGTCACCATTGCCAAGCCCCTCCCTCTATCGCCTGCTGCAGCATCTCTACGAACTCCTGTCCCACTCCTAACCCCATTCCAGGGAGGGGGTGAGTTTCTAGACCCAGACACCCCCCCCACCTGCCCGCCCCCCAGTTCATCCCAATCCTGCTGCTGTGAACTCTTCCATGCCTAGCCACATCATGAATTAGAAAAAAGTCTAATTAATAGCTGATTTATTTCATTTGGGATTAAGACGTGAGACATTTGAACTGTATTTTCAAAAATCTAGTTTCTCTTGCTGGGTCTTGACATTCAAAACCAATTTTAGAAAATTTCATTTATGATTTTGCTCCTTGGGATGAGCAGTCAGTTGATTCTGAAATTGGTCAGCTCTGGGGAAAATTAATCTTTTCTGTATGTGCAAATGGAAGGTTCTCCTCGGAGCTCTTTTAAAATGCTGTTTATGTTTTTGCTTTCAATTAGTGCTTGCAAAGTTGTTAATGACCTGGTATAATGATCAAGACAAAACTGATTGGCTTTGACAGGTCAAATGTTGATGGAGATATTTTTTGGTAGGCATTTCTAAACTCCTGCTACCCTTGGCAGCTAGCTCAGTATGATGCATTTGTAAGATTGTGTGCTCTGAATGCCCGACCAGCCCCATTTTTCTCCCCATGGTCTTTGTTGTGATTTGAGTATTCTGGAAATATTAGTGATTTCTCAGAAAGGAGTTTCACCAAGAAAATGGAGAAATAAAAGTGATCTTCAGATGCCTGGAACAATGTTATGAGGGTCTCAATTACAGGATATATTAAATTCTGACCTGGATTATTTAATGGATATCACAGCTTTGTGGAGTCATTCCATCACTGTGCAATTCCGATTTTAAAAAATAGCTCTTACTCGAAAAGTGTTTTCATTAAAAGAAAAAAAAAGTCTTCAATTTTAAAAAAGAGCAATTAGATTGTTTTTTAAAAACAGACATGTGCTCATTATAAAAACCTTAGCACCCAAAGATGCAAATAACTTACAATCTCCTATGCTACTCTGACAGGAAAAAAATAAAGTCATATTTCACAAAAAAGTAATAGCGAACAGAAACTGAAATGGAACTAAAGGAGTTGCTAAACTTTGGGTAAAACAAAGTTAAGAAAACATGATTTCACTGCCTCCTCTCTGGTTCTGATCCAAATTTCACAGTATTTGGCATTCATGCTTCCTAATTTGTGGTCTGCAGTAATGGCTATGTCCATGTTTCACTGAAGACAGATTTTTCTTTTTGTCTTTTATTTCATTCTTTTCGATGTCAGTGGCTTTGAGGGAGAGGAATAGAAGTGTTTTTATTCTACTATTTTTTTTATCTTCACTTTTCAGCAATCATTTTAATGTGGTATTTAAGTTTATCATTTTGAAGGATGTTATGACATACATAGACTAAGAACTCAGTTTACTTCTACAAGGCTTAAAACACATAACAGAAGCCCTTCACTCTACAGCCCCTACCCCAAATCCCATTCCTTAGAAGGAATCTTTCTTTTCCCCCCGACATTAACTCCCTATTTCTAAGTAACAAGCTTATATTGTTATTCTTGATCATATATATTTTATAGCACTTGCATCTATATCCTAGTGTAATCTTTTATTTCTTCTTTTGCCTGTTTTCTGCATACCTATCACTAATTAATCCTCCATTTCTCAACTGGAAGTGTAACTCTCATTTCTGTAAACAGAGAAAACTGTTCTGTATTTTCCTTGGAAATGTCACCCCGGACTATCCATCTTCCTTTTTCAAGTTGAGCTGGTTGCTCTCTTGGCCTTGTGCATAGCTGCTGTCCTCGAATCTTCTTTTACCATCATCCTGGAAACTTTTAGAGTTTTCTATTTATATCTGATAATCTGACATTTTATAATGTTATTAATTCATATGGTTTTTCCCCCTTATGTTGAGCCCTTTCAATCTTTAAACTCATGCCCTTCAGTTCAGGGAAATTGTCTTTGATCCATTTATTTGACAATTCTCTCCATCCCTTTTTCTATGTTCTCTTTTTCTAGATCTTTTATTACCTATATTTGAACTTGCTGGTTTCGTCCTCTTCCTTATCTTTTCTGTTTCTCTCTCTTTTTTTCTCCTTTTTTTTTTCCTGTATGATTTACTAGATTTTTACCTTTGAAGTCTTTTAGTTTTAAATTTCTGCTATCAGATTTTAATTTTCAAAATTGTTTATTTCTAATCTCTGAATTGCATGGGGAGAGGGCATACTTCCCTCCCTTCTTCATGGATGCAGTATCTTCTCTTCTCTCTCTGATCTGTTTTCCAAAGATGGCTGCCACAACAGCTCTCATTCTCCACCCCTGGAACCTGGGCAGCCTTGGGACCTGCTTGAACCAATCGGATGTGGCAGAAATTATGGTGCATTGCCTTGGAGGCTAGGTTACAAAAGGCAATGTGACTGTGGCCTGGGGAACTGGACCAATCACACTGGAGCCATGCTTAGCCAGGAATACAGCTGCCTGCCCCAAGTCCACCTTGGTGGAAGAAGCCACACTAGTGCAGTTGGGTGGCCACATGGAGGAGCCCTGAGTCGACCTGAGGAGGGAGAGAAGCCTGGCCGGCTCCCAACCCCTCCAGGTCCAGCTGCCATCTGACTGCAATCCCCTTAGAGCCTCCAAGCCAGAACTGCCCATAGAGCCCTTCCAAATTCCTAGGCTGCAGAAACCATCTGAGATCATGAAATGTCTATTATTATTATTTTTTTTGGCTGCACCTCGAAGCATGCGGGATCTTAGTTCCCCGACCAGGGATCCGACCTGTGCTCCCTGCAGCAGTGGAAGCGCCGAGTACTAACCACTGGACTGCCAGGGAATTGCCAGTCTGCTATTTTAAGCCACTAAATTTTGGGAGCAATTTGTTATGCAGCAAATGGACCTGCAACAGAGAATATGAGTGGTAGTTTTTCAAAAAAGCTTGTTCTTCCAGTATGATCTTTGTTTACACTGAATCCTCTGTTTGGTCTTTGTCATGTTACAGACTTGAATCACGTGACGGGTGATGATGGGGGAGGTGAGAGTGAGGCTCTATGTTTTGACCAGAAGCTTATTACTGGGTGGACTTCACAGGTGGGTGGCAGGTCTGGTCCATTTGTATCTACCGGCCTTCTCTCTCAGGGGTGACACTTTATCCCCCAAAGAGTCCTTCAGTTTTTCTCTCAAGGAATTTGCAGCCAGGATTTTGGAAGCCTGAGTGAAAACTTTCACTCCATTCCTGCACTATCTGGGGCCTTGCCCTCCAGCGACAGAACCTCTAGTCTTCTGCCTGATCTGGCTTTAGGGCAGCTACCCCACTGCAGGGGGAGGATTGGCTCCATTGATAAACTTGAAGCCAATCCTCTGTTGTCAACTCCATCTTTCAGATATCCAGGCCCCCATTTCTGAGCCTTTCCAGGGGTCAGAGCACAAGTCTGTTGCTTGAAGAAGTTTTCCTTCAACCGGCTAAGGATCTAGCCTTCCTTTGTCTACTAAGTTCCTCCATTTGCTTGCTGTCCTTTATATGTTGCTGTCCTCTCCTGTCCTCTTTGCTCAGGTTGACTTGTGTCTTTTTTAAAAAAATCCTTTTCCAAGGATTTAAGGGTGAAGCAAAAGCAAATAGGTGTGATCAATCTGTCACATTTAAGTGGAACTGGAGCCTCTAATATCTTAATGAATGAATAGCTTAGCAAATAAATGTGCTCAGAGAGCACAAATTAAAAATTCATCAAAGATTGAATTCAGCTAATAAAGAAATTGAAAATTGTTCCATTTCACTGCAGTTTGCTCTAACAGGGCAAAGGTGAAGTGTCCAAACTCTTTCTTCATTAGGAAATAAGAAAATGAAGACCTTCGGAGAGGTAGAACATACCTACTCGTTTTCGTTTTGCTTTCAAAAGTCACACGTGCTCATTGGAAAAAAAAAAAAAGGACCGTTTTATAGAGGAAAATGACAGAACAGTTCTACCATCCTACCCTTCCCCACTCCATCACACTACCTCTGGAGGTAACCTCTGGAGGTAACCTCTGGAGGTAACCTCTGGAGGTAACTAGTGCCAATAGTTTCCAAAATTTTTTAAAGAAGAATGGAAGGATTACATGAATATTTTGCTCCATATATAATCTGATTCCACTCATGCTGAAAACAACTGTGTGTGTGTGTGTGTGTGTGTGTGTGTGTGTGTGTGTACTGTGTACATGGTGTATATTATAACATGCACATACATGCTTTTTTTTTTTTTGGCCAGGGCTCCCCTTTACCACCATAAGATGCCAACAATCGGAATATTCAGTGCATTTTGGAGCGGGGAGGAGTTATTTCTTTTATATATATATATATTTATTTATATATATATATTTTTGCGGTATGTGGGCCTCTCACTGTTGTGGCCTCTCCCGTTGCGGTGCACAGGCTCCGGACGCGCAGGCTCAGCGGCCATGGCTCACAGGCCCAGCCGCTCCGCGGCATGTGGGATCTTCCCGGACCGGGGCACGAACCCGCGTCCCCTGCATCCGCAGGCGGACTCTCAACCACTGCGTCACCAGGGAAGCCCAATTGCTTATATTAATGGCAAAAGAAGAGTGAATTCACCTTCATTTTTAGATAAAAGAAAACCAAATGAATGTGGCTGCATGCAAAATGCTACACATAGTACCATGCATCCATTTATCATCACCGGAGGGTGTCTGAACTGCATAAGTCTTTCTGAGTAGGGTTCTTGCCCAGGAAATGCATGGGCTTTTAATACAAACACAAACAAACTTTATATATTCTGCCTTTTAAGCTTCATAATACATCATGGACATTTTCTCATGTGAATAAATATGTCTATCGCACTCCTCCTCATGGCTGTGTATCACAATTCAATAGTAGTCCCTCTATTGATGGATATTTCGTTTCTCCCCCTACATTTCACTATCCCACAAAAATATGCTATGGTGACTGGTCCTGTGGGTGTGTATTTCTCTAATACTAATGTTTCTCTAGGATAGGTTTCTTGAGTGTAATGACTGGGTTAATAGAATACACCTAGGTTACGTTTTGATAGAGAATATTCACTTGACCTCTAACCGTTCATTTTCACACAGTCTCATGCACATGGTGAGTGTCTCCTGCAACCCCCTCCCGTCCAGCCTGGGACGCCAGCAAAGGGAACGACTCAGCCTGGACCCTGACTTTGTAAACGTGCGGCTGTGCAGCGCTCCAGCGGGCTTTGTCAGTGACACATCAATCTTGCCAGACCCTTCTTTTGAATTCTTTGTTCTCCAGTGATTAATGAGGTGCAAATTAAAATGATAAAGAATGATTTTTGGTTTATTATTTTCATAACAATGAAAAAAAGGTAACACTGCTGATGGCGCTGGGAGAACCGGGCTTTTATTCGTATTGCATGCACACTGGCGCTGTGTTTTGGGAAATTAGATGGGCTCCACACATGGAAAGTCATAAACATTTTACAGCCGCTAACTCCACCTCTCTGCATGTGGCAATCCATCCCAAGTAAATAATGTAAAATACTAAAATGCCATTTACAAACATGTTTACCACAGTATTATTTAAAATAAAAAATTGGAAAGAATTTCTTTTTTTAACTTTTCAATATTAACTGTTTTAAATTTTCAAATATACATACGAAAGTAGAGAGAATGATGAACTCACATACCCATCAGCCAACTTTAACAGTTATCAACATTTTGCCATTCACCTTCATCTGTCCCTCACCTCAATTCTTTATCCCTCCTGGAATTATTATTATGAGTTTTTTTGTTAGTTTCTGCTTTATAACAAAGTGAATCAGCTATACGTATACATATATCCCCATATCTCCTCCCTCTTGCGTCTCCCTCCCACCCTCCCTAACCTACCCCTCTAGGTGGTCACAAAGCACCGAGCTGATCTCCCTGTGCTATGCGGCTGCTTCCCACTAGCTATCTATTTTACATTTGATAGTGTATATATGTCCATGCCACTCTCTCACTTCTTCTCAGCATCCCCTTCCCCCGTCTCTACGTCTGCATCTTTATTCCTGTCCTGTCTCTAGGTTCTTCAGAACCATTTCTTTTTTTTTTCTTTTAGATTCCATATATATGTATTAGCATATGGTATTTGTTTTTCTCTTTCGGACTTACTTCACTCTGTATGACAGACTCTAGGTCCATCCACCTCACTACAAATAACTCAATTTCATTTCTTTTTATGGCTGAGTAATATTCCATTGTATATATGTGCCACATCTTTATTCATCCACCTGTTGATGGACACTTAGGTTGCTTCCATGTCCTGGCTATTGTAAACAGAGCTGCAATGAACATTGTGGTACATGACTCTTTTTGAATTATGGTTTTCTCAGGCTATATGCCCAGTAGTGGGATTGCTGGGTCATATGGTAGTTCTATTCTTAGTTTTTTAAGGAACCTCCATATTGTTCTCCATAGTGGCTGTACCAATTTACATTCCCACCAACAGGGCAAGAGGGTTCCCTTTCCTCCACACCCTCTCCAGCATTTATTGTTTGTAGACTTTCTGATGACGGCCATTCTGACCGGTGTGAGGTGGTACTTCATTGTAGTTTTGATTTGCATTTCTCTAATGATTAGTGATGTTGAGCATTCTTTCATGTGTTTGTTGGAAGTCTGTATATCTTCTTTGGAGAATGTCTGTTTAGGTCTTCTGCCCATTTTTGGATTGGGTTGTTTGTTTTTTTGATATTGAGCTGCATGAGCTGCTTGTAAATTTTGGAGATTAGTCCTTTGTCAGTTACTTCATTTGCAAATATTTTCTCCCATTCTGAGGGTTGTGTTTTCACCTTGTTTATGTTTTCCTTTGCTGTGCACAAGTTTTTAAGTTTCATTTGGTCCCATTTATTTGTTTTTGTTTTTATTTCCATTTCTCTAGGAGGTGGGTCAAAAAGGATCTTGCTGTCATGTATGTCATAGAGTGTTCTGCCTACGTTTTCCTCTAAGAGTATTACAGTGTTTGGTCTTACATTTAGATCTCTAATCCATTTTGAGTTTATCTTTGTGTATGGTGTTAGGGAGTGTTCTAATTTCATTCTTTTACACGTAGCTGTCCAGTTTTCCCAGCACCACTTACTGAAGAGGCTGTTTTTTCTCCATTGTATATTCTTGCCTCCTTTATTAAAACTAAGGTGACCATGTGTGTGTGGGTTCATCTCTGGGCTTTCTATCCTGTTCCATTGATCTATAGTTCTGTTTTTGTGCCAGTATCATACTGTCTTGGAAACAATTTCAAGAGCAAAAATAGAAACTGCCATTTCCTTCCTGTGAGATACTTCGGTTAAATAAATTTTGGTAAATCTGCTGGATGGAATACTTAGTAGTCTTTTTAAATGATGGGCATGAAGACCAAGTGGTTTCAAGGAAAAATACTTACACTATATATGCTAATAGTATGTTTATAATGATAGGTAGTGCATTGTAATAATATAAATTGATTTTAGGAACTTTGGAACAGATTTTCCTATAGTACAGTATTCTAACACGAATCAATAACTAAAGATTATTTATTTGATGATGTAACTACATTATGGCAATAATCCAAGTAGCCAGAATTCTGGATCTCAGTAGCAAGGAAACTGCCAGGAGGGAGGATACGTTTCCTCTCTCTTTGCCCAGGCAGGGCTGGCCTCGGGCAAGACCATGAAAGAAGGAGGGCATCTCTGACTGCCCTCTTCTACCCGCTCTGCTCCTTCCACCTCTGACAAAATCTCAAGTCTCTGGCCTCACAGAGGGCACCTTAGCCACCTCCTCAAATCTCGTCCGCCGTCTTCCTCACCCCTAAATTACACCTGGCTCCATAAAGACGAGATCCGCAGTCATGTGCCAGAGTAACAGCCTCGCCGTCCTCCCAGACCCACTCCTGCTAAATCAAATGATGCTCTAATAGTAGCGCATCAGGCCACAGGAAAGACTGAGCAAGTTCAAAGGAAATCATTTTGGTGGAGAGAGGCTACTCTCCAAGTACATTCCTTAAACTATTCCTACTCTTCCACAATTTCTTCCTTTTGAACTCACAGATGCTCTAAAAGTTCAATTAAAAAAATAGCAAATATCCCTCCAATGTAACGGTGGTGAGCAACTTTAATAGTGTGTGTGTGTGTGTGTGTGTGTGTGTGTGTGCGCACGGGCGCTCGGGTGGGGTGAGGTCAGTGATAGGAAGGGGAGAAGCTGGGTGGGGTCAGATGATTATTTACAGGGTTGTTTTTGTAAAAGAGGATGCCTACTGCTACGGTCTGCATGTTCGTGCTCCCCCCCAAGTTCACACGTTGGAATCCTGATGCCCAGAGTGATGGTGTTAGAAAGTGGGACCTTTAGGAGGTAGTTAGGTTATGAGGGTGGAGCCCTCATTAATGAGATTAATGCCCTTATAAAAGAGACCCCCCTGAACTTCCTAGCCCTTTCTGCCATGTGAGAGTACAACGAGAAGTCTCTGACCAAGAAGAAAACACTCCGCCGACAACACTGGCAGCCTGATATTGGACTTCCAGTCTCCAGAACTATAGAAATAAGTTTCTGTTGTTTATAAGCAACCCAGTCTATGGTATTCTGCTATAGCAGCCCGAACAGACAAAGACAGCTGCTCTGGATTCTATCTAGTATGCTAGCCAGCTGCGTCCTGGCTTGTGAGCTCTTTACTCACCTTTGTCCAGAGGATGTTTTATTTGTGTCATAATCTCCACATTATCCTTTGGCCAGAGGAGGGAAAGCTCATGTTGCAATCAGAGTATTGCTGTGTAGCCATCATGAAGGTGTGTGGGCTGCAGCAATCCCAAAAGCTCACAGCTGTAGACTGAATTCCCTCTGTAACTTCTGTGCAAGGGTGTGAGGGGATAGTGTAGCTGACCAAGTGTGTCTGCCCTCCTAGCTCCTTATAAAAATGGACGTAGAGCTTTACTTTGGTAATTTCCATGGTTTTTTGGATTTTGGAATTTCAGTCATCAGAAGCGCATTACTTACACTGCTGTCTTCAGACTAGAACAGAGATGTTGCAATCCTTCAGCAGCCATCAATCAGTAATTCAAAGCATGAATTTCATCAATAGGAAAACTCACAGAGCATGGCTTGTATTTACCCTGCAAATCACCTTCTTTGTTATAAAGCAGTCTAGACTGGTCTCTCATGTCAGAAGAATTTGGTCAGACTCTCCATGTCCCTTGTTACATTCCTCGCCTTATATATTTGGAGAGAAAAGTCTGCTCCATTATTAACACAAAATCATGGATATGGTACCCTAAAAAATACAAAGAAATGTCTTGTTTTCTGAGGCTCACAATTAGAAATCCACAGGTCTGGTTCAACTCTGCCTCTGCTTTTCTGTGCTGTGTGTGTCTGTGTGTGTATATCCGAGAGAGACAGAGAGACAGAGAGATAGAGAGAGAGACAGAGAGAGAGAGAGAGACAGAGAGAGAGAGAGTGTGTGTGTGTTTGTGTATGTTTCCTCAATCAGCCCCACAGAGAGAGCCTCAGGAAGGCAGGCAAAGAAAGAAGGGAAAATTATTCAGAACTTTTGGGACTTAGGCCTACACATAGCTATCAGGCTGGTGTGATAAAAAGAGGACGAATTGGGCAGGATGTGTTACCTACTATCCATGGCCCTCACTAACTTGCCATTATACACAGGACAACTACCAGAGAAGGATGCCCTGCAGACGTGCTGAAGTACTCAAGGGCAATGTGGACATCGGTGAGTGGACCTGCTTGCAGGGGAGTCAAAACACTAGTAATCTACATGCAAAACCCTCAGGACAGTTTTTTAGACTGGTTCCTTTTAGATTCACGAAAGAAAAGAAGTGCATAGTGTTTCAGCTGAAACCGTGAAGTTAACACGCAGGAAAGATAAAGGGTGTTATTTCTGTGAACTTCACATTGTTTAGAGTTCTGATTGTTTCAAGGCTTTAGGTTATTTCAAGCTTTAGATTAGATGTTTTTATTTGTCCTCCTTGGAGTTGGGAATTTTGAAGGTATGTGTACATTCCTGAGTTCTTAAAGGCACAGGGATTTGAAGCCAGAGCCTGACATCCACTGTTTCTTCATGAAGACGTTTTCTGTCTGTGATAGAGATGGTGGTGCAGGATAAGAGAAGACCTTCTAGCTATCAGAAATGTCCAGATATGGAGTGAGCCACCTCCTGTGGCGCCGCGTCCTCTGTCAAGCACAGCCTGCACCCCATCCAGTGGGTGTATCATAAAGAGGACACTTTGCTGGTGTACATGGTGGGGAAAACACCAGGCCTGGAGCTGGGGTAGTGCCGAAGCCACAGCAATTTGGATAGTAAACTTAATCTCTAGAAGCCTGTTTCTTCATTTTCAAATAGGAGTGCTAATACCTATAGCTCAAAATTGCTGTGGTGATTAAATAAAGATATGTGAACATACTTAGTTCAGTGCCTGGCATAAAAGGGTGAGTTCAGTAAAACGTCAATTGAATGCAAATAAATGTAATATACATTTCAACCCTGAGATACTTTGATTTTGTGACAAAAAGAGCTTCACAAACTCTTAACAATATAAGAGAAATTGGGGAAGTGTTGAAATAAGTCACCCAATAACATTTAAATGTTAGGGTAAAAGCTGAAAGTCTGAAATCATGATAAATTCATTACGGTAATAGAAATAAAACTTTTTGCACTAGCCCTTCATATTTTTAAAGAAGTTATGAAGTGCTGTAATAACCACTTGTGGCTTCTGATTCAGTAGGAGACTACGAAGTCACACAAGGTAAATTTTTGCTTATTTAATAGGAGAGGGGGGCCTATAAACTTCTTCGAAATTTATAACTTGGTCTACTGTTTTAATTTGATTTACATGACTTAATTTATATTTTTAACCAAATTTATAAGATTCCATTAGAGGAGACACTTATTAAGGAACTCTAAAATGCCAACAGACTAAAGTAGACCCATTTAAAATGGATTTAAATTAGATTATTCTAATAGTAAAGTTTAGAAAGCACTTCAGTGGCAACCTTATTCATCTCTGATTCTAAGAAGAAACTAGCAATGGTCTTGTGCAAATATTTGAATTACATTTGGCTTAAGCATGAGAAATACCTGGACTCATTTAACCTGAACTGAAGTTGTCATCCTTAATAAGGGTGCAGAGAGACTGTTAATCACTTGGGACAAGGGGAAAATTTTAAATGAGGCTTCTAGAATCTAGCAGTCACTTTTTGTTTTTTGAAACTGTATATTCAAGGAACCAATATTATTTTCTAAAGACCTCAATAATAACCCCAAGAGGCTGCTTCTGAATCCATTCTTACTTAAGCTCAAGTGTATCTGCTGCTTTAATGGTGCTCCAGGTCAAACGATTCATGACAATTCCATGATACAGACAGAGATTTAATCATGGTCATGGCATGCAAGTGTCGGACTGACTATGAATGCAGCCCTGCAGGCCATGGAATAGGAAAACTCTAATGTCTAAAGTCTTGCTGAATGTTTAATCTTTGAGCTCTAGATAATACATGTCACTGCTGTCCAGACGTGGGCAAGTACTAATGTAAATAGGTGGGATGTCCAGCTTTCTTCTGCAGGTAGGGCAATACTACCCATGTGGATGGAGAAGTTCTGTGCAGAGTTTCCTGGTGGCTTTTGAAAGGCAATATATTATACTTTTCAGTCCTCTCTCTAAAGAGACCCTCAAATGCAGGACCTTTGACTTAGTGATTAATAACCTTCAAAATCATTTGCATTTTCATAACATTAACGTTTTTCAAAGTACTTTCACCTACATCAGTTCATTTCATCCTCACGGTCCTGTGAATAATACATTTTATATAATTAAGGCAATTTATAAAGAAACTGAATGCCAAGAGAGTCTCTTGCTCAATTTTGTTTTCAATAATGTTGAAATTGGAATTCAAGGTATTTTTTGCTCCACTGTTCTAAATGATATTAGCTTTCTCTCTTCAACCGAGAAAACTCAAAAAAGGACCGATTCCTTTTCTTAAAAACCAAAATTAGTTTAGAATGATATTGGCTGCATTGCTGGTCACAGGGGTATGGCTGAAAAGAACAGAAGATTTGAAAGAATATTTTGGTGCCTGCAAGGGTGGCAGAGAGAATGCTTCACGTAGGGGCTTGAAGTGGGGACCTTTCTTTAAGCTACACTTGACCCAACTCCTTGGGGAGTAACACAGGAAGTAATATTGGCCCCCGTAGTGGTAATTGGTAAATTTGTAGAAGTCTAAAGGAAGCAAGTTTGCATTGGTTAAGTCTGAACTTTAGAACAGAATATTAAAATTGAATTTGGTCATGTTAAAGTTAATAAAGAGTTCTTAGAAGACCTCTTTTAACAAAAAAAGCAGGGATAAACTGTTATTTACATGTCAATCAACTGATCTGTCTTTGAAGTGGTATTTTTAAGGGGGTATCTTTAAAGTAGAAATACAAAGAGAGGGTACCATTAAGCATATATAAAACTCTTGGGAAGTAGGGACGAGGGAAAAATCTGGGAAGATGATAATAAAATTTTGGAAAATTGAATAAAATCCCCTATTCTTTTTTTTAAAAATAAATTTATTTATTTATTTTTGGCTGCGTTTGGTTTTCGTTGCTGCGCGCAGGCTTTCTCTTGTTGCGGCGAGCGGGGGCTACTCTTCGCTGTGGTGCACGGGCTTCTCACTGCTGTGGCTTCTCTTGTTGCGGAGTACGGGCTCTAGGTGCACAGGCTTCAGTAGTTGTGGCACGAGGGCTCAGTAGTTGTGGTTCGCGGGCTCTAGAGCGCAGGCTCAGTAGTTGTGGCGCACGGGCATAGCTGCTCCGCGGCATGTGGGATCTTCCCAGACCAGGGCTCAAACCCGTGTCCCCTGCATTTGCAGGTGGATTCCCAACCACTGCACCACCAGGGAAGTCCCACCCCTATCCTTTTTTAGAGAGCAGTTTTAGGTTTACAGCAAAATTGAGAGAAAGATACAGAGATTTCCATATACTCTCTGTCCCCACACATGCATAGCCTTCTCCACTGTCAACATCCCACACTAGATTGGTATAGTTGCTACAGTCACACTGTTGATTTGTCAAAGGTGCTGACACATCACAATCATCCAAAGTCTACAGTTTACATTACAGTTCACTCTTGGTGTTGTACATTCAATGGGTAAAGGCATAATGACATGAACCCATCATAATAGTATCTATCACACACAGTAGTTTCACTGTCCTAAAAATCCCCTGTGCTCTGCCTACTTATTCCTCCTCCTCTCTTCCACCCAACCCCTGGAAACCACGGATGGTTTCAATGTTTCTACAGTTTTGCCTTTTCCAAAATATCGTATATTTGGAATCATCCAGTTTCATATCGGCTTCTTTCACTTACTAATATTCATTGATGTCTCCTCCATGTCTTTTCATGGTTTGATAGCTCATTTCTTTTTAATTCTGAATGGATGTACAACAGTTCATTATTCATTCACCTACTGAAGGACATCTTGGTTGCTCCCAAGTTTTGACAGTTATGAATAATGCTTCAATACACATCTGTGTGCAGGTTTTCATGTGGACATAAGTTTTCAACTCCTTTGGGTAAATACCAAGGAGCATGATTGCTGGAACATACGGTAAGAATATGTTTAGTTTTGTAAGAAACTGCCCGAATCTCTTCCAGAGTGACTGTACCATTTTGTATTCCCACCAGCAATGAATGAGGGTTCCTGTTGCTCTACATCCTTGTTAGCATTTGGTGTTGTCAGTATTCCAGATTTTGGCCATTCTAATAGGTGTGTAGTGGTGTCTCACTGTTGTTTTAATTTGGATTTCCCTGATGATAGATGATGTGGAGCATATTTCACATGCTTATTTGCCATCTGTATAACTTTGGTAAGGTGCCTGTTAAGGCCTTTGGCCCACTTAAAAATTGCCCTATTTTTTTCAGATTAGAAGCAAAGCTTCACAAAATATCATTGATTGGTGGGGAACAAGTTGAAAAAGAGCTAAACTGATCTAATCCTAAACTGTTTTGTTTGCTGTTAGTTTTCCAAAACAACATATTTTTGTAATATTAAAAGCAAATAAGTATTTCTTGTAAATATCAATTACATTATTTCAAGAATAAACGCTTTTTTAAAAAATTGGGATGTTTTAAAATTTTGTCTTTTGGTTTTAATGACATACCTTTAAGTGGTTTCTATTTTTGTTATACTTGAGGTTCATAGGGCTTCTTGAATCTTTAAGCTTGAGATTCATTCCTGACAAATGTTTTTTAAAGAAAAAAAGGGAGAGGTCACTGGGGGAGAGGTCCCCCAGTGAAACGCCTCCCCCCAGAATTCAGTGCAACCCAGCACTATCTGTCCTACTACCCTTGGATGGGACTTTAAGAGCAGCTCTGGCATTGGCACCTTCACAGTGGGCTGGTTCCGTATCCAGGTATCACTCAGCACTTTCTGTCTCGCTTTCCTTTGTACTGCAGCTGGGTCTACAGCCTCCACTTCATTCCAAGCCTCGTCTCGTTTATCTTGGTCTCCTCACTGTCAATCCACTGCTTCCCACATAGTAGGCTTTCAGTAAGTGTTCTGTATTTCACTATACTTGTGTCCAGTGCATATAAGGAAATTAAATTTTTATTAGTGATCAAGCCACTTGATCTTGCTTCCTTCATTCAGTACATAGATATGTTAAATTTTACTGCCAATGATTCAATTTCATTGAGAGTCTTTGCCTTATGGAACTTGAGTAGTTCAGAAGCCACCTTATATTTAGTGAACTCATCGCTTGTAAGATCAGCTAGAAGGATATTGGTCAGGCTGAGTTAAACACTGCTCTATATCATGTGCCCAGACCTCATGAGAACATGGAGATAACACATTTAAAATGCCAAGCTGGGGCTTCCCTGGTGGCGCAGTGGTTGAGAATCTGCCTGCCAATGCAGGGGACACGGGTTCGAGCCCTGGTCTGGGAGGATCCCACATGCCACGGAGCAACTGGGCCTGTGAGCCACAATTACTGAGCCTGCGCGTCTGGAGCCTGTGCTCCGCAACAAGAGAGGCCGCGATAGTGAGAGGCCCGCGCACCGCGATGAAGAGTGGCCACAACTAGAGAAAGCCCTTGCACAGAAACGAAGACCCAACACAGCCATAAATAAATAAATAAATAAATTAAAAATGCCAAGCTGGGATTTCCCTGGTGGCGCAGTGGTTAAGAATCCACCTGCCAACGCAGGCAACACAGGTTCGAGCCGTGGTGCAGGAAGATCCCACAGAGCAACTAAGCCCATGAGCCACAACTACTGAGCCTGTGCTTTAGAGCCCACGTGCCACAACTACTGAGCCCATGTGCCACAACTGCTGAAGCCCGCATGCCTAGAGCCTGTGCTCCACAACAAGAGAAGCCACCGCAATGAGAAACCTGCGCACCACAATGAAGAGTAGCCCCCGCTCGCTGCAACTAAAGCCTGTGTGCAGCAACGAAGACCCAATGCAGCCAAAAATTAAAAAAATAAAAATTCTTAAAAAATAATAAAATAAAACGCCAAGCTTAGGGATGGCTCAGAGAGAGCAGTTGGCTCTAATCATTTCCGCTGCCTTAGGGTTTGGTCTTCACTAGAGAAAAAAAGCAAAATACACATTTATCTAAATCAACCACTATTACAGTCAATTGCAGATGGGCAGATCAAAACCCCCCAGGCTTGATCATTTAAGAAAGTGAATTTCCTCTAGCCAAGAGATGCCTAGAATGAGCCCACTTGCTAAGGCCAGAGCTGCCCGCTGGCAATGATGATCATCTGAGAAGGTTGTGGAGAGGAGAAGTTGCGCACCAGAGGCAGGTCTTCATCTCCCGTAGGTGTGATGAAGTACTCTAGGGCAATGTGAATCTTGGTGAATGGACATGCTTATAAGGGGAGCCTAAAACGTGAGTAATTTAAAAGCAAAACCCTCATATAAAATAGATAACTAATAAGGACGTACTGTATAGCACAGGGGACTCTACTCAGTACTCTGTAATGACCTATATGGGGAAAGAATCTAAAAAAGAGTAGGTATATGTATATGCATAACTGATTCACTTTGCTGTGAACCTGAAACTAACACAACGTTGTAAATCAACTCTACTCCAATACAAATTTTTTAAAAAGCAAAACCCTTCAGAAAATTTATTAGATTATTTTCAGGTTCATGAAAGAAAAGAAATGGATAGAGCTTCAGCTGAAATCATGACTAATTGGTAGGAAATGATAGTGTATTATTTTTATAAACTTCATATTATTTAGAGTTCTCATTATTGCTGAAGAATGAAGAATAAAAACTTTCAACAAAACACACAGGAAAATAAAAATGGTTGTATCCAAAAAGGTCCAAAACCTGGTAGGTATAAGAAGTTGGCACAAACTTGAAAAAATGTTATTTATCCTAAATCCAAAGCAAAGTCCAAAACTGTGTCCTTTATTTTGTTTAGTGTTTTAGAAAGGGCTTGCTTCTACCACTGATTTTTAAATCCCTTTTTCCAGGAAAGCTAATTAACCAGGTTTTTCTTTATACCTGGGACCCCAAAGAAAACCCCAGGCCAGGGGGAATGTTATTTACCACCATGAAATTCTGTAATAAAGTCACCTAAACTTGGTGGCCATCTCTGCAGCTTTGACCTTTTGGAATCAAGCCAAAAGTAATTTCTTTTATCCATGAGAATTTATGGACCTTTGTCCACAAATATTTTAACTTTTCTTTTTTCTTTTGTTTTTTTAAAGGTTTTAATGAGATTATCTTATGTTTCTATGATATTTTTAAGTTGTATCCTAAGGTCTGAAGATTTAAGAAAAGTATTAATTGAGGAGTACTTTCCCTTCTTGAATAGCATTGTGAGAGGAAGAGGAAAAAGAATTCAATTCTTTTCCCTGTAGGCATTCATCCAAATCTATAAAAGCTCCTGTTCCAATTGGAAATGAAAAAGAAGCCAGTGAAAAACATCTCTTCCTGCTGGTGTGAAACTCTCCTCCAAGCTGGGATCAAGACGGGGTAGGTCGACCCGAGGAAAAATGGCCATTGTTGCCATTAACTAGTTTCATATAAGGATGAGATCCTAAGATGCAGAACTCCAAGAGTTCTCTTCTCTCTCTCCCCCACTTGTTTTATAATATTTTAAATTAATTAATTTTCCCTAAAAGGCTTCAAACCCACTCTACAAGGGTAGCCCATGGGTTTCCTCTGCTCCCCGTGCAGTGCCTGGAGCCATGGAGAAGCAGAGTTTGTAAATATCCAAAGTGCATTGGGCAAACCCACCTCTCCCAACTCGCCATGAAACATCCCTCTAGGAGGCAAGAGCGGAGATCCCCTCTCCCTTACGGGTTGAACTTGGACCTGAGTCTAGGTCTCCTTTCAGCGAAACAAAATCCTGAACTCTTTCAGTGCTTTCCTGTCTCCTGATGGGCTTTGTATTAGGAAGGGATGCAGCAGTTGCTAAGGTGACCCAAGTTGTCTCTTAACAGGGATGGATCCCTTGCGTCAGGAATTGCACTTGTGGGCAGGACCCCTGGGATGCAGAGACTGTTGTTTCCCTCTCCATCTTCAGAATATCTGCATATTCCTCAGTCCATCAGGGTTTAGGTTCTGGAGATGACCTTTTCAGCTTCAGAATAATATGACTGTGACCACAATAGGCAGAGTGGACATTTTATGATGCTGTCATTGCTCCTGAAGTAGCAGAGAAGCAATCTAGAAGTCAGAGGTAACTGAAACGATGCCGGTTAGGCATCTGGCATTTAAAGCTTTTATGGAAGGATTAAAGGATGACATGATTTAAAGTAAAAACAAAAATACAAACAAACAAAAAGAGAAAAAGTGCTGAGACTGAAAAGTGACACCTGCTGCCTGACTGATGGGTGCCAGGTTCTCCATTTGGAAATGCGCTCATACGATTCCGTGTGATCCTCCCAGTGAAATTAAGAAGTAGGATTACGTGTTTCTGAAGACCAGGCCAAGTGGAGTTAAACCATTTGCTCAAGGTTACACGACCTGCAAGTGAGGATGCTGGATTCAAGCCCACGTCTAATTACATCACCAATTTTCTATGTAGGGACTTGAGTTAGCAATAAAGAATTTCTTCTGTATAAATAATTTAGGTCATAAAATGTTAGTCAATGTCATGACCCTTGCAAGAAGAGGAGGAGACTTAGCTGGACCACAGTGAGTGTGGTGTGCACTTGTGTGACTATAAGTAACGGTAACACTGCACCTATTTACCATCCTCCATCACTCGTAGTCACTGCAGTCCTGTGACCTTGGTCCTTCTAATTTTGGACTTTATCTGAATGACAAACAAATAGTGTTGGAGAAGAAAAGACAACTCCCTAAACTCAGGAAATGGTTTCTGAGTATTTATGGATATGGGCTTTTCAGCTGCAGTCTGGGTTTGGCAGACGAACATGAAAATTTTTATAAAAAAAAAGAGCAGAGAAGTGAATTAGGAGATATTTTTGTGCCTCTTGATGATAAGTTCTTGCTAAACTTGGCTCAGTGAAGGAATCCTAATGAAGATCTGTTCCTGGCAGCCTACGTGACAGCTCATTCACATCTCCTGCTTCCTAGTCTTGTAGATATAAACCATTGAAATGTTTTGAAAATTTCAGCATAGTCAGACTAAACTCTACTTTCAAGGCTCCCAGGCATATTAGGTGTTCACTGAGTGTTTGTTAAAGAGATAAATCAATAAATGATTACAGTTTACACCTAAATGTGGGGAGAGAGGGAGAGAGACAGAGAGAGAGAGAGACAGAGAGGGAGAGACAGAGGCTCTGTTCAGATCTTGTATTCTATTTTTTCTTATGATAAATTCTGCATCCAAGAATGTGCTGATTTTTTTTTACTGAATCACAATAACTAAAAAGCTTTAAGACTGGGGGTTCTGTTTTTAGTTTCATGTGAACCTACATGAAGGACCAGGCCTTGGTGAGAAGCAGTAACACACAATGGTGGTGAAGAACAGGAGCTTTGAGTCACTGCCTACATATAAACCCCAGTCCTGCTACTTACTTGTATGTGAACCTCAGACAAGCGACTAATACCCACTTGTGTCTAAATTTCCTTCTCTGTCAGATGGGGAAAATAATAATAGCACCTATACAGGGTTGTCATGAGTATCAGGTAATGTTAGCGTAATTAAAGACCTTGGCACACTGCCTGGAACGTAGCGAGTCCTCAACAAATGACAGCTGTTACCATTGTTAAATGCAAGAATCAAGCATCACAGATTTTTATATGCACTTGTAGATTTCCTAGGGGTGCCATAATAAAGAACCACAACCTGGGTGGCCTAAAACAACAGAAATTTATTCTCTCACAGTTACGGCGGCGGCTGTAAGTAAAGGAAATCAAGGTGTTATCCGGGCCACACCCCTTCCGAAGGCTCCAGGGGAGGATCTTCCCTTGCCTCTTGCAGCTTCTGGTGACCCCGGTGTTCCCTGGTTTGCGGCAGCGTCTCTCCAGTCTCTGGCTCCATCTCCACAGGGTCTTCTCTGTGCATCTGCGTGTCTTTCTGTGTCCTCTCCTCCTCTTGTAAGGACACTCCCACTGGATTTAGGGCCCGCACTAATCCAGTACGACCTCACCTTAATTACATCTATAAAGAGCCTATTTCCAAACAAGGTTACATTCTGAGGTTCTGGGTGGACGTGCACTTGGGGGAGAGGGACACTTATTCAATCTGTGATTGTATTCAGTTACAAACATTTAACATAGAAATTGCTGTTGCTGCTATAGGCCTGTTATTTTCCCTCTTGCTTGAAAATAGAAGATAAAGTTTGCTTCTAATCTTGTTGCTAATTTCTGGTTAGAAATAAAAATGAGGTTGATAGTCATAAATGTGTTTTGAGGTTTGACTATCCGAGAAGGAATAAGTCTATTAGAGAAGACAACCTTTGGCATGTCCAGGCAACTATCCATTTGGTCCCCAGTGGGTGTCCCCGCTAATCCTGGGGATGACAGACCCACAGCTGAGCCTTCCATGTAGGCTGGGGTTTGCTCTGCTCCCAAAGGAGTCCACAGCCTCAGCCAATGGGCTGTGAAGGAACGGTGCCACGGGATGGAGCTGTGTCCACTGAGTTTAAGTGGCTGCTGGTGGGTGGACATTCTGAGAAGAGGGGATACTGCATGGCTATCCGTAGAGATGAGGTGACTGGTTATGTGGTCCAAATTACAGAGTTTCCAGGAGGCCCTCATGCTCTCTCCAAAACCTGAATTTTTCCCCAGTTAGCATTCCTATTTAATAGCTCTTCCCTGGGAGAGCTAACACCTTACATGATGACCACATCTTTAGAGGTGCATTTGAAAAAGGGCTCTGGGACTTTTTTGTTTGTTTGTTTTAACATCTTTATTGGGGTATAATTGCTTTACCCCAATAATTGTGTAAGTTTCTGCTTTATAACAAAGTGAGTCAGTTATACATATACATATGTCCCCATATCTCTTCCCTCTTGCGTCTCTCTCCCTCCAACCCTCCCTATCCCACCCCTCCAGGCGGTCACAAAGCACTGAGCTGATCTCCCTGTGCTATGTGGCTGCTTCCCACTAGCTATCTACCTTACGTTTGGTAGTGTATATATGTCCATGCCTCTCTCTCGCTTTGTCACAGCTCACCCTTCCCCCTCCCCATATCCTCAAGTCTGTTCTCTAGTAGGTCTGTGTCTGTATTCCTGTCTTACCCCTAGGTTCCTCATGACATGTTTTTTTCTTAAATTCCATATATATGTGTTAGCATACGGTATTTGTCTTTCTCTTTCTGACTTACTTCACCCTGTATGAAAGACTCTAGGTCCATCCACCTCACTACAAATAACTCAATTTCATTTCTTTTTATGGCTGAGTAATATTCCATTGTATATATGTGCCACATCTTCTTTATCCATTCATCCGATGATGGACACTTAGGTTGCTTCCATCTCCGGGCTATTGTAAATAGAGATGCAATGAACATTGTGGTACATGACTCTTTTTGAATTATGGTTTTCTCAGGGTATATGCCCAGTAGTGGGATTGCTGGGTCACATGGTAGTTCTATTTGTAGTTTTTTAAGGAACATTCTGGGAGTTTTTTGGTACGAGATCAGAGAAGGGCAGAAAGGAGTGCCTCCTGTCTCTGCTTGGCTGGTGGGTGACAGTGACCATCAATGCGTCACTACAAAGCAAAAGAGCATCATCAGGAGGCACCGCTGGAACCCTCCTTTGTCCTCCTGAGCTTCGTGAAGCGGCAGCACGGGGCAATTCGATTTACAGATGCAACCCTATATCCTTCTCTCGGAATCAAAAGCAAGCGAAAGTGGTCTATGTCGGTCCCATGCCGGTCCTGGCGTGAGCTCCTCGCCTGGCTGAGCGTGACACAAGTGCTTTTATTTTCACACAACTTGGCCCCAACAAGGCAAACCTTCCTCCAGGGCCCATCTGAAGGTTGATCGCTTTGAAGGCTTGTGAAAAACTGGGCTTTGTTAAATGTACAAAGAGAGAGATTTTTCAAAGGTAATTTAATTATATGCAGTCTTCACCTGAGATGCTACTCCATTCCAGATAGTGTGATGACGCGGTATAATGATTTCTGGTTAATAACTAGATATTTTCTAACCAGGGACAGTCAGGTGAGTCTTGAATGCATGGGGTAAGAACTCGGTTGCTCAGTACTTAGTTCTTCTCTAAAAGAGGCAAAAATGAGGAAAAAAAGAGGTGATTCATCATTGTGTAAAGATTAGAAAACACAGCAAAAAGATAAGAAAATAAATGCTGGTGTTTTCATCCCCCACCCAGAATAATGACAGTTAATATTTTGAGGTGTTTCCTTTTTTTTTAAAATAAATTTATTTAGTTTTGGCTGCTTTGGGTCTTCATTGCTGCGCGCAGGCTAACTCTAGTTGCAGCGAGCAGGGGCTACCTTTATGTTGCGGTGTGCGGGCTTCTCATTGCGGTGGCTTCTCTTGTTGCACAGCACAGGCTCTAGGTGTGCGGGCTTCAGTAGTTGTGGCACACGGGCTCAGTAGTTGTGGCGCACAGGCTTAGTTGCTCGCCAGCACGTGGGATGTTCCTGGACCAGGGCTTGAACCCGTGTCTCCTGTATTGGCAGGCAGATTCTTAACCACTGCACCACCAGGGAAGCCCCTGATGTGTCTTCTTAGTTTGCTTTCCTCGTGTGTGTGTGTCTGATTTTGTACAGACACATAATCAGGCTGTGTGTGGTATGTTGGGACCTGTTTCACTGAGTCAGCAAAATATTGTGAACAGTTTTCCATATTCACAAGCACAGAACTATTCTAGCCAAAGAAGGCCCGCAAAAGACTTTCAGGAGCTCACGCTTTGGCAGGTGGCTGTGGCCGCGCTTTCTAGAGGCTGAGTTCTTTGGCTGTAGCCTCCCAGGAGGTGTGGTCATAGGAGCTGCTGTTCTGGGAGGTGAGACCCCGACCGGAGGGAGCACCCGGCTGCAGGCCTCAGAGGGAAGACCCCGTCCGGGAACGAGCTTGCCTTAGTGCAGATGAAGCTTTCCTGGATTCCTCTCAACCAGCACCACCTTCATCCTCCCCAAGTCAAGAGGATACTTGTCTTGACTTAGAAGGATGCCCACAAATACTTTCCAACTATGACATGCAGTTTTTAATTTTAATTTTTTGGGGTAAAGCCACTAATTGAATCAAATGTAAACTCATCCTGCTAAACAGATATTCAGAGAATATTTAGGGATCTTCTGTGTAAACAGTTTGAAATAATGTCAGTGGAAACTCACGAGCTTCCTTTGACTTTATCTTGAACATCAGCAAAGCTGAAGGGTACATACCCTTGCCTTTCAATTTGTGAATATTGCGTGTTAACCCCCAGAGGTTGTGTATGAGCCACGGTGCTTAACCTAACTCTCCAAAAATAAGGGGCTCATGATTTTCTTTAAATTGGCACTTATGCAGTGGAATCTCTCAGGCATTAGTGCTTACTTGATTGCATTCAGACACCACTTTGGCAAGGGAATGACTGCACTAAATTAGCATCAAGCACAATGAATGGTAATTGCAAGACTGTCATTTCTACAAGTGCAAAATTAATGTGCTCTGCAAACCCATTGCGCTGTGTGCCACAGGAAAATCATGGAGCCATGCTGTTCCAAGCAGAAGAACGCACTCTAACAGCGGTGGTAACGTGCTGTGGATTATTCAGCAAAGGCGTTCCTCTCCACCTTTGTTGTTGTCTCACGCTCATTCTTCAAGCCCTGCCTGACCTAATTTCTATGCTCACGTTATAGCACCGCCAGACAGTAGCCTGGATGTACAGAGAATGTTATGGAACAATTCCTCCTCCTGTGTGGCACCTTGTGTGAATAATGCCAGCCTAAACAACCCTCCAAGTATTCATGAGAGTATGAATAGGCTCCTTATGTAAAGCTTCTTAGAAAGAGATGCACCAACCGTTTACAGAGAACTTTACCCAAACGCTCTACATTCATTAGAAAGAGAGGAGTGATTTACGCGCATTTCAATTGTAGCTTAAGAAGACTGCCAGCCCTGCCTCTCCCCATCTCTCCCGTTTACAAGTGGGACAGGAAGCCACAGGCCAGTCGAATGAATTTCTTCCGGTCATGCAAGATCACAGGGTCTACCCCGAATGACAACAAGCATAAGCACCAGGCTCTTGGAGTCAGCTGACTGGCTCTGCAGAATTTATTAGGGATTAATCATTCAAGACTGAAATAATGCAGTAATAACAGACCTATTAGATGTGGTATCTCAGTACTCCTGCAGTTTAGTGGAGGCTGAGAACCTCCCATAGAGGCGTCCTATAGAAGAGGGATACTAAAGATAATGACAATAACTGGCCAGAGGGCTTTCTTGTGAATCCAGCTTGAATCCAATCTCTTAGCAGCTGGGGGAGGGGGTGGGCATTAAGACCACTGGGCGGCACAGGTAGATTCACTGCAGTGATCTACAGGTCCAAGATAATGTGCTGACCCTCTTGACTCCCCTGAGTGGGAGGGTCAGGCCCGAGTCCTCTTTCAGTGGCCGCTTACTTTGTCACTCACCATTAACGCATGATACGGTTATTTGACTTGTAATGTTCCAGCCAGTGAAAAGTTTGCTGGAATTTGGGGGAAACTCTGCACCACACTCAAAGATTCTCTCATCTTAATGAACAACAAAGATTAGGGAGTGGTTTAGGAGACTTCCTACCTAAGGTGGGAGAAGAATTCCAAATACCTTACCCTCAGAATGAAGTATGCCTGGATACAGCTGAAAAACCATTCAATAGATGATTTGGACTTCAAAGATGTCTAAAAACGGCTTTGGAAACTGGCTTGACTTACCTTTGTTGCAAAATGTTCCATCATAGGCTGTGTTGGAGCAATCGCAGGAATACCCATGGTATTTCTCTATGCATTTGCCTCCATTCTCACAGTTTGCCCCGTAGCTGGTGCAGTGGCCCGAGCACCCAGATTTGAACCCGGATGTGACCTTTGCTCTTTCTTCCAGGTCCAGTGTCACCCCATTCATCCTCAGGGAGCGGATGCAGCCCAGAAAGCCCTGCTGGCCCCCGGCACCACCTGGGAAGACAGAAGGCATGGAGCTCAGATAGAATAACCTCTGCTGTGGCTTCTGTTTCATTCATCATTCCTCGGACCACTGTGGTGGGAGATGAGACTGCCAAGTGCAGGGGGCATGCTCACTGTCAAGTTGGTCCTGCCTAATAGAAGAGCTTGCAGCTTTCTCCCCTTAGGCTATAATGCTGATTAAAAGAGACTGTCTTCTACGAAGCAATACATTTGCTATAGTACTAAAATGTTTGGAGACACACACAGATTATGTAAGCTGTTTTGGAAGTTTAATTTGGTTTCCTATAGAAAAGAAGTTTACAGAACTCTCTAAGTTCTTTGGTTTTTAATCTCATGGCATTCAGTTCCATAGCATTATCTATTGGAAGAGATATAAAAAGGCAGAGGGACATGAATATATTAGCATAGTTAACAAGTCAATTAGCCAGACGAAGTAGATCCATTTGGAATGTAATTGTAAGTCCTGGTTCTTGTCTCAAGAAACGCTTTGCTTTGAAATTCATGTTGAGGGTTCCCAGGGCTTCTTGTCTGGGGTGGTTGGAAATTGGAATTGAGAATTTTACACGGAAGTCAGCTACACCACATTTATTACCAGGTCAGTTCAGATTTTATTGCTTTTGTCTAAATGCCATTGCAAGACACATAACACACAAAACAAATTCACTGTAATTTTCTCAGTACGTTATGGAGTTAGAGGTTCATGAGCATGAAAATATTAAAATATTCCTAATAAATTTCATAGAACGGTTCATTGGAGAATTATATCACAGGTGGATTGTATCTATAATAACCTTAGCTATGATTTTTTTAAGCAGCTGGTACGAAAGGAGGAACTCAAGTTTATAAATATGCCTGTATTTTAGACTAACAGCTTTTCTAGAAATTAAATAAAATGATAGTAGCTAAAATTATTAAAAGAAATCTGATGGGGATTTAGAAAAAAGACATGGTTAATAAAGTGAAAGTTTCTGTTTATTGAGGGCTATGTAGTAGGTACTCTCCTAAGCGTCTCACATATGATATTCACCTGATTCTCACAACAACCTGGCGAGGGAGGCACTGTTACCTTAGCCCCATTGTACAGATAAGGAAACTGAGGCTTAGAGAAATTAAGTCGTGTACTCAAGGCCTCACAGCTCCGAAGTGCCACAGCGGTGTCAGATCTGTCTTATTCTCGAGCCTGTGGTCTTAAACTCTGTTCTGTGTTGATCGTCTAATGCAGGAGAACTTCAGGGTCTGGGGCGCCACAGACGTACATGTTTCTAACGTAAAGATCTGAATGTCTTTAAAAATGGCATGGTCAATAGGACTGGCAGACTCTGGGCGAGGTCGCACACTGGAGATTGATTCTGATCACTTACTCCAGTATCCTGAGAAAAAGTATGCCATCTAGACGACGCATCAGACAGGGCTGGTGGATCAAAGGCTTTAGCTGCAGAGATGGATTAGCCTTTGCTTATGCCTGTGAACGCTCAGCCGTGAAATAGCAAATGACTTGCACTATTATCTTTATAAACCCAAGCCTTGCGGCTCTCTCATTGGGCAGTGCATAGATTTGAGAGATGATTCTCCAGGGGTTGTTATTTTTTAATAAAATATTTAAATAGAAGAGGATTAATTGAAGGGATCCCAATGCCCCTTTTGATTAATGGTATGGGAGAGTAGACGGCAAAAGAAATGATTAGAAACAACCACTTTGAAGGATTTCCCATTTTGCAATCTGCTCACCAGCACCGCTGCACCTCTGGGCCAAGGGGAATTTGGCCCTTTGCTATGATCTGGAAGAATTTCAATCCAGTAGTCACTCTTTGTGTGTCGAAATTTCAATTTGGCGTCTATCGTTTTAGCAGCTATGGCTTTTATTCTTGCAATAAGGCTTTCCAAAGGGCCTTTTCGTTCAATAAATGCCTAGCCATTTAAATTTTCATCACTAGTCAATTAAGACAATTATATCCTATCAAAATAGGCTGACATTTTTAAATCGTTGTTTTTAGATGTGTGCCTCTCCTTTCCCCTGGTTGCAAATGTAATAGTTTTTCATTGTGGAAACCATAAACACACTGATAAGCAAAATGAAAAAGAGAATCTGTAATGCTACTCAGATAGAACGACTTTCACTTTTAGCAAACAGCCTTTTCTACTTTTATCTATGAACATACATATGTATAAAAAATTTTAAAAAGCGGGGTATATGCATAGTTTTGAAATTTGCTTTTTTCACTTAATATATCATAAAACATTTTTCCCAGCAATAAATATTCAACTAGAACATCTTGCTTAACATCTGCATAGCAGCCCACCCTGTGATGCACTGTAACTTACTTTGTCATTCCACTACCATTGGACTTTTTAAAGTTTTTAAATTTAATTTTAGTTTTTTACTAAGTAAATTAAAAATTTTTTTATTTAACATCTTTATTGCAGTATAATTGCTTTACAATGTTGTGTTAGTTTCTGCTGTATAACAAAGTGAATCAGCTGTATGTACACATATATCCCCATAGCCCTTCCCTCTTGCGTCTCCCTCCCACCCTCCCTATCCCATACCACTGGACTTTGAAGCTTATTCCAATTCCTATTTTATATGATACTATAATAAATACCCCTGTAAAAACCTTGACATACTTGTCCAGTTTTTCCTTAGAATTAATTCTTAGAAGTGTAATTGCTAGGTACAAGGGCATAAACATTTTAAAGTCATTTGCAATATAATTTCCTCTCAGAAGACTTTATCAATTTGTATCTCAGCAATAGGGTACAAGATTCCTGCCTTCTCCACACCAATTCTAATACTAGGCAGGATACTTTTGAATTTATAGGCTAGAGGGGGGAAAAAAAAAGTTCATTCTTTTAATTTGCATTGCTTCGAATACTGTGGGTTGAATAATTTTTATGTTTTCCTCACTCTTAGTTTTTGTTTCTTCATGACCTTTGCTTTTTTGGGAGAAATAGAATATATATTTCTTACTGATTGGTAGCAATATTTGGGTCTTTAATTTTTTGTTATAAATTCAGCAACTAGTCCCTTCCAGTTTGTGTTTGTTAACTTGTATGTAATGTTTATGTAGTCACATGCATCTACCTTATTTTTATGATTTCTGCCTTTGATATCAGGCTTATAAATACGTTCTCTAATCCAAAATAATATAATTATTCAACTATATTTTCTCCTAGAACTTTTATGATTTTACCTCGTTTAACATTTCATTCTTTAGTCTATCTGGAATGTATTTTAATTTGGAAATAATTGACATTTAAGGGTGTCAGCAATGGTTGAGAGTCTGAGGAGATTTTTTTTAAAAAGACTCTTTAAGTAAATGTTAATATGACCAAAAAAATGGAGATTTAGAAAGCATCAATTGGCAGAGAAAGTACATCTAGATTAGGTCATATTTTAATTACATCATTTAGGTAAACATTTAGATATATGTATATATGCTTCATTATGTACATACATAGGCTTCATTCAGTAAGGGGATTTAGGGGCAGGTTTTTCTGTCTCCCTGCCTCTCTGATTCTTTCTGGTCTTGTTCTTTCTGAGCTTCTACACCTGCCAGTCTTTCTTCCTGCCTTTGTGTTTGTATATCTTTCCCTATCAGGACTATTGACTGTTTTTGTTAGTTCTGTGGCTTTCATCAAATCGCTGCATCTTTCTCAGCATCAGTTTTTCTTACACATAAAAGGAGGCTGAACTAGAAGTCTCTGGTCCTTCCAGCTCTAAATTACTCTGGTCCATGATGTACAATCTCCCTCTGGGCTTATGTGTCCCCCTCTCTCCATTTCAGCAAATTACTGTCAATTTCTGCTGAATTTCTTCTTGCTTCCTTTTTCCTCTTTGCACTGCTGCCTGACCATTTTTTCCCTCCTCCTTCCCTTAATTGAACATAACGTATGACTGTAGTCTAATTTATATTTGTTGCCTTCATTAAATAAACTTTTATACTCCTTCTTCTTAATTTACAAAGAAGGTAAGTGGAATGCCATTTGTCTCTATATAAAGGAAAACTAAATAACTTACACTCTTTTTTAAACATGGTCCCTGATTTATTAAATGGGTCAGTGAGCTGGAAAGTACTTTTACTGATCTAGTCACTATGGAGAAAAATCTTTTGTTCTGAAAATGGCCATTATATATTATGCAAAGGATGTTAATGTACTAGAACAATGTACATTGTAATGTACAGTGATAATTATTTGAGTTCAAGTTATGTGCTCTATAGAAATCTTTCCTGGTGACAAATGTCGTAAGTTTAAATTGTAGGTCTGCGAGCAAAAAGGCTACTTAACCTTTGTTAATTAGAAAATCAACACATTGTCACTGGAGAGAGCCCCCTGCCATGCAAGAGCCTCACACACATTAGTTAGACCTGTGATAATTACCCAAGGTGAGACGTGGGTTTAATTTGTAAATCATTTTTCATGTGAAATGCTATTCAAGTATTGCAATTAGAGATTAATTATGAAAATGTTGTAACTATCCATAATGAATAATACAACCATCAAAAGCACAGAAGATTGGGGCAAAATAATCGGGTATTAAACAAACAGGGCGGAAATAACGATCAGGAGGAATTCTAAAAAGCACTGTCCTCAAACTAGGAGCTTAACTGTTTTCTAAGGAGCTAATTTGGGCTCCAGGGCACCTGTGCCCAGAGAGACCAGCCATTCATTCGCCATAGAGAGGAATCGCACCAAAGCTCCCACACGAGGAATCTAATTTATCCATTCAATAAGTATTTATTTCACAGCAACTATAAGCTAGCCTTGTCTAGATGTTTAGAAGGCACTAGGAAGCAAAACACACAAAAGTCTTTGCCCTTGCAGAGCTTATCTTCTTGCCGAGGGAGAGGGAAATTTAACAATAAACTCAATAAGTGAGTTAAGTATATCGCCTGTTAGAAGTCAGTCTGGGTTAAGTGGGAGTGGGGTGGGGGAGATTCCCATTTTAAATAGAGCCCTTAAGACAGACCCCACTGAGAAACTGACAGAAAGAGTATCCAGGTGCACAGCCCTGGGAAGACAAAGAGGTAAGGGAGGCACTGCCCTGCAGGTGAGGGCAGGGGGTGAGACGGCGAGCTGCTCTGAGATGCTAAGAGAAGCAAAGGTGCCAGGTCACGTGTGTAAGGCACTGGGAAAGGCATTCCTAAGAAGGTGGAGGAGACATACTTCTCGCTCTCAGGTTAATACAAATGTAATGACAAATAGCCACACTGTGGTTCAAGGTAAAATTTGACGTAGGAGAGGCGGGAAACAGAGGTGTGGAGAGCATGAACTGTGGTCACAAAAATCGACTTCTGGGTGTTGGCTTTGCTGCTCACTGCTTGATCTTCCCAGCTCCTCTTTGGGCCTCAGCCTCGTGTATGAAACTGGCATAAAAGTATGCACCTTGCAGGGTCATATTCATAACGAGTGACAATACCCCCCTCTGTACTAGTGCTCAGTTAATGGGAGCCATTTATTATTATTACCATTATTCAGTATAAACAAAATTCTACAGAAGCACAGAGTTGGAAATTAAATATGGCTAACATGAGCATACACGAATCTGATACCAGAGGTATCATGAGTGTTATGAAATGCAGTGTCACCCCAAAGATCACGTGTTGAAGCGCCAATCCCCAATGTGACTATATTTGGAGATAGTACCTTTAAAGAGGTACTTAAGATTAAATGAGGTCACAAGGGTGGGTCCCTAATATGAGCGTGTCCTTTGAAAGGAGAGGAAGAGATGCCAGGGATGCAAGCACACAGAAAAACAGCCGTGTGAGAAGGCACAGGTCCGTAAGCCGAGGAGAGAGGCCTCAGGAGAAACCAACCCTGCCAGCACCTTGATCTTGGCCTTCCAGCCACTAGAATTGTAAGCAATAGATTTTTGTTGTCTAAACTACCCAGTCTGTGGTATTTTGTCAGGGCAGCTTGAGCAGACTAATACAGTGAGTAAAGGGTTAACTTCAAGCTTGGGCTGGTCTAGGCCTGCCTGAGAGAATGACCCTGGAGTTCTCCTTCTAACTGCACTGCTTCCTTGGCAGGTTCAGGATTGCGATGGCTGTTTTCCTTCGCTTGTCTGCCGTGGGGGACTGCACCTGGATTGCGAGAGCGGTAAGCTGGCATAGCGGCGCTCAACACATGGCTGGCGGGCACAAAAGACTGACAGGAAATACAGCTGTGATTTCTGTGTCCAGGTGACCCACCTGGACCCCGTCTCTTCTCCATGGCAGTCAGACCTGGCCCGTGTAGGTCAGGGGGCAAAAGCAGCGACGTGCTTGGACAGGCTGGGCCCCCATCGGCAGCTTGGCCGATGCTGCACCCACTGTGTCTCCTGTTTTACATGTTACCACTGTCTCTTAGGTCTTGACTGTCAACCTGAACATGGAAAAAACCCAGTAGTGTCAGTACAGGTGTGTAAAGTAAAAACCCAGTTATCTGGTTATGCTGAGGACCTCAGAATGGCCCAGATTCTTTAGTAGTGGAGAGAGTTCAAGGATGTGGGCTTACATTATTCAGTGAAGAGCTGCGTGATTGACAAGTATTGACCAGGGGTGCCTCTGTCAGCTGGATATTAGAGGGCATATATGAAAAAGTTTATCCATACTCAGAGAGTGGGGCTTTGGAGGATTGTTTTTTCAGATAATGCTCATGAGTTCTCATTCATAACATCATTCAATAGGATGGATTTTTTTAAAGTTCATTATCACTGCATGAATTTCTTATATCCTCTGAGTAGAGGACATGCAGAATATGTGAATCCAAAGTATTTAAACCAGAAGAAAACTTCAAAATAGAGATGGAGAAAATAACTGGGTTTCTGATAGCAGAAAGCACTCGTATGTGTCTGAATGTGAATTGCTCCATGATGGGGATGGTGCTGAGAGGTCTCAATTCATTCCAGAGGCTATGGTGGGAGGGTAAGCATGATACAATATTAGCTATTTCAAAAGCTAATATTAACTGAATGCTAGCTGTTCCAGGTACTGTTTCAAATTTTACATTTTTAACTCTCAGAGAGAAATATTATTATCACCTCCATTTTACAGGTAAGGAAACTGAAACCAAGAGAGTTGACTCGCCCAGTGTTACATGGGTCGTAAGAGGCCATAATTCACCCCCCAGGTTTCCTGGCTGTTAAGCCTGCACTCTTGCCATGCCGTAGCTGCATCCTGACTTTTGGGCTTGCATCATAGGAACCTCTTCTCTGGCTTTGCTGTGCTGAGGTACGGAACATGCTGACAGAATGATTACCATCTGAGATGGATCATTCACCACTTGGCACAGTGCCGTCCCAAGATGGCTGAAGCTGAAAGGGGAATGCCATGCTTACAGTTCAGTCAGGAATGTGGACATATGGACACCCAAACCGGTCTCTAGGCTGCAAACAGGAGATGCTTCTTTGATGCTGTCCTTGAAGTTGTATTTTTTCTTGGTGCAAAAGCTTAATACTGCATCTCTAAAACCAGAGCAGTGATGAGCTTTGGCGCCTAGATGGTGGGAGGCTGGTTATCTCCCCACACTTGGTCTGACAGCGCTATTTCAGAGGACTGCCACTCTGCAGTCCTTACGGTTCCAAGTCCCTCACAGAAGTGGCGGCTGACAGAGAGCACAGTGGTAAACCTCCAGATCCCAGCCAGGTCCAAGTTTTAAATTATTAATCGTTACTTCGGGAAACTTCAATGCAAAGCCACATTTCAAATACATCAGCTTACAATGCTGCCTAAATATTTCTCTTACAAATATTTGTATGTTACTGCTCGTACGATGTATCCTGCTGGAGAGTTCTGCTCATCTTTGGAGCAAAATTAGCATCTGCTTTCTGCTGATCTTAACATATCCCATGTTCTTTCTCTTTCTCTCTCTCTCTCTCTCTCTCACACACACACACACACACAAGCATGCACAAGCACTCATGCACATACATGCATGCACAGACCAGGAAACTGACCAGGTTGATCCACCTGTCTCTGTCCCTGTCCCTGTCTCTGTCTCTCTGTCTTTATTATTTGCCTTTAAAAGCCTTTATTTTTTAAACAACTGTATCCACTCCCTTTTCATCCACAGCCAAGAATCAGAGCTGTGACCTCGCTCTCTTATTCTCAGACTCGGAACAAGCGTTTAAAGATTTCAGTCCCGGGTCAAGGCCAGATCTATGGGTCTGGGAGGGATCAGCGCAGCTCTGCTCACCAACCTCCCAGGCGGCAGGAGCTTCCCAAGACAGGAGGGTGGAAGAAAAAGAGGCGAGGGTTGGGATGGAGAGGGAGGGGAGCCAGAGGCCGAGGACACAACCGTGGGAGGTGCTGAGGTCAGGGTTGCAAGGAGGGCATGCTTACGAGTGTTAAATGATACCGGAGGCCAAGCAAAAGGAGAAAACGGGAAAAGCCTACGCGATTTCGTTATTTTTCAGACAGCCCTGTCAATGTGGTAATGAGATGCTTCTTAGCGAGGGAACGGGTAGTGAGAGTACGGATTCAGTAGGTGAAGATCCAGCACTGGTTTAGGAATCAGCCACAGCAGATGGGGAGAGAGGGGGGCCTTCTGAAGCACGAAGCACACGTATTACTGCTGTAGAACAAATTTGTTATTTTAAGTGTTTTGATAAATGTATTGGTTTCTTTTGTAATTCTGTATCTTTTATTCATAGAAAACATTACTCTGAGAAGAGAGACATAGACTTTACCAAACTGGCCCCCAAAAGGTTAGAACTGCTGCATTATAATGAAGTTAAGCAATATTAAAGGAAAAGAAGGACATGTTCAGGAGTAAGAGTGTAACTTACATCTAACGTCTCAGCAGGAACACTGCCTGTAAAAGACAATGGACTAATGTCCTCACAGTGCTGATTAAAATAGGGAACCAGTAAAGGTATTCGCAGGCATGTGAGGTCTAGGAAGGACTCACCTACGAAGTTTTAGAAAAAATTGCTCTTGAGTAAAAACGAAAATAAATCCAAGAGTAGATAAGATGTGGGAAAGAAGAGTAAGTGAAAAGAAAAACAGCAAATATTAATGTTTTCTCATAAGCAGTTAAAATAAGTATATTCATAAGATTCTGCAACTAAAACCACAGATGATGTCAACACGGCAAGTAGTGAGGTGGGGAAGGAGGTCGGAGGGTTCTTGGTCTCTTATTCAGGAGAACAGAGATATCGATTTGTTTTTGTGGATGACAGAGAAAAAAGCATAAGTATGAGTCTTAAGAAGTTAGGCATAGCTGCCAGAGGAATGCAAGTAGAATGTAAAACTTTTAAATCAGTAGAATAATATTCAATTTAACCAACGGAAAGTAGGCTGAGGGGTGGGTGAGCCAACAGAGAACAAAGTAAATTGGAGATGCAGGGTAAGATGGCAGAAGACATACCCTGATATGACAGTAGTCACAACAAATGAATAAAAAGACAGAGATTCTCAAATTAAATTTTTAAAAGATTCAGCATTATACTATCTAAGACACACATTTAAATAAAAGGATTCCAACACCTGCATAAAAACACCAGGCGAATATTAACAACAAGAAGAACTGCATAGTAGTTTTAAGAGCAGAAATAAAATTGTGTGATGAAAAACATCAGAAGGAATAAAGATGGAAATTACATACTTGTATAAGGAACAATAAATCAAGAAGATTATGAACACATCTAACTAACAAAATAGCCTCAGAGAATACAGAGCTACCAGTGACAGAACTATTGACAGAAGTAGATAATCAACCAGTAAAGTTTGAGGTTTACACTCAGAATCTGATCAGACAAACAGTACTTAGAGAAATTAAGTATGCACATACCCTATGACTCAGTAGAAATTAAGTATGCATATATTCTATGACTCCTGCACACACACAGACACATGTGAGTGCACATGAGAAAACCTCATACAGGTAATAGGGGGATAGGCACAAATATATTTGATGAATAGTCATCTGTGGTAGCAAAGAGTTTGTGGAAACTTAGGTATGCGTCACTAGGGGATGGAATAAATAAAGCATGGATATACCCATAATGGAACACTATACACATGGTATTCATAGCTACACAAATACATCTTAAAACATAAGGGGCTTCCCTGGTTGGCGCAGTGGTTGAGAGTCCATCTGCCAATGCAGGGGACACGGGTTCGTGCCCCGGTCCGGGAAGATCCCACATGCTGCGGAGTGGCTGGGCCTGTGAGCCATGGCCACTGAGCCTGCGCGTCCGGAGCCTGTGGTCCGCAACGGGAGAGGCCACAACAGTGAGAGGCCCGTGTACCGCAAAAAAAAAACAAAAACAAAAAAACAAAACAAAACAAAAAAAAACCCCATAAGGCTGGGGGCTTCCCTGGTGGCACAGTGGTTGAGAATCTGCCTGCCAATGCAGAGGACACGGGTTCGATCCCTGGTCCGGGAAGATCCCACATGCCGCAGAGCAACTAAGCCCGTGTGCCACAACTACTGAGCCTGTGCTCTAGAGCCCGTGAGCCACAACTACTGAGCCCGCGTGCCACAACTACTGAAGCCCGCGCGCCAAGGGCCGTGCTCTGCAACAAGAGAAGCCACCGCAATGAGAAGCCTGTGCACCGCAACGAAGAGTAGACCCTGCTCGCTGCAACTAGAGGAAGCCCGCGCACAGCAAGAAGACCCAACACAGCCAAAATAAATAAATAAAATAAATGAATTAAAAAAAACAACAACATAAGACTGAGTGAAAGAGAAAGAAACAGAATGAGATTTGTAGTACAATACCACTTATATAAATAATGACACTGGAAAGGCAATACTATGAATCTTCCATAACATGCACATATTTTGAACAAATATATAGAGGGTGGGGCTAGAAGGTTATACATAAAATACAGTTGAGCGGGTGCCAGCGATGGGGAGAGAGTAGAATTGGGAATGGTGTAAAAAGATGTAAAATAATAAAGTGAAATTAAAACGAATGGGGAACACTGCCAGTTTGTGACAACAGGACCACGATATGAAGAGTGTGAGTCCCACAGAATCCCACACCAGCGGACCTTGAGAACGATGCAGATGAAAGAAAAGAGGATAAAATGCAGCATTTGGCAGGAAACAACTCTGTTTAAGCCAGTAACAGTGGACGGCTTTTCTCTCACTTTCTTAGTGTATCACAGGAGGGACTGCGGGGCTGTTGAGTACTGGTTCCTTCCTCAATATTGTGTCACTGATACTAATTTTATTACAATCTTTTTCTGTGTGACAGTTGCCATTTATTATCATGAAGCTTAGTCCAGTCCTTACTGAAAGAATAAAAAATCCATATGAGAAATTATTTGATAAGTCTATTTTTTTTTTTTTTTTTTTTTTTTTTGCGGTACGCGGCCCTCTCACCGTTGTGCCCTCTCCCGTTGCGGAGCACAGGCTCCGGACGCGCAGGCTCAGCGGCCATGGCTCACGGGCCCAGCCGCTCCGCGGCATGTGGGATCTTCCCAGACCGGGGCACGAACCCTCGTCCTCTGCATCAGCAGGCAGACTCTCAACCACTGCGCCACCAGGGAAACCCTGATAAGTCTATTTTTGAAACTATTTTTCCATACTGGTTTCAAAATTGGTGCCTTTACATTAAAATGTCTTTGAATTGGCCCATGCCAACTGTCATGAGAAAACTGGAATAAAAGACCTCAGAATCCCTGAAGCTTTTATTCTTGTGGCACATGAGCTGTTTCTCCACAGAAGGTGAACAATAGGTTTGGCTCTTTTCTTAGGTTCAAAATCTGTCTCTCAGTGGTAAAGCATTTGACTGCATATCTCTCTGTAAGTTTCTAAACATATAATCTCTGCGTTAGAAAATAAGCTCAGCACCTATGGAAATAGGTAGTGAACAGACTACCTTTTGGAGGTTCAAAGGAAGTTAAAAGTACCTTGTTAGTTTGATTATGTTGGGAGTGTATGTAAGAAAGGTAAAAATTGTGTCTATCATAACTTACTTCATATGTTAAAACTCTAATTGTAAAACAGACAGCTGGGATTGCAAAAGTTAATTCGTTCTGACCTCTAAAAGGTAAAGGGCAGGAAAGCATATGGTGACACTTAGTGGGGAAGGACCATCGTGAGGTTGGCAGGGAAGGGATAGTTCTACTGAGAAGAGAGTGGATGCCTCATATGTGGTTTCACGGCAGGGCCTCGTGAAAGGCGGTCGTGTTAAGAAAAGAATAAATGTGCTAGCAATCCTTGAGGTGAACAGCTGTGAAGGAGTAGCATTCCATGGAGAAGCTTCTGTATTTTACTTGCATTTTTGCTTTGTAGATAGTTTACTGATGTCATCTAGTGATTTTTAAGACGAGATTTTATCTAGCACATCTTTTTACTTGATTATTTTATGGCAGTGGTTCCTAATTATGACATCACTCCCTATCTCTGTTTAAGAGAGAACCAGGAGACCAGTTACAAGGGTCGGGCCAGAAACTCTTTGCATTAGGGTCCCAGCTAGCATCTCAGCCACTGCCAAACAGGCAAGACCTCCATTTGAGAGAGGGAGACTGAAAACTATATTTAGGGCCTAGAATGATCTGAGATGCTATGTTTCATCATATGAATTTCTCTGCGACTCTTTTTTTAGGCTTCAGTCATGCTTGATTTCAGTCTTGGTATCTAATGAAAAAAATATTTCCAAAGATGGTAATATGACTGTTAACTCAGAGAAGTAACAGGAATATAATTCACTTATTCATTCATCCTATTGCTCACTCAGCAAATCCACTGGGCAACCACTGCAGCGATATTCTAAATCTCTCCTGTCATGTGGCTTACCTTCTAGGGGAAGGGCACAAAGATAAATGAAAATATCAGAAGGAGAATGTAAAATGGTAAATGACTGGCTACCTTAGACTGAGTGGTCAGCGAAGGCCTCTCTGAGGAGGTACAGAGCTGAGAGTGAATGACAAGGAGGAGCCAGCCTTTAAGACACGGGAGGATCCTAGGTGTCCGCCAACAGACGAATGGATACAGGAGATGTGGCACATATACATACAATGGAATATGACTCAGGCATAAAAAAGAAGGAAATTCTGCCATTTGCAACAATGTGGATGCACCTAGCGAGTATTATGCTTAGTGAAATAAGTCAGAGAAAGACCAAATACTGTATGTTATCACGTATATGTGGAATCTAAAAAAGAAAGCAAATGAATGCATATAACAATACAGAAACAGACTCACAGATACAGAGAGCAAACCAGTAGTTAGCAGCAGGGAGAGGGAAAGAGGGGAGGGGCAAGATAGGGGTAGGGGATTGAAAGACACAAACTACTATATGTATAAAATACATAAGCAACAAGGATATATTGTACAGCACAGGGAAATATTACCATTATTTTGTAATAACTTTAAATGGAGTATAATTTATAAAAATATTGAATCACTACACTATACACTTGATACTAATGTAATGTTGTAAATCAACTGTACCTCAATTAAAAAAAAGAAGGAGCCAATTTTGTTGATGGCTGGGGAGGAGTCTCAGGTAGAGGGAACAGCCAGTGTAAATGCTCTAAAGCAGGAATAGGCTTGGTGTGCTCAAGAAACATACCAAGATTGGAGACCAGTCAGGAGACCAGTTACAACAGTCCAATCAGGAAACAACCATGGCTTCGACTAGAGTGGGACCCGTGGCAGGAGACAGCAGTGGGTGCGTTTGGGGCACAGCCGGAGGCAGTCACAGGACTCACTATTGATGGGCAGTGACGAGGGAAAGAGGAAATCAAGGCTAACGCCGGATTTTGGGTTCAAGCAGAAATGGGTGCACGATGATGTCATTTTCTGAGACGGGAAGGCTGGCAGAAGAGCAGGCTTGGGGCAGGCAGCAGGAGCTCTCATTGCCATGCTTACTCTGAGATGCCCATCAGACAGCCACGTGGATACGCCAAGTAGACAGCTGTGTACGTGGATGCAGAGTTTCCGGAAAAGCGAGGCCTGGAGATTTTGATTTCAGAGTCACTGGTGCATAAACAGTATAGGGAGCCGTTGGACTGGATGAGATCACCCAGGGAAACGCATGGCTGGAGAAGAGGGGAAGGCTCTGTGTCTGATGCTCCAACATTTAGTGGTCACGGAGAGGAAGAGAACTCACAGGAGAGACTCCAGTCATGGCCAGTGAGGTGAGGGAAAGCGGGCAAGCACGCGCCATGGAATCCAAGAGAAGAGAGTGTTTCAAGGAGGGCACGTGGGCTGCTGCTGAGAGCAGGGAGAGAAGCCAGAGGGTCGCGCTCCAGACACAGCTCTAGAGAGCTCCGTGTTGACTTTGACAACCTTTGTAAAGGGTTTACCAAACGAGCCAAAAAGAAAAACAGCTTATCTCTGTACCAGAGAAACTCTTAAGTAAGGCGTCTCGTTTGTTCCCTGCCACCAGTGCTTCTGCATAAAATTCTCTTGTTAATCCAAGCCCTTTGTGTTTGTGTCAGACAGTGAGGGCCTGCCTGCCTTGAAATTTGCCAACGTGACTGGTAATCCACAGAACGCCTGCTGGGGCTGACTCAGGACGGGCCTGATCTCATCGTCTCCTACTACAGGCTCCACAACTGAGAGCAGCGCTGCATGGGGCGTGGCTGCCATCTGGGGGTGAGACTTTGTGGGGATGGATTCTCCTCTGCATTGTGGGCAGCTCTGCCTGTGGCTGGAGCTGAAGGTAGTGCTCCAAAGCCATCACACTTTTCCAAATACCTGGTGGGTCACAGTAGCCCCCCAGATGAGGGACCCTGGTATAAGGACCAAGACAGCCTTAACGTTCCCCTCGGACTGAGTGAATTTTGACAGGTTTCTTCTTACCCTAGATCCTTGGCTCCCCTATTCTTAAAGCATTTACTTAAATTCTTTCTTTGCTCCTTTGAGATATTTATCTTTTAAAAAGCCTTTTGCCAGTTGTAAAATGGCCTTTTTCCAGCTGTAAAACTGGAATGTCTTTCTCAAGGACCTGGGGGCATCTTTTTGGAACGTAAACATTCAGGCAGCTGCTGCCTCTACATCCCAGTTTCTGGGGAGGGTAGGAGCCTAACTTCCTCAGGGCAGGCAACTTGCTCCAAGTTGCAAAAGGGACAAAAATTTTTCTTGCCCTTTCCTTCAGCAGAGCTGAGCTCACCCCAAGCTCTGGCCTCTCTCCGCTCCTGCAGTAGCCTTGAATGAAGTCTTCCTTTCTTGTTTAACTTTGGTGCAGTTTTTGCTTGGACAAGACAAATGGTTAAGTCTCTGGAATCAGACTGGGATCAAATCCCACCTCTTGTCTCTTACTAGCTGCCTGACCTTGGGCTGTTAACTAATCTTTAGCTTTAGTTTCTTCACTGTGAAAAGAAAACGGGAATCAGTAACTACATACTTTATAAGGTTCTCGTGTGGATTAAACGAGATAAATAAAGCCCATGAAGCACGTGGCCTTGAAGAATCACCCAGGACATCTCAGCCAGCATGTACATTGCTGCTATTGACTCAGGTTTGCGGGAAATGGGAAAAAACAACAGATTTCCTGTGTTTTAATTCCTGCAATTCAAATTGTATATTTTTTATCTTAAACTTTTCAGACACAAGAAAGAGCCATTTTATTCATGCACGGATTGGAGTGCACTTCATGACGTGAATTCCATTTTTCTCCCTTGCCTACAAAGGTCCATTTTCTCTTTACTCCCTCCATGACCTTGCATTTCAGATGGCCATGGGATTATCCACTCATGAGTCTGGAATACTGAGGGTGTGAGGGGCAGCTGACTAAACGAGCTACACCATCGAGTCTGGGGAGGTGGGCAGCTGTCTGGGGCTGCTCGCCAAGTGTAGCCCAGAGAATGGTCATAGCACTCTAGTCCCCATTCACTTATGAGTCCATCTAACAAACCTCAACTCTGCCATAAACTCAGGTTGCCACACAGGAGGAAATTTTCCTGATAGACAAACTGTTTGGCACAGGAAGAAACGCTGCAGGCTCCCTGCTCCCATGAGCCCTCCTGAAGACAGCACTTCCCCCATGGAATCTCCGACCGGGCCTCCCGGGCAGCACAGAGGATCCTGAAGGAGTGAGGATGAGTTTTTAAGCCTCTGCCAGGCGACATCTTGCACAGAAGGGGTTGGCCTCCTTGAACTTCCAGAGAGATTTCAGAAGAGTTCAGGGCCAAGTGAGTTGAGCCTGGACACCTGTCATAGTTAAGGGGACCTAACCTTCTTGCTCAAGGAGCCACTGAGGAGCTTGACTTCCCCCTGAAGCTTCCCGAAGCAGCCTCCAGCCCTCTGGAAACGCTGGCCTCCTCCTTAAACTACTGCCGAACACAGTGACACACTCTGGCCTGTGTTGATTTTGCTGCACGTAAACCCCTGCACTAGCCCCCCGCCCTGACAAGCCCGCTCACCTCTCCCCAATGGCTCATGCTGCCCCTGCCCTGGGCCGGCCGCCGGCCTGCAGGTTGAGGCCCCCCAGACCTCTGCTTCCTGCCAGCCCGGCCGCTGCTGCTTCGGCGGCCAGGACTCCGAACTCGCTGGCATGTCTCTGTGCCAAAGAGGGCCCCGGGTCAATGCAGCCTGCTGCTGTTCGTGCTGAGTAATGCCCTTGAGCGTGTCTGCTCTTCTCCACCCCATGAGAGAAATCTGGCCCAGGGCTTCCACGGAGGATGCAGCTCTTAGCACTTGGGCTGCCGAGGCTGCAGACCACCGTGTGGTTCACATACCTCTGCGAGGCCATCCCGGGAGCTCATCTAATGCTATTTGCTCATGTTGGAGCAAAGACATGAGGCATGAGAAAGCCTCCAGTGCTTTTCAGACAAATACCAGCAACTGCTGTTTCCTCCCAGGTCAGTTTTCATTTTAAAATTTAATTGTTACTTTTTGACTAAACCAGAATCATAGCTGAATTCTCGTAATTTCCAAAAGACCTGTGTTAACCCCCTTTTCATGGCACCTTCTAATTATATATATATACACACACACACACACACACACACACACACACACACATCTTTATTGGAGTATAATTGCTTTACATTGTTGTGTTAGTTTCTGCTGTATAACAAAGTGAATCAGCTATACGTATACATATATCCCCATATCCCCTCCCTCTTGCGTCTCCCTCCCACCCTCCCTATCCCACCCGTCTAGGTGGTCACAAAGCACCGATCTGATCTCCCTGTGCTATGCGGCTGCTTCCCACTAGCTATCCATTTTACATTTGGTAGTGTATATATGTCCACACCACTCTCTCACTTCTTCTCAGCATCCCCTTCCCCCTCCCTGTGTCCTCAAGTCCATTCTCTGCGTCTGTGTCTTTATTCCTGTCCTGCCCCTAGGTTCTTCATAACCATATATATAAATATATAGATATATATTTAGGTTCCATATATATGTGTTAGCATACGGTATTTGTTTTTCTCCTTCTGACTTACTTCACTCTGTATGACAGACTCTAGGTCCATCCAATTCACCACAAATAACTCAATTGCGTTTCTTTCTATGGCTGAGTAATATTCCATTGTATATATGTGCCACATCTTCTTTATCCATTCATCTGTCGATGGACACCTAGGTTGCTTCCATGTCCTGGCTATTGTAAATAGTGCTGCAATGAACATTGTGGTACATGTCTCTTTTTGAATTATGGTTTTCTCAGGCTATATGCCCAGTAGTGGGATTGCTGGGTCATATGGTAGTTCTATTCTTAGTTTTTTAAGGAACCTCCATACTGTTCTCCATAGTGCCTGTATCAATTTACATTCCTACCAACAGTGCAAGAGGGTTCCCTTTTCTTCACACCTTCTCCAGCATTTACTGTTTGTAGATTTTTTGATGATGGCCATTCTGACTAGTGTGAGGTGATACCTCATTGTACTTTTGATTTGCATTTCTCTAATGATTAGTGATGTTGAGCATCCTTTCATGGGTTTGTTGGCAATCTGTATATCTTCTTTGGAGAAATGTCTATTTAGGTCTTCTACCCATTTTGGGATTAGGTTATTTGTTTTTTTGATATTGAGCTGCATGAGCTGCTTGTATATTTCAGAGATTAATCCTTTGTCAGTTGCTTCGTTTGCAAATATTTTCTGAGGGTTGTCTTTTCGTCTTGTTTATGGTTTCCTTTCCTGTGCCAAAGGTTTTAAGTTTCATTAGGCCCCATTTGCTTATTTTTGTTTTTATTTCCATTTCTCTAGGAGGTGGGTCAAAAAGGATCTTGCTGTGATTTATGGCATAGAGTGTTCTGTCTATGTTTTCCTCTAAGAGTTTGATAGTGTCTGGCCTTATATTTAGGTCTTTAATCCATTTTGAGCTGATTTTTGTTTATGGTATTAGGAAGTGTTCTAATTTCATTCTTTTACATGTAGCTGCCCAGTTTTCCCAGCAACACTTACTGAAGAGGCTGTCTTTCCTCCATTCTATATTCTTGCCTCCTTTGTCAAAGATAAGGTGACCATATGTGCATGGGTTTATCTCTGGGCTTTCTATCCTGTTCCATTGATCTATATTTCTGTTTTTGTGCCAGTACCATACTGTCTTGATTACTGTAGCTTTGTAGTATATTCTGAAGTCTGGGAGCCTGATTCCTCCAGCTCCATTTTCCTTTCTCAAGATTGCTTTGGCTATTCAGGGTCTTTTGTGTTTCCATACAAATTGTGAAATTTTTTATTCTAGTTCTGTGAAAAATGCCATTGGTAGTTTGAAAGGGATTGCATTGAATCTGCAGATTGCTTTGGGTAGTAGAGTCATTTTCACAGTATTGATTCTTCCAATCCAAGAACATGGTATATTTCTCCATCTGTTTGTAGCATCTTTAATTTCTTTCATCAGTGTCTTACAGTTTTCTGCATACAGGTGTTTTGTCTCCTTAGGTAGGTTTATCCCTAGATATTTTATTCTTTTTGCTGCAATGGTAAATGGGAGTGTCTCCTTAATTTCTCTTTCAGATTTTTCATCATTCGTATATAGGAATGCAAGAGATTTCTGTGCCTTAACTTTGTATCCTGCTACTTTACCAAATTCATTGATTAGCTCTAGTAGTTTTCTGGTAGAATCTTTAGGATCCTCTATGTATAGTATCATGTCATCTGCAAACAGTGACAGTTTTACTTTTTCTCTTCTGATTTGGATTTCTTTAATTTCTTTTTCTTCTCTGATTGCTGTGGCTAAAACTTCCAAAACTATGTTAAATAACAGTGGTGAGAGTGGGCCACCTTGTCTTGTTCCTTCCTGATCTTAGAGGAAATGGTTTCAATTTTTCAACCATTGAGAATGATGTTGGCTGTGGGTTTGTCATATATGGACTTTATAATGTTGCGCTAAGTTCCCTCTGTGCCTACTTTCTGGAGGGTTTTTATCATAATTTGGTGTGGAATTTTGTTGAAAGCTTTTTCTGCATCTATTGAGATGATCATATGATTTTTATCCTTCATTTTGTTAATATGGCGTATCACATTGATTGATTTGCATATATTGAAGAATCCTTGCATTCCTGGGATAAACCATACTTGATCATAGTGTATGATCCTTTTAATGTACTGTTGGATCCTGTTTGCTAGTATTTTGTTAAGCATTTTTGCATCTATGTTCATCATATTGGCCTGTAGTTTTCCTTTTTTGTGATATCTTTGTCTGGTTTTGGTATCAGGGTGATGGTGGCTTCAGAATGAGTTTGGGAGTGTTCCTCCCTCTGCTATATTTTGGAAGAGTTTGAGAAGGATAGGTGTTAGCTTCTCTAAATATTTGATAGAATTCGCCTGTGAAGCCATCTGGTCCTGGGCTTTTGTTTGTTGGAGGATTTTTAATCAGTTTCAATTTCAGTGCTTGTGATTGGTCTGTTCATATTTTCTATTTCTTCCTGGTTCAGTCTCGGAAGGTTGTGCTTTTCTAAGAATTTGTCCATTTTTTCCAGGTTGTCCATTTTATTGGCATAGAGTTGCTTGTAGTAATCTCTCATGACCCTTTGAATTTCTGAAGTGTCAGTTACTTCTCCTTTTTCATTTCTAATTCTAACTGATTTGAGTCTTCTCCCTTTTTTTCTTGATGAGTTTGGCTAATGGTTTATCAATTGTGTTTATCTTCTCAAATAACTGGCTTTTAGTTTTATTGATCTTTGCTATTGTTTTCTTTGTTTCTATTTCATTTATTTCTGACCTGATCTGTATGATTTCTTTCCTTCTGCTAACTTTGGTGGTTTTTTGTTCTTCTTTCTCTAATTGCTTTAGGTGTAAGGTTAGGTTGTCTATTTGAGATGTTTCTTGTTTCTTGAGGTAGGATTGTATTGCTATAAACTTCCCTCTTAGAACTGCTTTTGCTGCATCCCATAGGTTTTGGGTCATCATGTTTTCATTGTCATTTGTTTCTAGGTATTTTTTGATTTCCTCTTTGATTTCTTCAGTGATCTCTTGGTTATTTAGTAGTGTATTATCTAGCCTCCATGTGTTTGTATTTTTTACAGTTTTTTTTCCCATAATTGATATCTAGTCTCATAACATTGTGGTCAGAAAATATACTTGATAGGATTTCAATTTTCTTAAATTTACCAAGGCTTGATTTGTGTCCCAAGATATGATCTATGCTGGAGAATGTTCCATGAGCACTTGAGAATAAAGTGTATTCTGTTGTTTTTGGATGCAATGTCCTATAAATATCAACTAAGTCCATATTGTTTAATGTGTCATTTAAAGCTTGTGTTTCGTTATTTTCATTTTGGATGATCTGTCCATTGGTGAAAGTGGGGTGTTAAAGTCCCCTACTATGATTGTGTTACTGTCAATTTCCCCTTTTATGGCTGTTAGCATTTGCCTTATGTATTGAGATGCTCCTATGTTGGGTGCATAAATATTTACAATTGTTGTATCTTCTTCTTGGATCAATCCCTTGGTCATTATGTAGTGCCCTTCTCTGTCTCTTGTAATAGTCTTTATTTTAAAGTCGATTTTGTCTGATATGAGAATTGCTACTCCAGCTTTCTTTTGATTTCTATTTGCATGGAATATCTCTTTCCATCCCCTCACTTTCAGTCTGTATGTGTCCCTAGGTCTGAAGTGGGTCTCTTGTAGACAGCATATATATGGGTCTTGTTTTTGTATCCATTCAGCCAGTCTATGTGTTTTGGTTGGGGCATTTAATCCATTTACATTTAAGGTAATTATCGATATGTATGTTCCTATTACCATTTTCTTAATTGTTTTCAGTTTGTTATTGTAGGTCTTTTCCTTTTCTTGTGTTTCCTACCTGGAAAATTTCCTTTAGCATTTGTTGTAGAGCTGGTTTGGTGGTACTGAATTGTCTTCGCTTTTGCTGGTCTGTAAAGATTTTGATTTCTCCGTCGAATCTGAATGAGATCCTTGCTGGGTAGAGTAATTCTGGTTGTAGGATTTTCCCTCTCATCACTTTAAATATGTCCTCACACTCCCTTCTGGCTTGTAGAGCTTCTGCTACAAGATCAGCTGTTAATCTTATGGGGATTCCCTTGTATGTTATTTGTCGCTTTTCCCTTGCTGCTTTTAATATTTTTTCTTTGTATTTATTCTTTGATAGTTTGATTAATATATACCTTGGCGTGTTTCTCCTTGGATTTATCCTGTACGGGACTCTCTGTGCTTCCTGGACTTGATTAACTATTTCCCTTCCCATGTTAGGGAAATTTTCAACTATCATCTCTTCAAATATTTTCTCAGACCCTTTCTTTTTCTCTTCTTCTTCTGGGACACCTATAATTCGAATGTTGGTATGTTTAATGTTGTCCCAGAATTCTCTGAGACTGTCCTCAATGCTTTTCATTCTTTTTTCTTTATTCTGCTCTGTGGTAGTTATTTCCACTATTTTATCTTCCAGGTCACTTATCCATTCTTCTGCCTCAGTTATTCTGCTATTGATTCCTTCTAGAGAATTTTTAATTTCATTTATTGTGTTGTTCATCATTGTTTATTTTCTCTTTAGTTCTTCTAGCTCCTTGTTAAACGTTTCTTGTATTTTCTCCATTCTATTTCCAAGATTTTGGATCATCTTTACTATCATTATTCTGAATTCTTTTTCAGGTAGACTGCCTATTCCCTTTTCATTTGTTTGGTCTGGTGGGTTTTTTCCTTGCTCCTTCATCTGCTGCATATTTCTCTGTCTTCTCATTTTGTTTAACTTACTGTTTTTGGGGTCTCCTTTTCACAGGCTACAGGTTCATAGCTCCCGTTGTTTTTGGTGTCTGCCGCCAGTGGGTAAGGTTGGTTCAGGGGCTTGTGTAGGCTTTCTGGTAGAGGGGCCTGGTGCCTTTGTTCTGGTGGGTGGGGCTGGATCTTGTCTTTCTGGTTGGCAGGGCCATGTCCGTTGGTGTGTTTTGGGGTGTCTGTGAACTCACTATGATTTTAGGCAGCCTCTCTGCTAATGGGTGGGGTTTTGTTCCTGTCTTGTTAGTTGTTTGCCATGGGGTGTTCAGCACTGGAGCTTGCTGGCCGTTGAGAGGAGCTGGGTCTTAGTGTTGAGACGGAGATCTGTGGGAGAGCTCTTGCCGACTGATATTACATGGGGCCGGGTGGTCTCTGGTGGTCCAATGTCCTGAACTCAGCTCTCCCACCTCAGAGGCTCAGGCCTGACACTAGGCCGGGGCACCAAGACCCTGTCAGCCACATGGCTCTCTTGCTCTTCTTTTCCTTTGTTTTACTGTCATAGAAGGAACAGAGATTTTGGAGCCAGACAAATTCAAGTCTGAATCTCACATTCATCACTGCATGTAGTTGTATGGCATCAGGCAGTTTACTTAGGCTCTCTGAGTCACAGTTTCTTCGTTTATGCCATGGAGACTCTACTGCTCCCCCAGCCCAGTTGTTGGGTAGATAAGTGTTATTGAAGGATGGAGCCATATCCCCTCCCACTTTGTGGCGGGGGACTATCCAATGGAAAGGAGGCTCTACCTTCTAATTATATTTTACATGTAGAGGGAAGAGAACTGTATCCTCTGTTTTTCAGTGACTTTGGAAGAGGAGACAGGATCCTGGCCTTGCTAACGTAGGCAGCAGGCAGAGGGTAGCCTTCCGTAGAGTCCAAAGCCAAGAACGTCTTTTAGCTCTAGGTTGAGCTTTTAAGCCCTTCCTTCTCTAGAACCCGGATGGAGCTCTCGGGCAGCTCTGCCCCAAGTCTCCTCTGTAAAAAGGGATGCTGGGTGGTGTTTTCAGAGGGATGCTCACTTCCTTTCTTGGTGAGAAAATTCCTGGGCCCTTGCTTGCTGCTCTGTGGCCACCATGGCAGGTGTGTGGACTGACTGTGGAGTGACTCGGATGTCGAGGGCCATGTAGCACATGACCTTTCCTTCAGGGCTGGTGGGGTGAAGTGATCCCATTTCAGGTCATTATTTTGGGAAGGAAGAAACAAGCCAGTTAGAAGTGAGTTCTATAGGGAAGTGAGTTCTGTAGGAGAGGGTGAATATTATATGGAGCAAGAAGAAAGCTAAGGGAATAAAAGGTAAAGGAAAAGGTAGAGAAATAACTCCTATTTAATGAGTACTGGCTCTGTGCCAGATACTATACGGAGCGCTTAGCATGGACTAGCTCATCTCCTCTTGAGACGTAGGAACTGTATCCCTACTTGACAGATATATTAGGTAACTTGTCAGTGGTCCCTCAGATGCTAAGTGGCAGAGGTGGGATTCAAGCCCATGGTGTTATTGGTAATCACTTGGCAACTCAGAACTTTTCAAACCACTTCTAAACACACAATCCTAAATGGCTGAAGTTGGAAGAAAGTTTGGAGACCAACTAATCCAATTCCTTTATTTGATGAAAAAAGAGACTCAAAGAGGAAATGTGGTAACACTTGTTATTAGAGCTGAACTGAGAACAACTTCCCGGTTGCCTGAATCCCTATCGAATAGTCTTGAGATAACTGGCTCCAGGACTTCAGAGCTGTTGAATTTGTTGTTTTCTGGAAACAAGCCCCTCCCCACTTCCCCTGGGGTAGACTTCTATTGCAGACCAATATTTCTCATACTGTCTCAAATAGCTTGTGTCCGGGAGATGTGCCTCACGTCCACATCTCAGATAACAGGAAATGGGAAAGTGGCACAGGAGACTTACTCTTTTTCATCAAGTGAAAGGAAGCTGCTGACTCATCATATCAGCCCACTGTTCTGAAACTTTTCTCTCTCCAAAGTCAACAGTGGTTTCATAATTACTAAATTGAAACAACATTTTCTTAGCTCTATTTTACACATGGGACTTGATATTATTTGTCAATGATAAGCAGTTTCATGAAACTCTCTCCTCCTGTGACAGCCTGTCTCCTGGTTTTTCCTTGCTTGTTCTTTTCATTCCTCTTCATTCTTCTTCCTGAGATGCTACTCTTCCTGCCTCTCCCTTAGATTTAAGTGTTCTGTCGGACTCTGACCACAGCCCTCTCCTCTTCTCTTTTATTAAGCTGTTCCCAGGCCATCTTGTTTACATGAATCAAAATTCTTTCCAAGACCATAATAAATGCCTCCCCCTACCCTTTTTCATGTTACAACTTTACTTGGTCTCTAAGACTCTTGGAGACCACTGCAGTCAGTAGACAGAAAGGGATAAAAGTAAAATTGGATCTCTGCATCCAGGGAGATCTCAGAAAAGTGAGAAATTGGGTCAGTTAGGGTCACCTGTCATAATGAAAACCAAGTAGAATCTAACCAGCATGCCTGGGAGAACAGGATTTAGGAAGAAACTTGTCCTAGGTGATCTGGGTAAGAGGTGTTGATAAAGGGGAATTTGTTCACAGCTTTTGGCAGGAATCAGTGGACCTGATGTTTGATAAAGATAATTAAAAAGTCTACAAATAACAAATGCTGTAGAGGCTGTGGAGAAAAGGGAACCCTCCTACACTGTAGGTGGGAATGTAAATTGGTACAGCCACCATGGAGAACAGTATGGAGGTTTCTCAAAAGACTAAAAATAGAGTTGCCATACAATCCAGCAATCCCACTCCTGGACATATATCGGGACAAAACTATAATTCAAAAAGATACATGCAGGACTTCCCTGGTGGCACAGTGGTTAAGAATCCACCCGCCAATGCAGGGGACACGGGTTCGAGCCCTGGTCCGGGAAGATCCCACATGCAGGGGAGCGACTAAGCCTGTGTGCCACAACTACTGAGCCCATGCACCACAACTACGGAAGCCTGCACCTAGAGCCCGTGCTCTGCAACAAGAGAAGCCACCACAATGAGAAGCCTGCACACCGCAATGAAGAGTAGCCCTTGCTCGCCGCAACTAGAGAAAGCCTGCGTGCAGCAATGAAGACCCAACACAGCCAAAAAAAAAAGATACATGCACCCCTATGTTCATAGCAGCACTATTTACAACAGTCTTGACAGGGAAGCAACCTAAATGTCCAGCAACAGATGAATGGATAAAGAAGATGTGGAATATATATACCATGGAATATTACTCAGCCATAAAAAAAGAATGAAATAGTGCCATTTGCGGCTACATGGACGGACGTAGAGATTATCATACTTAGCAAAGTAGGTCAGAAAGAGAAAGACAAATACTGTATGGTATCACTTATATGTGGAATCTAAAATATGACACAAATGCACTTATCTATGAAACAGAAACAGACTCACAGACATAGAGAACACAGTTGTGGTTGTCAAGGGGGCAGGGGGTGGGGGAGGGTTGGATTGGGAGTTTGGGATTAGCAGATGCAAACTATTATATATAGAATGGATAAACAACAAGGTGCTACTGTATAGCGCAGGGAACTATATTCAATATCCTGTGATAAACCATAATGGAAAAGAATATGGAAAAGAATATATATATGTATAACTGACTCACTTTGCTGTGCACCAGGAACACAACATTGTCAATCAACTGTACTTCGATAAAAAAGTAATTTAAAAATAATGTATAATTTTGAGAACTATAACTTGAGGGGAGGATTTGGAAGGGACTGAGTTCTGGTTGGGTTGGAGCAGTCAGTACTTTCTTTCAAAATCTGTAACTTTCATGGCATCTGGCTGATGTGGCTTGCTATCAAGTCAGTCTTACTTCCAAAGCTAACCGACTACGTTAACAATTTGCCCACATTTCACCAAAGGAGTGGACATCAAATTTTACCTGTCTTTTCGTGACTTTCTAATGTTCTTAAAACATCCTGCCATAATTATGAAAGACACCATCGGGACTCTGACCTCCAGTGGGTGGAGCCCAGGTGGAAGGTCATGTCTGCTTTTGCTGGGTCTGAGACCAATTAACCCACACACACCTAGAGGGGAGGTCTAAGGTGGCAAGACAGCCACCAAGTCCTTCAAACTTGCTTTCTTTTCATTCAACAGAAGAAAAATAGCTAATTTCCTAAAATATTAGTATTCTGGAAGACAAAAGTTAAAATCTCACAAGCCATGGAAACGAGTATTGATTGAAAGTAATGTTAGGTTCAGCTAGGACATGTCATAAGCAAAGACCAGAATGTGGGGCTAGATCTCCTTCTCGCAAAGGATGATTTACTTTTTGCTCTGTTTCAATTTCTTCTCAGTGTTGATCTCTTTCCTCTGTGGAAAGATGTTATGTAAGGAGAAGTCTAAGTCTTTCTCTGCCTAGAACCTTGAGGCTAGGTAGAGAAAGGAGTGGATTTCTACTTATCATTTCAAGCAACCCTGAACTTAGGGAGCCCATTCCTTCCCTTCCCTCCCTCCCTCCCCTTCTTCCATCCTTCCTTTTGCACATTTACAAGTGCTCTAAATCATTAAGGAATTTTATGCAGTTCTAAAACCATAAACCTAAAACTGCATAGATCAGAGACCTCAGAGATGTCCTAGCCCACCCTCTCATTTTGTAGATGAGGATTGTGGGCTCCAGAACGCAGAGAGTAGGGACTTCCCTGGTGGTCCAGTGGTTAAGACTCTGCACTTCCAACGCAGGAGACACGGGTTCGATCCCTTGTCGGGGAACTAAGATCTCACGTGTCGTGCAATGTAGCCAAAAAGAAAACAACAGAAAGCGGAGGGTAGAACCAGACTTAGGCTTCCTGGGTCCTCTTCCTTGTTCCATTCTGTTTCAGAGGAGACCGCAAGAGGCAAAAACACTTACTTTTGGAAAAATCTCTATCAGAACCCTATGTAGGCAGTTTTATTTTTTCCCAAGGTGGAAGTTGTTTCAAGCAACAGAGAAGTCACTCTTGCTGTCCCATCACTCACCGACAAACAGCTGGCTGTAGAGCTCCAGGCGGGTGTGGCCTTCCGTTGGGGCCTTGCGGGTCTGCTGGGGCAGCCTGTCCACCTGCAGGCTGGCCTGCTTGACATTCCTCTCCGCGGTGACCCGGTGCCACTGGTCATCGTTGAGAGGCGAGGGTGACCTCACCACAATCTCCACTGGCCCGTTTCCGACATCAAATGAAAAGGACACTTCCGTGGCAGCTGGAGGAGCACAAAGCATGAAAGGCACGTGAGTAATTCCCTCCCAGATGCCAAACAGTGGTGAATTCTAGAGGTAAAACAAAGCACGGAGAGAAAAGGAATCTAAGCTAGTCACTTGCTACAAAGGTCCAAGGCGAAATCCTTTGAGGAGGGATAAAACATGAACCTATTGTTAATCATTAATAACCAGGGGAAGGAAAATAAACTTGGATTGGGGGTCAGGTATACATTGGTTTATTTTATCAGGAAGTTACCATCATTGACTCTTTCCAGATAAGGAACTGAAGGCTGGGGCACTTAAGCACATGTCGAGCACCTTAGATTTAGTGAGTAGTGGAGTCAGGATGGGAACCAGGCTTCTCAGGTTTCAGAGCCTGAGACCTTTTGGCTCTACACACACCCTGACTCTTCAGTAGCTCCTAGGGCGTGACCTGTAGCTCTGGCTGCACCAAGTGTCACCTGGGAGCTTTACGAAACACACCAGCTCTGCCCCCAGGGATTCCCACTCAGCTGGGTAGGCACTGGTATTTTTTAAAAGCTTCCTGGAAAATATTAATATATAGCTAGAGTTGAGAGCTACTGCTTTGGGGGTATTCACAAAACTTTATTTCCTTGATCTAATCCTTAAAGTTCCTATGGAAAGTTAGGGAGCTGTGAATTGTGCATGCAATGAGGATGACCCACATCTTTCCCGGACCTCTGGGGCTGGGCAAAGGGCAGCTCCAGAGTCCTGCAGAAAAAACCCTTTCTTGAACCATTTGTTGCACACCTTGGATGTTCACCATCTGGGATGTCAGGTCCTTCTCATAACCTACCCTCCAGCACTAATCACAAATCATTCTTCTTCTTCTTTTTTTCTTTTTATAGATCTGCTCCCAATCAAACTCCTTTAATAAATCACCTTTCAACAATGGAAAAATGGACTAGGAGGTTGCTTTGGTAACTCCAATTGTCAGCTTTCTCACAACACATTTTAGATTTCAAGTTCCTCAGTGACTACCTAGTGCTTTATAACTATGTTTTTTTAAGTGTATATTTTTCCTGCGATTGGCAGGAGAGGTAGTGGCGTGCGGGTCCCAGCTCCTTAGCTTGGTGAATTCTTTTGACAGGAAAGATGAGGCACACCACTGGATCTTCTAACTTTGCTTATAAAGAGATTCAGCTCCTCTATCTATCAATGAACCTCTGACTAATCTCCAAGCAGTTTAATTAAATACCTGTCATTTTCCCCAGGCTAATGAAAAATTCAGCTTCTCTGGACTGGTACCACCTTGAAATGATGTTGCAAGCAATCAAACTTCTGATTTAAAAACCGCAGTGGGCCAGATTCTCTCAAGACCTAGACTGTTCCCCACCTCTGGGTCAGGCCCCTCTGAAAGCTGCATTAACTTTATTGAGCTCCAGGGACATTAGACGCAGAACTCAATTTCATCAACCTAGTTGTACCAAGGAATTTGGTTCCTTTATGTCGTTAGAAAGGGAACTTTAATTTTAACACCTGTGGTGACGCCACATGTGCTCTGGTGAAATTTCTTCTCTAAATTGGGAGCTCCTGCCTTCCAGGGTCACTGTGACCTGATGGAGGCCGGTGACCTTCACCAAGGTTTCTGCAGAAGTATGATGAGAATATGGGTCGACGATCATACGACTCATGAACTGAATGACCTTTCCCTGAATTTCTGGCATGGTCAATGGGGAAAACGTAACCTCGGTTTTTAAGGTTGAATTTGTTCTGTTCTTGCAGTGCTGTGTCTTAGCAGATGCATTTTAAAATGTAAGTTATCAGAATAGCCAGAGAACAAGACTTCCTGAGCTAAGAAGGAAAGTTGGTTTTGCTTCAAAGGCATCAACAGCCATCAGGGAAATACGATTTAGGGATAAATTGAGTTTAACTCTAAAATTTGACTCAGAGGGATTAATGCTCCACTAATTTCCTCTCTTCCTGCTCTAACGAATTTTTGTTCAGGTCTTTTTTTGCGGTATGCGGACCTCTCACTGCTGTGGCCTCTCCCGTTGCGGAGCACAGGCTCCGGACGCGCAGGCTCAGTGGTCATGGCTCACGGGCCCAGCCACTCCGCGGCATGTGGGATCTTCCCGGACCGGGGCACGAACCCGCGTCCCCTGCATCAGCAGGCGGACTCTCAACCACTGTGCCACCAGGGAAGCCCCTGTTCAGGTCTTTAAGTTGTCACTATTTGGAGAAACTCTGAGGACCAGCAGTTACCAGGAAATATCCATACTTCCTTCTCTGCTTGTCGCACTAGGTCCCCTGTTCCTTAACATCAACACTTCCCTCTAGAGAAGGAAAGAAGGTCTCGAGGACCTGCTGTAGCTCAGTCCTCTCCCCAACTGGGTGCAGGAAGAGGGACTCAGGGCCGAGGGCCCCTGAGAGCAGAATCCTCCTCCAAGAGCCTCCATCCAGGCTCTGTTGAAGTAATGTCCACAATTTCAGCCCATCCCACTTCCCTTCTGGTGCTTCCTGAGGCCCCGCCTGAGAGCGAGGGAAAGGGTTCCTTTTTCCCATTTATTCTATGTCAGCTTCCCTGACATTGCCTTTGAGAAATCCTATCTCCCAGCCAAACGGCAAGTGTGTTTTAAAAGCTTCTGAAGTTCAGTTTGTGGATGATTGCTCTCCGTTTCTGGGTGAGAGGAGCTGACATTTTAAAAGAGATAATTACAGAGAGAGTCAGCAAGCGAATGAAAGGGAGGCAGAGTAAAAGACACGAGAGCCAGCGACACCATCCTCTTAATGTGTGTCTCCAGGAGACTGAAGTGTTGCCCTGTTTCTGACTGTAGAAAAGGAATTTCTGACATATCGAAACTATTCTTATTTTCAGAAATAAGTATTTGAAGATTGGATGTTTCTAGCATGGCTCATTAGAAAGAACACTGTAGCACACACGAATGGTTGCCTTTCTCTTAGTGTCAGGAACTGGGAAGCATCTTTCTTGCAAACTCACAAGTTAGCCTGCCATCGTTTTGTAGATGCTGGCAGAAGACAGGAGACTCGTGGGTCAGAGACAACGCACTGCGTTCTTCATGGTGCAGCAGGCGGCATGAGCGTCAGTCCTCCTTGGTTTCTTTGGTCCCCAGGGTCCCATGGGGGCCACGTGGAGCAGCTCAGGTGGATGCTGCCTATGCAGTGAGTTTGCATCACAGCCAAGGAGCCCTGACTTTAGGAAATCCCGAAGTTTCAAAAGGGCTGCTAGCAAACCTGCTTAACTTTTGTCCTGGGGAGAGACATTGGCTTTACTATCCTGGTCAGGAAACAAATCTACTCTCTGTTCTGGAGGAAGACATTCTGTCCTCCGAGACTGTTTGCTATAAACACATCCTTTAAAAGGTACGAACAAAGCTGACAATGCCACTTGTTCAGAAGACAAGCAGAAATGGGAGAGACCCATGGAGAATCCTGCCCGACAGCTAGACAATCCCCCACCCTTTTCCTTGTGAGCCGACCTGATTTTGCCCAGGAAACTATGTGCTTCCATACAACTTTATGCTTCAGGTATGGATGACCCTACCCCAGGCCAAGAGGGTGTATCTGGATTCATCTAAGTCAAACATGAGAATTCTGAGCTCTCTGCCAGCAACCCACTTAAGATGGGATATATCATTTCCTTCTGGCCAGTAAGACATGAGGGGGAGTCTTTGGGAGGAAAATTAATTAATTGGTAAGAGAAGAGAGAGTCATCCCCTTTTGCTCCTTGGTCTTGGGAGGAGATGTGGTTTGTAGTGTTGGTGGAGTCAGACACACTGAGGAGAACAGGGAGGGAAATGGGATGAACCTGGGGCTTAGCTGACATTGTTCAGCCCCTGAACTATTCCTGCAGCCACTTCAAGACTTCTTATGTGAGATATCCCTTATTGCTAAAGCCATCTTTCTTGCAGCTAAAAGCATCTTAACTGATACAGAGAACGGTTTAGCAATCAGTATTTATGAGTTCTAGTCTTCACTTTGCTTTGTCACCTTTTGGGCTCTGTTTATTGGTGTCTGAAAGGAGGATTACATCTATAGTTTCCCAAGAGTTTCTATGTCCAAAATGTGTCTGAAAACACTGATGAGCTCTAAGGTCCCTTCAAATGCGAACACTCTATGATCTAATTTCCAAGAGATTCTAAGAGAAACAATAAATGAAATAGAGCTGGTCTCACTAGTAGTGGTAGATATTGGATCACTACAGGGAGAAAAGGGAGACATTAGAAGAGAAATGCACAAGGTGGCATATGGGCGTTAGAAACAAGCATGATGGCAGAGATCACCTTTGATCACATCTGGATCATGACTTCGTTTGAGTGACAAAGCAATGAATGGGACAGAGCCATGGGCAGCTCTGGATATACATATATATAAATATATATTTTTCCCCTCCCCTCCTTCAAGTGTAATTCCAGCAGGTGGCACTATTCACTCTCATTCTAACCATGAGTTTTCGGAAACAGATCACTCCAGGCTTAATGTCCTGAGAGACGAATTTAACAGCTGACCAGAACAGTAGGCTTTTGGACTCTGGGTTTTCCCAGCAGGTGAGATAACATTAGACTCAAAGCATCAGCTGGAAGCAGCAGAAAAAATTGGCCATTCAACATAGAATAGGTAAAAGCACAAGGGAAGGTACACAAAGTGAGCACACTGAGAAGACCAGCTAACACGGCTGCAGTTTTGATGACGATTTGCTTCTTTCATTCTACAGTGAAGTTCAAGGATGGATAGCTTCCAAAGGGCTATTGTGCACCAAATCTCATTTGATCCATACAACAAAACTGGTAATAGGCAGAGCAGATATTTTAGCCTCACTCTACGAGTGGGGAATGTTATGAATTTTCTGCTTTCTTTTTCATGAAGGAAGGGCTAAGTGTCCGTTAGGAGACAAAAGAATTTAGACAACAGGAAAGGGTATGAGAAGACACAGGTAGGCTGAAAATGAGGTCATTATGGGGATCAGAGAGGTGAGAAACAGGAAGAAGCAGTAAAGAGACCACCTATGATACTGTCCAAGGCCAGGCGCTCCACTGCACACTGGGTGCCATCCCTTCTTATCTGTTCCAGGACATCCCTCCAGCAATTCGCCCTCCCCTTCTACAGTATCTATAATTTGTCCTCTACTGAATCATTCCACGAGACCGTGTGGACCTACCTCTAATGCTAACAGCCACCACCTCCACTACAAAATCCTTCTCTTGTCTTCACATCCCATTTCTTTGCTCCCTGTTGTTGCAAATTCCTTGAAGGAGCTGCCTGTGTGCTCTGTGTCTGTGTCTGTTCCTCTCAGTCTTTCTTTAACCCCATCACCTTAAGGCTTTCTCTTTCACTACATTGTGAAACTGCTCTCGACTCAGCACCTAAGCATTTACTGGTCCCTTTACCCAAATAACTCTACGGCTGCTTTTCTATCCCTCCGCACACAGCCCTCATATTAGAAATTCCTTCCCTAAACCTTCTATGTTAAATAGCAACCCCCCACCCCCTTTAGCTGCCTTTGCCCCTTTACCCTAATTTTTTTGGATCTACATAGCACGTATCGCCATCTAGCACAATATATATGTGCTCCTGGACTCATTAAAGCAGAGGTATTTTCCATTTTGTTCAGTTTTTGTTCAGTGCCTAGAACAATGCTTGACACAGAGTAAGCACTCAACAATTTATGAATGAATGAATGAATGAATGAATGAATGAATAGGAACACTCCTGCCATGGAGGCCAAACAATTATCTAGATACTCTGAAAAAAAGAAATCCATGCATTTCCCTAATGCAAACCATAACTTAAGACACAAGCATATATAAGGAATGCCATCTTGTATTCTATAAGCATCTTCCCTGAGGGCATACAGTAACTTAATGTATATTCCTCAGTCTGGGAACTTGATACATGAGTCATGTCTGTTTGAAACAAACTGTGCCAAATGTTGTTCCCAAACCTATAACATTTGAGGAACAAAGACTTGTCCAAGATAAACCCAGTAGTGGAGCCAGAAGCAGAATTTTCTGCCATTTCTACATCTCATGCTATTTTCACTCTACTCTTGGGAACAAAGACCTTGAATCAAAATTACATTTCTCAAATTTTGGCCCGCATAAGAAACTGCTAAAGAAACATGCTTAAAATGCACATTTCAAGGCTCCTCTCACTAAGTTGGGGCAGGACTGTGGAGTTTGTATTTTGCTAATGCCAGGTGACTGATACAAGCGGTCCTGGAATACTATTTATTTTATTTTTTAACATGTTTATTGGAGTGTAATTGCTTTACAATGGTGTGTTAGTTTCTGCTTTATAACAAGGTGAATCAGTTATACATATATATATATATCGCCATATCTCTTCCCTCTTGTGTCTCCCTGCCTCCCATCCTCCCTATCCCACCCCTCCAGGTGGTCACAAAGCCCCGAGCTGATCTCCCTGTGCTATGCAGCTGCTTCCCACTAGCTATCTACCTTACGTTTGGTAGTGTACATATGTCCATGCCACTCTCTCACTTTGTCCCAGCTTACCCTTCCCCCTCCCCGTATCCTCAAGTCCATTCTCTAGTAGGTCTGCGTCTTTATTGCTGTCTTGCCCCTAGGTTCTTCATGACTATTTTTTTTCATAGATCCCAAATATATGTGTTAGCATACGGTATTTGTTTTTCTCTTTCTGACTTACTTCACTCTGTGTGACAGACTCTAGGTCCATCTACCTCACTACAAAAAACTCAATTTCGTTCCTTTTTATGGCTGAGTAATATTCATTGTATATATGTGCCACATCTTCTTTATCCATTCATCTGTTGACGGACACTTAGGTTGCTTCCATGTCCTGGCTATTGTAAACAGAGCTGCACTGAACACTGTGGTACATGACTCTTTTTGAATTATGGTTTTCTCAGGGTATATGCCCAGTAGCAGGATTGCTGGGTCGTATGGTAGTTCTGTTTTTAGTTTTTTAAGGAACCTCCATCCATACTATTCTCCATAGTGGCTGTATCAATTTACATGGAATACTACTTTAAACACTAGGGTTGCCAAGTTTCATTCTAGTAGGAAGGCCCTAGGAATCTTTTGCTTCCTTGTCGTCAGGAGATTTTCAAACTGTGTAGTGAAGAGTTTAACCTTTTCCAAGGAGGGGTCTGGACCTTGCCCTTGGCTTTGGGTAGATAATATCTAAAGCCTTGGAGTGTTATGCCGGGTTGGGGTGTCTCTGTGTGCCTGGGGGCCTTGGGTCATGCCAGGTAGTCTAACAATGTGATTTAGGGTGGAGGCTGGCCTTACCAGATAGTATTTGGGGTAGGAACCTCATCAAACAGTATTTGGGGTAGGGGCTGACCACCCCAGCTAGACCAATGATGTGATGTAGGGTAGGGGTTTGGATCACACAGTTCAGTCCCTGGAGGGGCTGGAAACCAAGGTTGGCCACATGGGCAGTGGACCATTCCTAAATAAAGGAGCCTGAATAGAGACCCTGAACACTGAGGCTCAGGGGAGCTGCCCGGGCTGGCAGTACCCCATGCATACTGGCACAATCAATTCCGGGAAAGTAAGGTGTCCATGACTCTATAGGAAGCGCACACCTGGGGGCTTGGTACCTGGGGCTTCTCCTGGTCTCTGCCCTCTGTGCTCTTTCTCTTGTCTGATTCTAGCCTGCATTCTTTCCTTGTCATAACCATAACCACGAGTAGAGTAGCCTTTGATGAGCTCTGTGAGTCCTTTTAGAGAATCATTGAAAATGAGGGTTGTTTTGGGGGACCCTCAAAACAATTGTGTGAAATTTTGTGTGAGCTGTGGTCCTTCCAAGTTTGCAGTTGGTCTAATTCTCTGCAAAAATAATCACTTTGCTTTTGAGGCATGTAATCAAGTCCAACAGTGTTCAGACGGAAAGATGTACAAAAATGAAGTCCAACTTCCAAGCTCACCTTCACTGCCTAGATAAGGAAATTGAGTCTGTAAGATGCTAACATCCAGTTATAACTAAGCATTGAGCTTCTGTTTTTCTAACGGTGCTGTACTGCTTTTCATATTATGCAGGACATTTTTTAAAAATCCTATTTTTCTCTACTATAGTCTTAGTTTGTGGGTATGGAAAGTTTTAGAGCCAATATGCATATTCACATCCAAAATCTCAGTGTTAAACACATCTGAAGATGAACATTGGCAAGGCGAAAATTTATTTGAAGTCTTTTGGAAGTTCTTCAAGGAAATGCCTGGAGCTTAACAATCAATGCTATGAACTCATTTTTAAATCTCTGGTATGTTGATAACCTCCTGAGTATGAGACGTATTTCTCTTTATGTATTTTTGCCTTTAAGCTTTTTGTTATAGTTAAAAAATAACTTCACAAACAAAGGCATCCACAGAGAAAAGGAAGCAAAAGGGAGTTACCATTGGCCATGAGAAAACAGAGAGCTGTCTTTAAAATGCAAAGCCTTTCTAATTTTAGTTTTCTCCATGCATTTAACTACCTTCTGAGAATAACTTCTTGAATATCAATGGACCTATATGATTCAAAAAGGAAAAAGACAAAAAGCTTTCCAAAAGGACATGTGGCTTGAAACAGCACCTGTCCTCAGTAAGGGACATGTAGTCAGGGTTCAAATACCCCCATGTTTGGAATCAGTGGGGACTTGTGTGCTGGGCAGGGAGTGCCAGTTTGGAAGAATAAATGAAAGTCCCAGATGGTGACTGTGAGGACAGAATATTTGTGATAAAAGGAAATGCTGAAGCTGCAGGAGAGAAACCTCGAAACTGGATGCCTAAGGATTCTCCTGAGATGGAGAGGAGAATGGACCGAGGAGGCAATGGATGTAGAAGAAGCTTTTCTCTTGACCAAGGTCAGGTTGTGCAGCAAAATGAAAAACATTCATTGGAGGAAATATGCTTGGTGGAGGACCAGGGGTGATTTACGGGGCTGGTTTCAGGTGATGTTCATTGAGATACCTGGCTACGGAGAGTTCAAGGCGAATGGAGTGTGGGATTTGAGGGCCAAAGGAGGTAATACAACTGGATGCTAAAACAGCTTGAATTGGAAAACAGCTCATAGGTGTTAACATGGACCACGCTGAAGCTTACAAGGAGACAACATACCCGTCAATTAATTAATTGTAATTTATAAATGACTGAGCTATGGATGGCTATGCTTATGGGGACACATCATGAGTAAAAGCCAAAGACCCAAGGAGAAAAGGATAAGCCTTTGGAAGGTGCATGCCTGCTGCTGAGAGCTGTGAACAAGCCTGTCAGAAGGAAAGCAGACTATCTCCTGGTGGCCACAGACCGTTTCAGCCCAGACTACAGGTCATCCCCCAGACACCGTTTCTTTCTCTCTGTTCTACAGCACATTGTTTCCTTTCTAGCAGATTCTTTCAATGCCAGCTTGGTATGACTTCAGATAAGACCTCTCTAATGAGGAAAGAAGTGCCAAACGACAAGTCTATATTCTACATGCTATGAACTCAGAATATAAAGATAGATTTATTCTGTTTTCCATTACAACACCAGATGCACTTCAACTACAGTATTTGCAGTATCAGGCAAATAGTGGAGAAAAAGTGAAACCATGCCACGGGGTCGGCAGAGATGTTATCTAAATGGGAACGCAGAGAGAAACGAGAGGAGAGGAGAATCACTCTCTTTCTACATAACAACTTTCTTAAAGTGTGAAAGACCTGCAAAAGTTCCTTGGAATCTTTGCAAAAGATCTAAATTATCTTAATAGTTTTTCTCTAGCTACAGTTACTTCAGTTTGTTCTTCTATTTAGTAATGAATATTAGAAATGAGGAATCTTAGGGTCGAATATTAAAAATACAGGATCTTAGAATCTCAAGGTTGAAATTATCCTTGGAGAAATGCCCAATTAACATTGTGGAAGAGTAATAGACCCTTCAGGTCATGTATTTCCACCTCTGGAAAATGAAAGGACACAACTTCACAGTGTCCCTTGGGGTTGGGCCAACCAGCTTCTACTTGAACAAAGCATCCCATGGGAATGGATAATGTTAAATAACAAAAATGAATCACATCAAGAACTCTTCCTTTTTTCTAATTTTGGTTATAACAGCTGAAAAGACAACTCCCTTGATTATACTGCATAAACAAATATTTTGCCTCCGTAAAGACTGTATATATAAAACATGTGAGAACATTTTAAAGGGCCAATTTGTACAAAGTACAGACAAGCATGTTTACTTTTTTCATTGTCTGATGAAGGAATGGATCATGGTTTCTGTCTAAGCTCCTTTGAGAGAACAGTTGTGGGTAGGCTTGAGCTACGTGCCAGCCTCTGCCTCAGTTGCTTTGACAACAAGGTGAGTGAATGGAAGAGCTCTGGGAATAGGTCATCCATTAGGAGCACTGTCCTGCAAGGCACATCCTTGCGTGGCCTTCCCCAATGAGGTCTTCCACTTTCATCATTTTAGCCTGCCCTGCTGCTCCATGCTGGGTATGTGAGAAAGTCTTAAACAGCAATAGCGTGCTCCATACTTTAGGTAAGTAGTGGTATGATGGTCTGAGAATTAGTAACAGGAAGCCTGTAGATCAGACTGTGTGAAAATCTGCCTTTTAAAAGTTAAGCCCAACAATAAGGAATAACTGGTTAAATGGAGAACTTGGCAATTGAGACACCGCATTTCCCAATTTTTTTTTAAACCATGCTCCCATTTGTTGACATAATAATCATAATTGTCACCTCCTCATGTTGTTATGCCCAGATGTAGAAGGCTGATGGGCAATACAACAAAGCCCTGAAGATCTCAGAGAAACATCCTACCAGCCAATAAGATTTCTTTTGTGTGTGTGTGTTATATTCTGTAGGTTGTATAACAAAACAATAGCTTTCTTGTTTTGTTTTGTAAATATAAAATTATGATCTTCTAAACCATACATGCTCTCTTGGAGATTCTGATATAGTCTGTGCCCTCAGGTGAAAAAAAATCACTGTTGTGGAGTATTAAAAAAATTGACAGGGAAATGTGTTTCTAAAATGTTGTTACTTGAAACAAGTAGGTTACAAACAGTATGTACTGTTATGATCTCCTTCTTGTAAGAAATTATATATAAGCGCATAGAAAAATGTTTGGAAATGTGCACACCGAAAGAGTGGTATTACATACGTTAACATTTGAGATTATAGCTGATTTTTGGGGTTTATTCTTTGTGCTTCTCTGGATTTGAAAATTATTCAACAATAAACAAACACTATTTGTATAATTTTTACAAGTTACAATCTGATCATTTTCACTTCTTTTGCAAAGGTTGGTGACATTTTAAGCCACTCTATTCTATAATTTTAACAAGTGTTTAATCAGAGAGATTACTTAATCAAAATGCAAGGAATGAGATTTTATTTAAATACAGAAAATTAGAAGGAATTTAAAACTAGATTGAAACATTCCTCCTTACTTCTTTCCTGTTCTTAAGATACCTGAGAAGATGTTTTAAAAAAGAGAGTAGTCAAATTTTACCATAAAATAATTGTGAACAAGATGTGAGGTTTTTTTCCGTATTAAAAATGGCACCAAATAATAAGGTCATGCTATTTCTCAAAGTAAAATCCTCACAGGTCTGAAGTGCCAGCATGTTCAGCTGTTTAAATTAATGTCTACAGGAATCAGAATGCAAGATGGGCATATTCAGTGTCATAATTACACTTGACAGATATACACTGTTTCTATTATTCATCGGCTCTGGCTGCACTTACCCAGGAAGACCCTGTAGAATACGAAATCTCAACCCCTCTTCATGAGAACTCATTTGGCATTCTCAGCAGTTCTCATCAGAGGAATCAAATTCAGAGATGCAGAAAACCAAATCTGATCCTTTTAACACTATCCACAAAGGCAAGTAAAATGAGTAATTTCCTAAGAGGCCTTTGGTCCAGCTAGCTTTCTTTTGTCCAACTCTTAATACAGATATGTCGGTGGGTCATTACTTTAATGAGAAATGTCTTTTAACCAGTCCCTGGGCTTTAACTATATTCTTTTCAATTCCTCAAATGCTCCATGATCTTTCTCCTTTACCTGTTGACTGGAAAAGTGTCTTTATCTCATTTATTTGCCTGTCACCCTCGAAGCAAATCAGATGCTACATCTTCTGGAAACCTACCTTGATGTCTTTGGACAAGGTGAAAGCTTACTCTCTCTCGGGCCAGAGTACCTGTGACTGCTAACTTCTCATGGAAAGTTTGTCTTCTCCTTCCCACAGCGACCCCTGAAAAGTTGCCAGGCATCCAGGAGCTGCATTTCCTGGTCCCTGGACATCTAGGTGTAGCCGTATGCCTAGTTACCACCAACCGAATGAGAACAAAAGGAGTGTGTGTCTCCTCTGGACCAATGTGGGTAAGAAGAGAGAATGCTTCTCACCTCCCTCCTTCTCTCTGCCAACTGGTTTAGAAACTCCCAGGCTCTAGGAGATGGTGGAACCACAACACAAAGGGAGCCTTGATCTCAAATCATTGTATAGAAGGACTTCATGGAACAGAGCCTGCAGATGACAGCGCCATACAGTCACTGAAACCTGGGGTTTTATTTGTTACAGCAGCTTAACTTAGTCCTAAACAAGAAAATTTCTTATTCCTAAATCTCTTACGACCTTATCATATTTAAAATATTTATTCATAAGATTAAAAAATATAACCAAAGTATCTTCTCCCTCAGACCACTGGAATTTTGAAGGGATAAATTACATCGTAATGGTCTTATTCTAGTTTCAATACCCAGCTCTGTATCACAACATTGCCATAGTTACAAAATATGTAGGTTATAATGTGATATTTGAATGAATTAATGGAATTCTATAATTCATAAAACCGTAAAGTTTTAGAGCAAAGGGAAGTGTCTGGGAGCCACATGGGAGGCTTTAGACCGTGCATGCTCTGGATGTCTGAGCCATCTCCTTTACTAACCCCACCAAGCCAAGCTCCCAAAGAAAGGAGACGCAGGGCTGCACCTTGACTATCATAAAGGTGAACAAAACCTTTTCCTATTGAGAAGTCTGTCTAGGACAAGCTTGACATTCAGAGATATGGGAAGAAATTCCCTTTGTTCTTCAACATTTCTGTTCTACACTGAATGGACTTCAGATCCCAGAACCCTCAGGCTGGCTCATGCAGCTCTATTTTCAGCCGCACTTAAGATACAGACAAACAGCAAAGCTCCTCATGGTTAGCTGTGGAATATGAGTGCCATTTACAATGCTATGTATATAGGAAGATACACTCCAGGACCTGAATGACAGGCTCGGAAACTCCTATAACACAGTCCCTTTGTAAGTCGGGAAGTAGCTAAACTGGAAAATTAAAAAAAAAACCCATGAATATCATAGGGATGAAAACAAGTCTTCTTTTCTTAAAGTATCTAATAAAAATATATTCCAGCTATGACCCTAGTCCTCTGTTAGACTTCATGTAAGTGTTTATGTTTCTCCCTGTCTCCTCAAATTTCCTATCTTGATTGCTATTAAAAATTACCTCTTGTAATTTGAGCAAAATGTGTCTTGAAGAAGATAACTCCCAGAACTCTTCACTTGTAAAAAACTGCTCTTGTACGGTTTCCAGTTGACATCTAGTTGGCCAATGTTTTGTCACATGGCTTTAATTTAGGTGTTTGATGACTTGTAAGAGTCTAGCGTTGTTGTATTTACAGTTACCTTCGGCCCTTTGAGATATTTCTGGTTTTGAGCTATATCAACTAATCGTCCCCAGTCACTCACTATATTTAAATGAAGCTCTGCTCCCCGATTTATTGTATCTTCTTCTTTTTTAGCCAGCTTTGAATTAATTGGTCCCAAGTGTCGTCCTTAGTTGGATCAATTCTCCAGCGTTGGTAACAAGCACTAACCAGTGATGGCACCAACTCTTCCCTCTTGAAGCATTTGTTTTTATAAAATATCAAGTCTGCAGAGACGCTGGTAGCATCCAGAATGGCAGATGTAAGGTCTCTAACCTTCTTATAACTCCACACATATATTTCCAGTTTTTCTCACTAATCCATGTGTTTATTATTGTCACAATAGCACACTCTTTCTCCCAGCTCTGTCTCAGATCAGGATGCAGGAATCCAAGCTTCTTTAATCTCTTCTCCTCTTAGGATGCCCATTCTCTTCCAGCTGGCCACAGGCAGGCTGATTCTAGTAGCTGGTCTTTTTGACACTTTAACACGCCATCTCTTTGAAGGGAAAGATTTTGTGGACTATCACACACGATAAATAATGCAGAAAATGTTAGAATCAAAGGGAATGAGATAGAAGAGAAATTCCACCAGAAAAAAATCTCTAAGAAACTTCAGCATTTCTCTATAGAAATGACACACAATGCATACTCTTCAGATAAACACTATGTGAAGATGCTCTTTAATGAGGATGCCTATTATTTTCCAGGCAATGCACCAAATTAATTGTCTTGTAGGAATGTGGTTTTTTTAGGAAAATGAAAGGTTCTCTTTTATTTATGTTTTATATTTTAAATCCAGATGCAGTAAAAATGTCTTTTGTGTGGGCAGGATTTCAATAGGGAGATGGTCTTCTAGATGTCTCTGGAGTGTAGAGAAGGAATGGCAGGAACACAAACTCTGCAGAGAGAAGTGACTCCATCTGGCCAGCTTAAGAGGCATTCCCAACTCCTTCTAGAAATTTCCAAATCAGTTGACACGGGTGGATCAGTAATATCTAAGGTAACTTGGGCAACTTTTCATATCAGGAGGACTTCGTACTCTAAAGACTATTCTTTTAACTCTAGGGCACCAATGCCATATACTCAAATAACTGTCCCTTCAGTAAGACTGGCAAAAATATCTGGGTCACTCAATTTGACTTTACCAATTGTCTGTACATCTTTTAATACTTAAAATGCACACAGCTAATATATTAAATAGCTTTAATATAGCACAACTTTCACCTTTATTTACATCTCTGAAACTTTTTGGTCCACAATTGAAATGGAAAAGTTTAAATCAGACACTAGAAAAAAAATTTTAAGAATCACAATAGTGTTGCTATGCAGGTTTAAAATTTTTTAAGGCAGTAATTTTTTCTTATGTATTATAATGACCAAGCCAGAATCATTCTTTAGACTCTGAAATCTTTAATACAAATTGAACTCATAGACTTGCAAAGTAGCAGAAACACTAAAATTCTTCCTAAATCTATGTGGACAACTTAAGATGGCTTGGATAGTTAAAAGGAAAAATCCAGGTGCTGCCACCTGATCTGTATTAGTAAGCACTCACAATATTTATGAAAGAAAAAACACCCTAAATAACATCCCTATGGCACAAGAGGCCGGTTAAGCGGAATTAGGCATTCCTCATGTCTGTACAAGTGAAGCTCTTTTAATATAAAAGTTGTTCCAATTCTGAAACAGTGGAAGATAAATTGCCATTAGTTTATTTCTCCTGATTCATCAGTTTCTATGTATTGCTGAATATTCTCTTCTGTGACGTTCTTGAGCATGTGTATTGCAGAAGGCGGCATCTCAGAAAATGAAAGTTTTTCCTTAATACCCTTCTCCAAGATTAGCAGGACACTGGACTGCTACCGCCACATTTTTGTGGAGATATGTGCATTAAATGCAAATATGTTCTCCATGTCATCCTGATATCTGAAAAAGCTCAAGCTTTGTCAATACGGAAGCTTATGCTAAGGTACTGCAACAGTTTCTGGTTGCTTCTCCTGAATGTTTCCTAGGCAGTGAACATCCCCTTCAAAAACTCTGCACTGTGTAAGCTCTTTCAAATTGTTAAACAAAAATGAAAATGCTACGGTCACTATTTATCATCAAACGCTTCCAAATACTTCCTCTGATCACAGTTTACCTTGAGGAAAACCTACCCATCAGCCATGCAACACCCTTCCCCAGGGGCCCATGTCTTGGGGTCAGGAGGGCAGCTGGGAGTACCCTTGACCTCAGTGCTTCCTCTCTTCTATGGCACCAGAGCCTTCACTCAGCGATGTGTCTTCCTGTGACATTCCCTCTCCCATGCTTATTGCTGCCATCATTGAACCCGAGGACCGTAACGCTTGGCTCACAGGCTCCCTGTCCACTGCGCCCCTTGCCATGGCTACTAGGGACCTCAGCAGTGATGGGGATGACCAGCCAACACTAGCCTCCAGTTCCCTGACTGTCTCCATAGCCTTTTCATACAACCCAGAAGCCCATGTGCATGGCCAGACGATGCATCGTAGACCTTCTTACCACCCAAACTGCTTTCCTGTGAAATCCTGAATTCCAAAATTTCACCAACCATGATCTGTCCTTCCACCTTTCAATGTGTCATCATTTTGATCACCGGCCCCCTGATCACGGTTATCTCCTTTTCCACCTAGATTTTCCATAGTTCTCCATCAGACCAGCACCTCATTCATTCATTTCATTCTCTCAACAAATGCTTACTCGGCGCCTCCACGTGCCAGACAGTGTTGTGGCCCCGGACATACCACAGTGCACAGTGCTCCACAGCCCTTGCCACGTCAATGGACCACACACCTCACACATTTGCGATATATCCATGCATCCACACTGTAGTTTCCTCCTTTGGCATCCAGAGCCTAAAACGTTCTTTCCCAATTTATTTTTTATTTTTATTTTATGTTTTTGCGGTACGCGGGCCTCTCACTGCTGTGGCCTCTCCCGTTGCGGAGCACAGGCTCCGACGCGCAGGCTCAGCGGCTATGGCTCACGGGCCCAGCCGCTCCGCGGCATGTGGGATCCTCCCGGACCGGGGCACGAACCCGTGTCCCCTGCATCGGCAGGCAGACTCTCAACCACTGCGCTACCAGGGAAGCCCTTCCCATTTATTTTGAGGCTCAGTTAAAATGATATAATCTCCAAAGAACCTTTTCTTATTCTCCAATCAGAAGTAATTATCGCCTCATCTGGGTCACCACAGTGTATTCCTCTAATACTTATTTCATCTTATCCAAAATATTGTTTCATATGCTAGTCTCTCCCACTAGATTGTGTGGGACTCTGGGATGGGGACATGTCTTATTCTTCTTGAGTTCCTCTTTGGCACATACGTAGCAGGTACTCAGTAACTATTGGTTGAAATATTTAGATCGCTGTATATTTAGAATCAGATCTGAGACTTGCCTAAAAATATCTCCACTACCCGTGTCATACTTCCTACTCTAACAATACCAAACGTTTGTAGCTCCTGAGCACCCATCAGGTTCCCCATCTTTATGCTTTTTTTTTTTTTTTAATTTTATTTATTTTTGGCTGCATTGGGTTTTCATTGCTGCATGCAGGCTTTCTCTAGTTGCAGTGAGCGGGGGCTACTCTTCGTTGTGGTGCGCGGGCTTCTCATTGTGGTGGCTTCTCTTGCTGTGGAGCATGGGCTCTAGGCATGCGGGCTTTAGTAGTTGCAGCATGCGGGCTCAGTAGTTGCGGCACGCGGGCCCTAGAGCACACAGGTTTCAGTAGTTGTGGCTTACGGGCTCTAGAGCGCAGGCTCAGTAGTTGTGGCACATGGGCTTAGTTGCTCGGCAGCATGTGGGATCTTCCCGGACCAGGGATCGAACCCGTGTCCCCTGCACTGGCAGGCGGATTCTTAACCACTGTGCCACCAGGGCAAGTCCCCCCCACCATCCTTATGCTTTTGTTTGCATTGCCCCCTCCTGCTAGAATTCTTTCCCCTACTTCTTCATCTAGCTAACTTCTTTGCCTGTTCTCAACGACCCAACTCAGGTATCACCTCATCTTCCTCTTCATTCCCAGGTTGGGTTATGTATCTCTCCTCTGGACACTTACAATATCTTATGCCTATCCTTGTAATTTATTTATTGTATTTTAATGATCATAAGCACAATATCTGAAATCAGCTGTATAACCTGTGTGTCCCAGTTTCCTTATCTGTCAAATGTGTATAAAACTTGTCATGAAACCTAAAAATGCTGGTACCTGTAAAAGCTTTAGAACAGTACCTGGCACTTAGGAAATTCTCAATTAAAGTTATGAATCCATACTGCTATTAATGTGTTTGTCTCCTTCCGTAGGTGAGGGTGTTGGGTTCTTTTGTCCTCGCCTCGGAATCTCCGGGATCCACCCTAGTGCCTCTGACACAGCAGGTGCTCAGTGAAAGGTGGCCTGATGATGGGACCATTGTCATGGTCAAGATGGGACTATCTTGGTCAGAAAAGGGATGCAGAGAAGTCAAACTGTTCCCTATGGGGAACTCTGAAAAAATAAATGGGTAAACCTATGGTTGTTAGGGAATATTTTTTAAAGAACAATTCCTCTGCCATCTCAGAAATAACTAACAAAAAATAAGCAAACAAAACAACAGAATCGAAAGTAATTTCTGATTTGGAAATGGACCTACCTGTCCATGGTTTATGCTCTCCTCCTTACTTTGATTTGTATCTCTCAGCCCCTTCAGATGTTCCAATTCTGGGCCTCACTCATTCCCACTTCCTTGGGGACCTCACTCCTTCAGCCAGTCCCTTCTCCCCCATATCTGCAACGTCTTTTTCTTTACTGGATTTTCCTCTTTAATATACATGGGTGCCCAAGTCCCTGCCACTTACAACAACAAGAACAATGAACAAAACCACCATCCCTTGATCTCCGTATCCACCTCCACTCACCGCAGACACTGTCTTACATTTTGACAGTGACCCCTACGTGTGAAAGCTGATGAGCCCTTTATGTTCTCATTTTAGTGACCTCTCAGTTCAGCGGTATCAAACACTTTTTTTGTTCTTGAAATTCTTTCTTTATTTGATCCCTGGGATATCACTGTCTTCCCACTTCTCTGGCAGCCTTCTGCAAGCTACTTTTCTTGTGGTTTTAAGTGTGGTTTTCATTCTTGGACATCTCCTTTCCTCTCTCTGCACATTTGTTCTGGGCAACCTCATCCATGCTGGAGGTACCCAGTACTTATTTCCTAATGATTCTCTAGGTGATGATGATGCTCAAATTGTGTGTTTCTAACTCAGAGTGCTCTGCTGGGCTCCAGACTTGTATATACAGCACCTTCTAGATGTGTCCACTTGCATAGACACGCCTATATCCAGCAGACGCTCAAACTCAAATTATCCAAAATGCAGTTTGCATTTTGCCTCCAATGCCACACTCCTTAGTGAAAGCTGTTCTACTCACACAATCATCAAAACCATCTCAACCAAATGTTGGCTTCATTCTAGGACCTTCCCTCCCACTTCACCCATACAACCATTTTGTTAGAATCTGTGGAATCTCTCTCCTAAGCATCTCTTGCACCTATAACCCTTCGTTGTCATCTTCCCCAGCTCCCATTCACTCTGCCACCATCTTCACACCAGCCCCTACCGCCTCTTCTCTGGCTTTTCCATCTTTTCTCTGGTGAATGCAAGTCTGATCATGTTACGTCCCTGCTCACCATAACTTTCAGGGTCAAGACAAGCCAACTCGGCCCCAGCCCAGAGCACATTTTAGTGGTCTGACCACTGCCTGCCCTTTTAGCTGTGGCTCTGCTGCTCCCAGGGCACTGGATGTCCTGCCGAATTGTTCCCTCTGGGGTCCTTGGGTTCAGTCCCCACACCTTCACTCACTGATGTTCTCCTCCTATAATGTTTTTCCTTTCCTGGTCTCCCTTCTTCCTCCACCTTCTTCACCTTCCTGCCTCCTGCTTGTCCATCAGAATTTAATTAAAGTTACACTCTCTGGGAAGCACCCTTGTCATCCCAGTCGGGTTTAAATCCGCCCCCCCCCCACCTCCCCTTGGTGCGCTCAGCCACCTCTCTCAATGTCTGTTTTGAGAGGCAGTGCACTTTGGTGTTAACAGCAATGACTCAGGACAGACAAAAAATGTTTGGGGTCAAACACCAGCGCTGCCACTTCCTAGCTGTGTGACCTTGGCCAGGCAACTTCCACGCCCTGTGCCTTAGTTTCCCCGTAAAGGACAGATACTAATGGTACTGCCCAGTCCAAAGGGTGGTTAGGAAATTAAGTGAGATGCTCTATGTAAACTCCCTGGAACAGTGCTGGAGTCTGAACAAAGCTGAGCTATTTTTATTGTTATTATAACTACTGATTTACTTTGCTGCTTTCCAAAACAAACAGAAAGATCTTTGAGGGAAAGAAACCATGCTTGACTTAACTATGTTTGACCTAGCACAGCATCTGGGACATGGTAGGTACTCAGTAAATATTCACTGAATGAATGAAAAAATAAAGATAGTAAATGAATGAAATACAGCCTTAAAATCTTACCTTTGAAGTATGTGAGTGGGTAGCAGTGCTCTAACCTTACCATATATGTGCATTAAGATGCTGGTGGTATCGCATCAACTGAGTGCAACTGACTCACTGTTCTTAGAGTCAAGAATCTCCCACTTCTGACAGAAGGGCGCAATGTCGTTAATTAACAGAAATGTTGTTCTGGAAACCACTATGTAGGCGTGACCTGTGATAAAATTCCTTTGAGACACATGTAGAGAAACAAAATTTGAATTCCTACCAGAAAGAGATCAGAAAGCCTTGCAAGTTAAACGGGAAAAAAGAGTAGAGACACTTTCTAAGAGTTCAAGACCCATTAGGTCTGCAGTGACTCATCGGTGGAAGGCAGAGATGGGCCTGCGAGAATTCTCCATCTCTAGCCACCGCCCCGTGGATCCTGCAGACAGGAGTCTGGAGAAATGTGATAAAAGGGCAGAAGGAAGCCTCAATCATTTTCTTCTCCATGTTCTTCATGAAAGCATCACTTCTTGTATACTTTGAAGAAGTTTTGCTCAAATAGAGAAACGGGCCTTTTTTCACCCCATAAATTCCTTTGAACCTGAATGGAGATGCTATATAATGATGGACATTTGGGGGATCTTATAAAAGGTATTTCCACCCTTAGTAATTCTAGAAGGTCTAGAGAACTCCAAGGAGAAGCCAGCCTCTAATCCGTGCCTTGAATATCCCATACTTCTTTACCAAAGGTAAACTATGTGACAGAAAAGAGCTATATGACAAAACAAGACTAGACCTCACCCTCTGTCACAGAGTTTTTGTATCATGGAAAGACTTGGAAAACTTGAAAACATCCGTGAAGGTTTTTTGTAATTATAAATAAGTGCAATTCTATTCTGCAGGTGCTAAGTAGAAATGTCTGCTCTTTCTAAGTAGAAATGTCTGCTCTTACTTCGTTTGTCTTCTTACAACCCAGGCCTGGGTTTACAAAATATGGGGATAGAAAACAAGGGCAGGGTGAATTTTATAGTAATTTTATAGGAGCTTATAGAATTATTCAGATATGGAATTGTCAGTTTTCCTTTTTTGCCATGAGTTATTTCTAAAACACAATCCAACTCTGTGTAAGTCAGAAAACAGTTTGATTCAATTAATTTGCTGTGGAAAGTGAAAATCCCTTATAAATAATTCCAATCCATAATTCATGAAAAGAGTGGGTTTCTATTTATTTCTTTTTTATTTCTAAGGCTAGAATATTCTCAGTCTTCCTTTCTATCAGATCTAGTTCACATTAGATCTGTAATGAGCTTTCTTGGGAAGAAGATAATTACAACAACGACTAGACACTGAAATAAATGATTCATGACTGGCTACCTCCTAGCATCATAACAACCTCCACAAGTTACCGTCCCATTTTACAGATTAGGAAGTTGAGATTTAAACAGATTAAGCAATTTACACGAGAACTTGGATTTCAACAGGAGAATGAGAATTCCAAAGTGCGTGCACTTCCGGCCGTATCACAGTCCACCATTTAATAAAAAGAATCCCATAGGATCTCAGCAGAAAGACAGTTACCCGAGATTCCAGTTCTCAAAGACCACGTTGCATAATTATAACTACAAAAGGAGAAAAAGATTCCATCAGATATTTCTGGAAAATAGCTTCCGGATCTTCCTCAGACCAGACCTAGCGTCATAGGCACTTGGGTTAAAGAGCACAGACTAGGAAGACTCTCTGATGTGGCGAGAGGCACCGAGGAGTTTTCACGGAGCAACAGGTGGGCACAGACTTGCTTCCCCTTCCTGGTCCTGTCTGTTCCTTTGCTGATTCCATCTGGGTCTGAACAGCCAGGACAGCCTGGTGTGTGCAAATGTTCATCAAACCTGGAAGTCTGTGGACATAAATCCCTGAAGCTGCACCTATGCCCCAAGGATAAAAGGGCCCGGTACCATGAGAATTGCCCTTCTCAGCTCCAGTGACCCGCTGCCTTCCACGGACAGGGCAGTACTGGCTCTTGCTCAGATTCTGTTAGTTTCTGTGCCCTTGGAGAGATCAACCAGAACTCCAACCTTTATAGGGTGGGTGGATGTGTGGCCTCTTCTGCAAAGCTGCAGACTCAAAGTTCCATAGCACCACACAAGGTTGCTCCTTGAACTCCCACAGGTGTTAGTTCTGATTATTCCTATTTTCCTCTGTGTTGTTACCCTCACTCTCTTATTCCTTATTCTTGATATTTACCAATCCTCTGTCTACTCTTAACCCTGTCTCCTTGGAAAATAAACACATTCTTTACACCAGTCAGACTGGCCATCATTAAAAAGTCTACAAATAATAAATGCTGGAGAGGGTGTGGAGAAAAGGGAACCCTCCTACATTACTGGTGGAATGGAAGTTGGCAGAGCCACCAGGTAGAACAGTATTGAGATTCCCTAAAAACCTTAAAATAGAGTTACTATATGATCCTGCAATCCCATTCTTGGGCATATAACTCTAATTCAAAAAGTTACACGCATCCCAATGTTCACAGCAGCACTATTTACAATAGGCAAGACACGGAAGCAACCTAAATGTCCATGGACAGATGAATGGATAAGGAAAATGTGGTACATGCATACCATGGGATACTACTCAGCCATAAAAAGAATGGAATAATGCCATTTGCAGCAACATGGATGGACTTTCAGATTATCATACTAAGTGAAGTAAGTCAGAGAAAGACAAACATCATATGATGTCACTGATACGTGGAATCTACAAAAATTACACATGTGAACTTATTTACAAAACAGAAATAGACTCACAAACATAGAAAACAAATTTAGGGTTACCAAAGGGGAAAGGCGGGGGCAGGGATAAATTAGGAGTCTGGATTAATATATACATACTACCATATATAAACTAGGTAAACAACAAGAACCTACTGTAGAGCACAGGGAACCATACTGAATAGTTTGTAATAACCTATAATGGAAAAGAATCTGAAAAGTTATATATATGAGCTGAATCACTTTGCTGTACACTTGAAATGAATACAACATTGTAAATTAGCTACCCTTCAATAAGAAAAAAAATACACATTCTTCTCCCATGTTATCAGGGCAATTTATTCTCCCTCATCCTCCCTGAACAGCCCTGTGGGAAGCTCTGTCTGTGTCTGCTTCCCGGTGAGCAATCTGAGCACAGGAACCTAGATCTTTCTCAAGTTGTGCATCTACCATCTAGCGCTGTTTTCGGAACAAAGGAAGCCATTGATATTTGAAGCCAACGAAATTACATAATCACGGTTAAGATCAGCTCGAAGTGACAAGAGTAGCTAGTGATGAGCTGACAAAGAATTTATACTCACATTTCAGTTCGAGTTTGATAAAATCTGTGTTCCCCAGATTTTCAAGAAACACTCCCCGGGGGATTAGTGTTTTGAAGTAGAAAGAGATGTCCGCACTGGTTTCCCCTTGGAAAGTAGAGAAGTGCAGGTAGGATGATGGGTTTGGGAAAGAGGCAGCATTCCAGTAATTCCCTGTGGAAAGAGCAAAGAAAGAAAACAGGGTAATTTACACTTGATCATGGCAGTGATATAAAAGATACCCATTTTCTGAGTTTTAATACATTTCCACTGACAGTAGCCCTTGTTTCTTCTCTGCCTGCTGAGCAACATTGCACAAAATCCCCACAAACACATCTTGACTTTCCAAAAGTTATATGTGGGTATGTATATAAGATATTTGATTCAGGACCGATAAACCCTGCTAGGAGCAGTGCTGGAGGGGCTCTCAGGAGTGTATGTCAAGTGCAGAAGCCCTGCGGCACGAGGAGCTGAGGAAGCAGGCGGGGTGACCGGACAGCCACCTCCCACCTCTCCTGTTCCAAACCCCCGAGGCGAGCTGCTGTAAAGGGAGAGTCTCCTCCCCAGCCCCTTTCTCTTCCTCCCTGGGGACTCCAGGGGAAACTCTGATCTGTGGATGTTTTGGGGGGTGGGAGTGCTGAGCTGAGCCCACCTGAGCGCTCACAATCAGCCTCTACCCTTGAACTCATGGGGTAGACACAGTTGTACCCGCCCCCCTCCCTACTCACTGCCTGGTAGTAGCCAGTGGCCCCAGGAGAAAGGCAGTTCACAGGATAAAATAAAAGCACCAAACTGGATGACTCACATTCCATCAGAACAGATGGACCAAGAATTTAATATGACACCGAGAGCTTACTCCAGACTTTATCTCCAGGGGAGAAATTCCTTTAGAATGTGCACATTTCTGAGTACATTTGCCAGCACAGCTAGGGACCAAAATACATGGATATGCTTTAAAACAGTCATTAAAGCCTTTACCTTTAATACTAAGCCCATGTTAAGGTCACCAGGTGAGGCCCAAAATGGAGTCACTCTTGCTAAGCCCCAGGTCAGCAAAGCAAAACTTAACTGAGTTTCTGTGCTCAGCTCACCCAGAGAAGGCAGGCCCAGGCCACCCAGTCAGCTCTTGCCTGCTCAGCTCAGGGTACCTGACGCTCCAAGCCTTCCCTCTGCTCATGTAACGGGAGCAGCCCTGCTTCAACCACCAGCACACGTCCAGTGTAACTTCCTTGTCCCTGCTCCCTTTGGTCTGTAAACATCTCTCCTTGTACAGCTCTTCGGAGCTCCCTTCTCTCTGCTAGACTGGAGGCTGCCTGATTCATGAGCTGCTGAACAAAAGCCTACCAGATCAGTAAACGGCCTGTGGAAAATTTTCTTTTAACATCTAAAATACATGTTTATTTAAAAGTTGATGTTGCCATATCTTTCCTTCAAAGAACACAATGAATCAGCTACATTTACTCTGTTAGTTTCTATCCACAATATTTTTTCCTTCCTTTTATGCAAATAATGCACATAGGCAATAAGTTCAACTGCTACTCTTAAACAGAGTTAACTTCGCGTTGGTACTGCTATGCTTATGCCGTAAGTTCAAATTAAATATATAGTGTTGCTATATTATGAGATATTAAAGGATCCTCATTTAATTAATTCCATAACATCTTAAGGAAAAACCCAAATGAACTTTTTGGCCAACCCAATATCAGCAGTCAGTCGGTGCAAAATATGTTTGTAAACGTCTCCATTAAGGTAAAACCAGTGGTGGTGGAGCCCACTGTTGAAGGTGTCCCGAAAGTCTTCGTGCAGTTTCAAGCTCTTTTTTAAAAAACTGTAATATCATAGCTTTCAGTAGGAGAAAAATAGACTGGTTTCCTCTTGGGAAGAAGGATGTGATATGATATTGGTTAGAAAAATACCTGAAAAGAAAGAATCTCAACCATGGTTTAAGTTTCTATCACCTAAGCTCTGAGCACTCTTCCCAGCTCAAGATCTGGCTTCAAGTCTGGTGAGAGGAGTTCAGTCACCTCTCCCAGCTGGCTGAAAATGAAGGTCTCTCAAGATAAAAGCTAAAGGTGCTACCCTGTCACCAATCAGAGTTCTAGGAGGGAATGAAGAGTCCCCAGGGCTGGCAGGATTCAGCTTGTCTAATGGGTGAGAGAGCCTTTTAGCAACCTAGAAGCCGGCAAGGATCAGTCCCCAGCCACGTTTCAACCTGAAGGCAAAGCAATTCTGTCTCTTTAGGCGGTATCCCCAGGACACAGATGTAATTAACATTTTAAAGTTTCAATCCAATCAAATGCATTCTTACTTTCTGAGGTGGTGATGTATTAACAGAAGGGCAGTTGTCTAAAATGATTCTAGAAAAAAGGAAAGCTAAACGTAAAATATGTCAGTATTTATTTGAGGTCTGGCACTGGTTATTCAGACAGAAATATCCCCAGAGAGGAGAAGGACAGTTCACTCCGTTATTCTCATTTGCTGAAATATCCCTACAGACCACAATTCCATTAGCTCTCGTTCTATGCTCACTAAGCAACTTTGAATTAATTTGGTCTCTGGAATGAATATATTCACAGGGAAATTACGCCTTGTACAAACGGTGGTTACCAGTCATCATTCCGGAAATGTCTGGATGACCACATATGACATCTTTGGAGTCGTCGCTTGTGGGTTGTCCCCAATCTCTGGATGAACTGACTAAGTCCAGATTCTTGACCAGCAACAGTGAGGACTCTACCCTGGACCTGACTGATGGCGGCAGCTGAGGTACCTACTCTGGGGAGAGTCAATGGGGCACAAGAGGAGGAGACCAGGAATTCTATTTAGATTTTTTAAAACCTCACCCTTTAAAATATTCACTTTAGTCATACTTGATAATGTACATAATATATGAGTACAGTGGAGCATGGACAGAATTCGTAAGTAAGCTTGTTGGGATGTGAACTTAAAGGCTTTAATGAGCGGGCGGCAGAATAAGGAAGTTTGGGTGCCGCTGTTCCAGACCCTGATGATCTTCTGTGAGGCCTGTTATGATGAGCCTGTTGCCCAATCTCCAGGGTTTCTGGTTATAACGAAGTAACATGAGTGCTTTTTCTAGTGCTCATTGCACTTACTGATGCAAGGAGCTTATAGCATCATTACTGTTTTTTTTTTTTTTTTTGCGGTACGCAGGCCTCTCACCGTTGTGGCCTCTCCCGTTGCGGAGCACAGGCTCCAGACGCGCAGGCTCAGCGGCCATGGCTCACGGGCCCAGCCGCTCCGCGGCATGTGGGATCTTCCCGGACCGGGGCATGAACCCGTGTCCCCTGCATAGGCAGGGGGACTCTCAACCACTGCGCCACCAGGGAAGCCCTACTGTTTGTTTATATTGCTCCCAGCTGACCGTAAGCTCCTTGAAAGCTGGGAGAAAACCATTTCATCTCTGCAACCTTTAGCTCCAGAACATATTAAGTACTCAATAAATAATTATTAAATCAATGGATAAATGAAACAGTTGGATAAGTTATATCCAATTCCACTCCATATGCAAAGTCTTCATGGGACAAAATCTACTTTATAGTAACCTGAGTATTAAAGATATTAAATAAATATAAATAAAAGCTAATGCTGCTTTAGCACCTACTGTAACTGGACAACAGCTCCTGCTAGCACCTCATAATTTTCTTTATCCATGACTTAATTCCTATTATTCCCTATAGACCTTATTGAACGATGCCACGCATTTGCAAGACTGATGGGCTTATAACCTTTAAGTTGTTGAAATGGCTGCAATTTGTACTGGCTCTCAAGGTCAGCACTGCAAGGGTCAAGTGACATTAGACGAGCACATTAAGTTGGGAACGAGAGTCGCTGGATGGCAAGCATGGTGCCACAGCAGGTGGCAGGACGGCCAGCGTGTACAGGCAGAGCGGGCAAGGATGGAAACTGAGAGGGAAAGTGCGAAGCAGAACAGAAGTAAACATCTGAGATGGGAGGGGCCCGTCCACAGTAACAGAACGACAAGGCAGGTGGAAAAGGGTGAGGGACCCAGCCCAGGGCAGAGGCAATTGTCAGCAGAGGCTGAGCAAAACAGTTGCAGTGAGGTTGATGGTTCCACCAGCTTGAAAACCAGTTGGTCATGTGAGAAGCTTTTAAAGTACCTTCTGGGCAAGGCCCGGACTCATCTCGGGTGGGCAGAGGAATCAGGGAGGTACCTTCAGCTGGTGCAGGAGAGTAGGGCTGGGCAGCAAACCCGGCCTTGCTGACACCCACCATCACTTCAAACCTCTGTCATTCGTAGAAAATGCAGCATCGTGCATTCATCCAAATTCTTTAACAGGCAATTACTTTAATCTCACCAGTGATAATTCAGCATGGGATTCTGACTTCAAAATTTCTAAGGATTTTTTTTGATGGGCAGCAATTAATTTTAAGCCTAATTTTAATTTCTAACAACGTATTACATGTACATGGTTTTAAAAGTCAAGTGGTGCTAGAAGGGATATAGAAAAATGCTGTTCCCTGCTCCACCCTCCCCCTAGCAAACCCAATTTCTTAGTGACAATTCTTTTTGTATCCCTGTATTTCTAAAATCTACCTGTGTAGATATTTATTAATATATGCATTTTAATTAGTCTCTACTTTCCTGGATGCCAGATGAGAACCGAGCATTTTTACAAGCCCACCTCCCTATTTCCTTTCTCCATATTCTCCCCAAATAGCAAAATCACAGATTTGGGGGTATGCTGAAATTCAATATTTATATTTTTAGGACTATTTAAGTATTATTCACTAATGAGCCAAGTAGTGAAATCTAATTATATTTTCTTTTTGTGTATAATGTTTTGTTTCTCTAGAATCGAGTTACCTATTTTTTCATTTACCTAGTTTTCCTTCTATCTGTCATGAATTCTTTACAAATTCTCCAACACACCTGAAAAGCTCTTCTCAAACATTTCTGACATTCGATACGTCAGGCAACCCAGCAGTCACATTTTTGTGACATCCTGTGACAGGATGGGGCGTCCTGTGACAGCCCTTCGTTCTTCTGCCCCTGTCCACGCTGGCTCTTCTTATGGCCTGGGACCGCCTTCTTGCCCTTATTGCAGGGGCTTCCTTCTGTGCCTCTTCAGTGTTAAATCTCCCAATTCCTGGGTCTCTCTGACTTTGGGCGACCCGTCTTTCTGGATCTACACCCTCATTTTCATGGAGCACATTCTCAAGTAGCTTCTTGAGAAAAGGGATGTGTGAAGTCAACTTCCTAAATCCCTGCTCTTCTGGAGAGTCATTATCCTGCTTTCACATGTAATTGAGACACTCCAGAAAATTATTTCCCCAGGGAATTTTAAAGGCATTTCTCCACTATCTTCAAGCTCTCAGTGTCGCTGTTGAGAAAGTTAATGCCTTCTGATCACTACATCGTTCACATAACTGATGGGGTTCAGGACGTGCTACCCCAAAATATGGCACCTTGGGAGACTGAGTATTTCCAGCTGAAGTGATGTGGGGAATGCCAGGTGCAGAAGGACTTTCTGGGCTCCCTCTGAAGCAGGACAGGAAACTCTCATGTGAAGTGCCCTCCTTCCCCAGAGGAAAGGAGCATCCTCATCTCCAAAGAGAAGGGGGCAGAGAGGCATCCGAGGAACAGGCCTTGCGAGGTCGCCTCCGCTCGGCTCACACGCTGTCCTGTCTCGACTTTCCGTGACTTTCTACCCTTCATCTAATGGCGCAGCACCACACTGCGGTTTAACCATTTCTTTGGGTCTTCATTTCCTCATGAAGGTTCCTGTACCATGTAAAACTTGAATACATTTGTATGCTTTTTTCCTGTTAATTAAACCCAGCCAGGACCCCTAGAGGATCGAGGAAAAATTTCTTCTCCTGCATTACTCGTAGTTTTTCCACTCTGGAAGCTTTGAGAATCTTTTCCTTTAACTCCCTTAATTGAAAGTGGATTTTGATAGTTTCTCCTGATCCCCTTTCTCAAGCACCTGTTAGTTTTATATTTATCTGTCTTTCTCTTGCCCCTTTGCATTCCTAATTTTGATCTTTTTTCTTTGTGTTCCACTTCCTGGGACATTCCTCCAGCTTTATTTCTAACACTGCTACTGTCTTTTTATTCCGGCAATCATATTTCAAATTTCCAAGTATTATTTCTTGTTCTCTGACAGTCCTCATTTTTAAAGCAGGCTGTTGTGGGTTTTGTTCAGTTTTGGATGCAGTATCTTACCTGTCTGAGAATGTTCATTTAATTATTGAAACTGTCCTTCTGTCTTCTGCATTGTCTCCCTCTCTTCAGAGGACCCCTTTCCTGCCCCATTGTTAGTTCAGGCTCCCTCCTCACGTTACCTTCAGTGGTTGGTGAGTCTTCCTAGGCACTCACACTGAACAGTGAAGTTCTAGAAAGCTGCCGGGCTGCTCCGTGAGTGTGCATGTCTGGGAGTGGTGGTGAGTTGCTGACCAGTGGGCTTCACCACAACGAGGAGAGCTCCCTCTCCTGTTGAAGGGCCCCCAAGTGTCAGTATCTGTGGCCTTTTATTTTTTGGTCACAGATCATTCAATTTCTTGAGAGAAGGACCCTCCAGTTTCATGAGGTGTATGCATGTGGTGGTCAGTGTTCCGGGATGCTTACATAGATTTCCATGTTTTTGTTCTATTTTAATGAAGGAGTTTCCCCCCCCCGCACCTTCTTTGTTGCCTCCTGTCTGGAGTGTAAACCTCTCACCTCCCACGTGGGTAGAATAGGACAGTCACCAGGGTGTGGGAGGAGGTGAAGTTGGTTCTAATCGATGTTTACACAGACTTTTAACCAATCCTGTTCTGAGCCTCCCCCGCCCCCAGCCTTTGATGACTCCAATTCCTGAACCTTGTGGAATTCCTCAGCTTTCATCTGCCCATCAGCAGTCTGGACTTACCGACATTCTTGTACCGTCAGCAAGGAAGTGAGTGAACATGTGATACGCTGAGGTTCCCTCTGGGTGGTGGCGATGATGCGGTGTGGGGCACATAGGGAACACAGCAGGTGAACTCAGGGGGTGGCACTGGCCTGTCTGTTACTTGGTGAAGCTTCCACGTGCCGGTCCACGTGCAGGCTCCAGAATCAGACAATCCGGCTCTATCACCCTTGCCCACTGGGCAACTCTGGACAGATTTCTTATCTTCTTAAATCTCAGTGTACTCATTGGTACAACGGAATAACATTGGAATCTCTTTTCAAGATGGTTGGGAATAACAGCACATCATTCATGAAATGTGCTTAGCAGGGCGCTGAGCACAAAATAACTGTTCAACACATGGTATTAACCACCACAAAACGGGGGGCTTCGGTGTCACATTCAGTCACTGTCCAGGGCTTGGCCAAGGAGCGGGGAGGCTGGGAGAGGAGCTCCCTTCTTTCGACGTGTGACCCGACGCCCTGAGCTCCTCCTGAACCCACTTCTCCGCAGGGGAGGCAGCAAACAGCCCAGGCAGACCCAGCACTCACCCACAACCCCGGCCCCTCCGGCCGCAGGCGCGTCCCTGACCCGCACCCAGCTGCCTTGTGTCCTGTTCTCCTCTTTCCTCGCTCCTCTGCTCCCTTTTCACTGGCTTTCAAAGCTGTGTGCTCCCACTTTCTTTGTCTCCTTACTGACTTTTAAAAAATGTCCATTCAGGACACACAAATGAGAATTCTCCTTGAGCCCCGGCACTGTGATAGAGGGTTTTGTAGAGAAGCCATTACATAACAATCTGATGAAAGGAGTGACTGAGCAGCTAAGAAACTAGAGTTATCCAAACACTATAAACAGGTTCATCTGAATGAAGGTGACCAGAGACACACGATGGGCAGAGACGGGGAGGAGAAGCTGCGGCTGCTCCTCGATGTGTCCGCCCCTGCTGTCCTTCCTTCCTCCTCAGAGGGGACACAGGTAATTAGGAAAAGGTGACACAGCACTGGCTGGAAGAGCTGGCACTAGCCTGATGTGGAGAAGACTGCGCGTGGCTCTCCCGGGTGTGGTTTGGTGGGGTGTGTGGCCTGGATGCCAGTGGATGTTTCCATCCTCTCCCAGACGCAGCAATTTCTCCAGTCACCAAATGGCCCAGCACTGGAACAGCACCGAGAAGCGTATCTATAGCTTCTGGTTAAAGTGGCAAAAGCACTTTCCAATATAAGTACCAGCTCTGAGGAGACTAATTACTCTGAACATTTTTAGTGACCCAAAGGTTAGAAAATTGGAGTATTCTGTGAGTTATATAATGAGGCTTCTATTGTTTACTATGGCTGGGTGCTATTTACAACAATAAACCAGATGGCTTCATTTGCATGCAGATTTGAGTCTATTTGTAGAGGTGGCCTTATGGGTAGAAAAAAATTACTTCCTTAATTAAACCATTTTGTGCATTCAGGAGAGGTAAACGTAGCTTCGTTCTGCTCTCAGCCTCATCTTATAGGGCGAGCTCAACTCAGAACCAAGGGCTGCAAGTTAAGACCTGCCCTGGACTCAGCCATTCCCTCTGCAGTGTTTCATCCTCTCCAGCATGCAGTTTCCATGGCTACAACCGAAAGGGGTGATATTATAACCTTGTGAGAGGAGTCAACAGTATAAAGTTTTCACTCTGTGTCTGTGACTTGGTTCCTCTGGGCAAGAATGGGGATGGGGTCCCACACAGAAAAAGAATATGACACTAACAATGAAATATCACAAAGAGAAATTAAGGAAAAGATCCCATTTACCATCATATCAAAAAGAATAAAATACCTAGGAGTAAACCTACCTAAGGAGGCAAAAGGCCTGTACTCTGAAAACTATAGGACGCTGATGAAAGAAACTGAAGACCACACAGACAGATGGAAAGATATACTTTCCATGTGTTCTTGGATTGGAAGAATCAATACTGTTAAAATGACCATACTACCCAGGGCAATCTATAGATTCAGTGCAATCCCTACCAAATTACTAATGGCATTTTTCACAGAGCTGGAACAAAAATTTTTCTAATCTGTATAGAAACACAAAAGACACCAAATAGCCAAAACCATCTTGAGAAAGAAGAATGGAGCTGGAGGAATCATGCTCCCTGACTTCAGACTATACTGCAAAGCTACAGTCATCGAAACAGTGTGATATTGGCACAAAAACAGACACGTAGATCAATGGAACAGAATAAAGAGCCCAGAAATAAATCTGTACACTTATGGTCAATTAATCTATGACAAACAAGGTAAGAATATACAATGGAGAAAATACAGTCTCTTCAACAAGTGGTGCTAGGATAACTGGACAGCTACATGTAAAAGAGTGAAATTAGAACATTCTCTAACACCATGTATAAAAATAAACTCAAAATGGATTAAAGACCTAAATGTAATACTGAATACTATAAAACTCTTAGAGGAAAACATAAGCAGAACACTCTTTGACATACATTGCAGCAATATTAGTTTTGGATCCTTCTCCTAGAGTAATGGAAACAAAAGCAAAAATAAACAAATGGGACCTAATGAAACTTAAAAGCTTTTGCATGGCAAAGGAAACCATAAACAAAATGAAAGACAACCTATGGAATGGGAGAAATATTTGCAAACGGTGAGACTGACAAGGGTTTAATTTCCAAAATATACAAACAGCTTATGTTGCTCAATATAAAAAACAAAAAACAACAAACGACCCAAGCAAAATATGGGCAGGAGACCTAAATAGACATTTCTCCAAAGAAGACATACAGATGGCCAACAGGCACATGAAAAGATGCTCAATGCTGCTAATTATTAGAGAAATGCAAATCAAAACTACAATGAGGTACCACTTCACAGTGGTCAGAATGGCCATCATCAAAAAGTCTACAAATAATAAATTCTGGAGAGGATATGGAGAAAAGGGAACCCTCCTACACTGTTGGTGGGAATGTACATTGGTGCAGCCACTATGGAGAAGAGTATGGAGGTTCCTTAAAAAACTATAAATAGAGTTACCATATGATCCTGCAATCCCCTCTTGGACATATATTTGGAGAGACGAAAATTCTAATTTGAAAAGATACACACCCCCCAATGTTCACTGTAGCACTATTTACAACAGTCAACACATAGAAGCGACCAAAGTGTCCATCCACAGATGAATGGATAAAGAAGATGTGCTATATATACAATTTAGTATTACACAGCCATAAAGAAGAATGAAATAATGAAATTTGCAGTAACATGGACGGACCTAGAGATTATCATACTAAGTGAAGTAAGTCAGGCAAAAAAAAAAGACAAATATAATATGATATTGCTTATACGTGGAATCTAAAATAAAACTTATTTACAAAACAGAAACAGACCCACAGACACAGAAAATAAACTTATGGTTACCAAAGAGGAAAGCCAGGGGGAGGGATAAATTAGGTGTTTGAGGTTAACAGATACACACTACTATATATAAAATAGATAAACAGCAGGGACCTACTGTATAGCACAAGGAACTATACTCAATATTTTGTAATAACCTATAATGGAAAAGAATCTGATATATATATGAGTCACTTTGCTGTATTCCTGAATCACTGTAAATCAACTATACCTCAATTAAAAATAAGTTTAAAAAGAATATGATGGTGAAACCCCAAAGGTCATGATGCTCACTTGGGGAGCTTCCTGCACTGCTGTGAGCTGACCGATAGCTAGACTGGGTATGTGCGTGATAAAACTGAATTGTTCTCAATTAGTCATGAAAACTCACATATCAAATCCATTAATGGTACATTTAAACATAACGGTACAGGGACTTTCCTGGTGGCACAGTGGTTAAGACTCTGTGCTCCGAATGCAAGGGGCCCAGGTTTGATCCCTGGCCAGGGAACTAGATCCCACATGCATGCCACAACTAAGAGTTCACATGCCACAACTAAGGAGCCCGTGAGCCTCAACTAAGGAGCCCGTGAGCTGCAAGTAAAGAGCCCTCCTGCTGCAACGAAAGGAGCCCACGTGCCACAACTAAGGAGCAGGTGAGCCACAACTAGGGAGCCCACCTGCCACAACTAAGACCCAGCACAACCAAATAAATAAATAAATAATTTAAAAAATAAATGTAACGGTACTTAAGAGGTCATTCTATTTCCTTTTTTTTTCTTTTTTCAGTACGCGGGCCTCTCACTGTTGTGGCCTCTCCTGTTGCGGAGCACAGGCTCCGGACGCGCAGGCTCTGCGGCCATGGCTCACAGGTCCAGCCGCTCCGCAGCATATGGGATCTTCCCGGACCCGGGCACGAACCCGCGTCCCCTGTATCAGCAGGCGGACTCTCAATCACTGCGCCACCAGGGAAGCCCTCTACTTCCATTTGAATGCTTGAAACAGCTGTGTGTGCTTGGATGTTTGGAGGTGGGGAGCAGGTCTAAGTTCTCTTGTAAAGCTCTTCAGAGTCTCTACCTTAGATCCCTAAATCTCCTCAAACTTTCCTTACTGGGTCTATGGGTTATTCCTGAATCATCCTAAGTATACTGAGGTTCAAATTAAAAATTAATAACCAGAACTGGAGAGATGAATAACTAAGTATGTGTGTAATGGAAGCATGTGGGCTTCCTGCTCTTGGGTAAACCCCAAAGTTTTCTGTGTGATTGATTCCAAAGAATGAGGGAATAGCAAGACTTAATCTCTCATATTCCTGTGAGTAAGGGATTGCAGGAAGATCTATTGGATTTAGCAAAAAGAAAACTTTGTAGATCAAATTTATATCCACTACATGCAGGTTGGTATGGAAAATATTTAACATGTACTGTATGTAGCACACTGAAATGGCCATGAGAGGGTGACTCTGCAGACTGCCCACCTTTTAAAGCCTTGTGTGTCCCCGGCATGAATCCTCTGCCTTTCTTTCTTTTCCTGAGTGACTTCCTGTGCTTTCATCATTTTAAGTACTAACCTTAGGTCAATGATTCTCAAATTTATGCATACGGGTAGATCTTTAGTGTGAGGTTAACATATGCATTTCTTACTAGACAACTTTACCTTGATTTACAAGTACCTCAAACTCTAAATGACTGAAAGTGAACACGTATTTCTTCCAAATTAACTCAACTTGCAGTATTCTCCACTTTGGAACTGTTCCTACTTCGCCACCTAAGCCAGAAACATGGGAGTCATTGCTGGGTATGCAATCCACCCCCAAGGCCTGGCAATGGCCCCTCTGAAATATCCTGCGGTGTGTTCCTCCTCTCTACGCTTTCCGCTGCCTTGGTTCGACCGTCATCCCTGCCTGAATCCTGCACTAATTTTTGGTTCTGCTTCCAGTGTTGGGATCTCATATCCATTCTTTACAAAGCCAACAGTGAAATCTCTCTAAAGCACAACTGACTGTGTCACTCTCGTGAGCAAAACCCCTAATGGTTCCAAATGCCTCCGGAGTGCACTGCAAGCTCCCTGATGTGGCGTATGAACCCAATTTCTCCAGCCTCTTTTCTCCCTACCCCGTACCTTAGAATGTAAGCTCAGCCACATGCAGCTGCCCAGTTTCCATGGGCCGCAGGGCTGCTATGGACTCATCTTTATTTGCATAGTTTCCTCCTTTTGGATTATCCTTTCTCCATCTGTTCCTCTCCCATCCTCCCAACTCACCCACTGCATCTGGCCTGACTCCTTCTCGTCCTTTAAGGCTCAGTTCAGGTGTCCCCTCCCCAGGTGGGTGCAATGCACTTTCCCTGAGCTCCTGTGACATCTTGAATCTATCACTGTGCCCAACTTAAAGTACTATTATAATTACTTTCCTATGTTCCCCTCCTCTGCTAGGCTGTGAATTTCAGAGAGCAGAGATCATATTTTCTATTTCTTTCTCCCTGTAGTATGCAGCCTGACACACAGAGATGATCAATATGTGTTTCCTGAGTGAAAAAATGTTTTTCTAAAAATAATATGCAGCACTGATAATCCCACTACCAGTTATTACCATTTCTTGATGTGACCATCTGCAAAGCCGACCTTCTACAGTTTCAGAATTGGAGTTATTTAGCTCACAGGGACAGAAGCTTTTCTAGGTTTGGCATTATTTATTTGGACGTCTAGGCACATTCAGTATTTCCCTTCTTGGAGAGCTGAGGTGCACAGAGGTCACTTCTGCCTTTACTAGGTCTCCCTTTGCTGTCCACCTCCTCATATCTTTTTCTCTCTTGGTATAATTTTAATTCATGGTCTAATACCATTAAGCTCCATTTCATGGTCCGCCCTGCTGTCACGAAGGATGGTCCTGGCAGGATGGTAAAGACGGCTGTGCGCGTAGGCACCTTCGGGCACTGTGCAGAGAAGGAGGCTATAACGAGAGTGGCCCTTCCGTATTGATAAACTACAAAACCCCCAGAACCCCACAGCCATAGGAAAACAGATTTTGTATCAAATCCATTAGGTGAGTAAAATGTGGAAAAAAGCTGCCCATTTCAGCAGAATGGTAGATGTGAACATCGTAAACTGCGCTACCCGGCAGACTAATGGATTGCTACGATCTGTACAATTATGCTACACAAATCAGTTTCTTGTTGGTGCTTCTTTTCATTACAGGAAATAAAAAGATTCACATGTCCTATTCATCGATAACTGTCGTTTTCCTATTGAAAACTGCCACGGTCCTCGTGTCTTCAGGAATGGGATCAGTAAAGCAACCACACAACCCACGATGCAAAGTGAAGGACCTGAGCAAAGGAATGTCAGCTTTTGACACCTGTTCTGTAACTATATATAAATAAGCCTGTTTGTAAATTAGAGAAATAGCTCCTTGGTCACAAGATCGTGGTAACGAGGTAAAGCGACAGTGGCATGCAGAAGCATTATGAAACACCAAAGAACCATAAAGAGGCAAAAAATTCCTTTGTGCCTCTATTTAGTAATAGTGATAGAAAACGAACATGCATTTCTATGTATGTACAGCCGGATAATTGGTTTGGATTTATACATAACACGCTGCAGTTTCTTGCCAACGCATAAAACAAAACTATAAGATAAAACCCGGGAAGAAAGGAGCACCGTTGAAAGAAAGCCTGAAAACAAATCCCATTCAGTGGCTAAGTGAAAGTAATTTCTCATATGAATGTGAATAGTGCATCAAAGCTGAAACAAGCATTCAGACACTAAGGATAAAAAGAACACAACTGAGAACACGATTCATTTTGTGACTGTGATTCTTTGTTGTTATTTTCGTAGTGTGAGGCTGGGGTGTGTAGACACTGAGCTTTGGTCTGATCACCGGGGTAACAACTGCAAAGTGGAATTCAAGCTGATTGTAGAGGACACACATTGGTCTGTGATTATGTAAGACTACAGGAGTCTTAGAACTTTGTGTCACATAGTTAGATAATAAAGTGAGTGCAGTGGCATCCAATATGTTGATTTAGAACAGTGTTAATTTCAAAGGAATCTGGGAGTCTGTATGAGGGCAGGATGGGCGGCCTGAGTGGTGACCAGACGCCGAAGTGGCTGGAAGGGTGAATAGCGGGATCCCCAGCAGATGCTGCTGAGTGTGTGGTTATCACACCCCGAGGGCACGTGCCAACTGCACCGAGGGTCCAACTGGGCCGCAGCATAAAAGGTTTTCACCGAATGCAGAGGTACTGCTGCAGTCCTACATGGCAGAACCTCACTCCACATTTATTGAGCAAAATGTGGTACAAAAGTACACTCCCGGATGATGAAATACTAAAGAAGTCATTACAATGAAATTCAGTATGACATGACACTCTACGATCAGACTTACACTTTCTACTTCGAAACGTCCAGTTGTAACGTGGAGGTTTTGGTCTCACTCTTGTTTTTGAGGTTACTGAGAGCAATGGGAAGGCTGTCTGCCCAGAATCGAGCTGCTTGGGAATCTCAATATTTTAAAAAGTGAATTTAGATTATAACACAAAGCAGAGGTTAAAGTTTTAACTGCCACTGCCTGTAGGTTAAGCTAATTTGAAACTGAGTAGATGGTGCCATAATCTGGGGTTTGAAAGCAATTATTTCCAACAGCCTGGCAGCCACCCAGAGCACAGCAACTTTGAAACATGCTGCATTCTGACCTTTTCTCCGTCTTGGGCTCCGGAGAAAAAACGGAGGTTTTAAAAATCAGATTGGAAGGTGCACAAACAGAACACTGAATGGATTCTGATGGAACCAATCTCACATTTCACCTTTCCAAACTTTATGGGAAGTTTATGGGGATTTATTATTTCAAGAACAGGACATTTACCTACAGATGCAGGGGAATAAAGTTCAAGTACATTTAGTATTGGAGAATGGTTGCTTTATTGCTGATTTCAATCCACTTGACTTTCTCCTTAATCTTCCACCCTCCACCTCGGCTTGAACACATATACACGCGCGCACACACACACACACCTTTTTAGTTTGGTGCTTCACCGGTTTGTAAAATTTTAAGGAGCTTGTAATAGTAAAAAAAAATGCAAGAAACCAAAATGTGTAAATCTATTATGGTATATTCAAAAATATAATACAGTGTGGTATAAACAGTAAAATAGAACTAAGCGAAGGGTCAATTGTATATTGTGAAGTGGCATGCAATCTGCAGAATAAAATGCATATGATAGCTCCATTTTGTTAAAGAGTAGATTGTGAGTTGTATGTGTGCCTGATACACACACATGTATACATGTATGTACATACGTATATAGACTATAAACACCCTTATGCACGTGTGTGTGTGTATTCATTTAAGCACAGAGTAAAAGACAAAAGTCTAGAAGGATTCTCATCAAACTTTAATTAGTTACCTTTGTGGACGGGATGGAAGATTTGTATTGGGAAGGACCCAGGTTGTGTGTGTGTGTGTGTGTTTACGAGAGAGTAGAAAGAAGAAAAGAGAAAGGTAAGTGGAAGAGGAAAAGCAAGGCTGCAAGCAAGGGAGTTTTGGGGAAGAACTTAGGACGGGGTTGAGCGTGAGTGGAGTGTGATGGAGGAACAAAGCACACAGAGCAGGTGGAAGAATGTAGAATGTTCTGTGCTAGGAACTAAATGACCTTGGATGTTCCTTGTGTGATACAAACAAAGGTCAGATGATTTTCCATTACTTTTGGTTACTGGACTGTATTTTTGAAAAGAATTCCATAATGGGACTGTGCAGTGGGAGCAGAGGAGGCCTCGGCTTTTGCATTTGGATTATAGGTCCCTGGGCCTCACCCTAAAGCCACACTGGAGCTGCAGTGGGAAAAGGGGACATTCTTCCCTATCCTGGGAAAGAATAAGGTCCTGAGGCTGCACCATTCACATGGAAGGCCTGGATGCCATGGAGGCATTCCTAAACTCTAACTGCCCATGTCTGTCTAATTAACCAACTAACTAACAGTGATGCTGTAAAACTTGGGCCTCTCCCGTTGCGGAGCACAGGCTCCGGACGCGCAGGCTCAGCGGCCATGGCTCACGGGCCCAGCCGCTCCGTGGCATGTGGGATCCTCCCGGACCGGGGCACGAACCCGTGTCCCCTGCATCGGCAGGCGGACTCTCAACCACTGCGCCACCAGGGAAGCCCTGTAAAACTTTTTTTTACGGTGAATTCTCTCTGGCCACAGGCAAACTTTTCTTCACTAATACTTATTCTGTTAAGATTCTGGACTTCACAGAGTTATTAATACTTAACTTTATAGAGTTATTAATAATCGTTAGTAGTAGCTAAAATCTATCAAACCATGTTCCAAGCAATGTTTCAGTACAGGCATTATCTCAGTCTTCACAACATCACTTGAAGTGCTAGCATTAGCTCCATTTTTCCTATGAGGAAACTGAGGCACAGAAATTTTAACGTGAACACTCAGAGTTTCATTATAAACCCACGTCTAATTTTAAATGGAGTATAATCTATAAAATAATGAATCACTACATTGTACACCTGGAACTAATAATACTATAAATCTACTTCAATTAAAAAAACAAAATTCAGGTCTCATGGTTTCAATACCAATGCTCTTTCCACAAAAAATGCTGTCCCTCTTTTCTATAAAGCACTTCCCTCTCACTCCCCTACAGCCCTCAGCTTTTCTTATAAGTAGAGATTAACCCTCAAAACGTTTCTATGGGATTTTGTACTGGCTTCCTTGCATCTGAAGGGAGCCTGAAGATGCTACTGTATTCCCATCTTCAAATTTCAGCTGAAGGAGATTCAGAGGAGATTCTTCTGTAAGGTTCAGGTAGTCTGGGGAGAAGACAGCCATGTTCTGCCTCACATCTCTATTGAGAACCTGCTGTTTGTCACGCACAGCTCTAGACTTCATGAGAGATCAACATCCAGGGACCTCTTAATTGTGTCTCTCTCCAACATCATCCTGTTTTACTCTCTCCTTTGCTCACTAGGCTCCGGCCACACCGGTCTTCTTTCTCTTCTTCAAGATACCAAGCTTTTCCCAATCTCTGACCTATCTCTTCTCCCTGGAATGCTTCCTGATATTCTCACTGCTCAGCAGTCAGTCACCTCCTCAGAGCCAATGTCATCTTTTCAAAGAAATGGAAAATCCACACTCAAGGCATCCTTAGTCATTCCCAATGGATTTCATTTCCATAGCATGTATCACTATCTAATACATCTATTTATACATTAAGTTTACTTATTTATTGACTGTCTTTCCTCAACTAGGATATAAAGTCCGTGAATGCAAGTGCTTTGCCTGCTTTGTTATTTGTTGTGTTTCTGGCACTTAGACCTTGCTTGGCACATAGAAGGTGCTCAATAAACACTGTAGAATGAATGAGACATACAGCCTTGGGCCCACCAGTTTGGGAACTGTGGGTCACGTAGTCTAACAGCCAAGGAAGGCTTCAAAAGATCAACGTCTACCCGGAGATGGAGTTGCTATTTGCCTAAATCAAGCCTTGTTGTTATATTAGAGATGTGATGAGCTCAGTAATATTTATTGAAGTTATTTAGAAAGAGTAGCTTAAAAATAATTTCATATGACAAAATGCTAAAGGTATTTTAATTTATTCTTTATATACCTTGTCAAAGTATTTATGTTTTTTTTCAAGTGACTTTGAGCTGAGTTTACATAATCTCTGGTTGCATGTGACACACTGAGAGAAGATTCCTAGCACTGAGGTGGAATGGTCATGTGAGAGAGGCCAGCTGTTCTAAATTGGCTGCGATGGTTCAGCTTCCTAATGTTCTACACTCATGAAGGAGTTGTCTGAAAATTCTCCATGTCAGCTGAACACTGCATTAGATCACGTGCGAAGGGTCCAATTTTCCCATATGAAGTGAAGTTTGTGCTGTAATCCTTCACAAAGACACTTATCATGCTTAAAAATTGAGCTTTAGTTTGCACCCTGTACCCATTTCCTGGAGCATGGATTTGGCTGGGAGACGGCATTCTCCAGCTCTGATATCTCCAAGTAGCTTTATATTAAAGGAAAGTCGGGTGCTGGGCCAGACTCATCCAATGCTTCTGCCCAGGCTCAGAGGCTCTCCTCTTCCCTCAGGGTGGCTAATGAATATATTAGTCCTATTAAGTGATATTAAGATCCTGGTCTTTCCCAGCAGGGAAAACTCTTTTCCTCATCGAGTGAGGTTTCTGCCCCAATGCTTCATGAAGACACGTTCTTCTAAGTTTTGCTTGCCTTCCTTGCACAGGCTCCTGTAGAAACGGGGAGGATCACCCCATTTGAGAGACTTCAGGAAGGTCAGAAGGTGATGTTTGGTTTGGGGCTGCTTTGCCTCTTGTAACCCTGACCCACCTCGTGTGTCCCCACCTTCACCTCTACCAATCCTGCTCTCAGCTACTTATCAACCCAACCTCCATAACATGGTGGCTGCTAACGGCTTAACAATGACTCATCCCAGTTTTTTTTTTTTAATAAGGGATTCTTGAAGATTGAAATGCCTTTAAGATCCAAACTAACTAATCTCTAATGGTATGATTTCAAGTATCAACACAGGGTGGGGATAAATATTTCAATATCCACGGTCCATGTTTATACCTATAATAATTATCTAGTAGTTACCTTGCAGCTATGATCTATGTTTCACTGCCAGCACACACGCACATACCCTCGGAAAAACATTCAGCTTAAGAATCTTGACAAATGAGGGGAAAATGTTAGAATAACAAAATGGACCATAAACGATTCTAATTTTCTTCACTAACAACAACCGAGTAAAAACTTCCAAAGTTCACATGTGACAATGAATTTGGACGTCAATACTTTACAGTAGAAAAAAGGTCAATTTTTATACTTGAGAAAAATGAGGTTTACACTGAAAAGTGCTTAATAAAAATAACACTGTGGACAAAACTCACCACACTCAAGGAAAAAAGGTTAAATTATTTCATGACTTTTAACACTAAACTTCAAAATATCTTTCTTCTTGAAGAAAATACATGGGAAATTTCCCTTCTGCTCCATTTCACATGCTTGAAAAACTACAAGGCATCCCACTGTGTATTGATCAGAAAACTCAGGGCAGGGAGGGAGAAAATTTTCACAGAAATAATTTGGAAGGTGAGAGACTAGCCCTGATTAGTTTTCACAAGGTATCACAATTCTGTTAAGGATTATTTCCCATGAGTGACATGTAGAGTTCCCTCTCGATGATTTTTCCCAGGTGGTGCTCTTTTCTCGTATTTCAATCTGATGTTTATTCTTTTATAATCAACAGCTCACAAAGCTTAGCGTGCCTTGGAATAATCTGCAGGGCTTGCTAAAAATGCAGCTTTCCGGGCCTTAATCTCAGCTATTTGGAATCACTCAGGCCTGGGTCCAGGATCCTGCCCTTCTAATCAGCACCTCAGCTGCCTCTGATGCAGGCAATCTTTTCTATAGAAGCTTTGGAAACACGGTTTTGGAGTCTACGCAATGACACCTTCTTAGAAGCCTGGCTATTTCTGAACCACTATTATTTTGAACTTTGTGAAGGGCAGACATGCCCTTCATTCTCGCTCTTGGTGCAGCCGGATCAGGACATGAGGACAGTTTGCCAAGGAATCACCCTCGCTCCGGATTTAGGCTTCGACGAGCCAGAACAGGTTGGAAGCCACACACATGCTGAAGTGCAGGTCCATCCGCTTCGATGCACAAGCGTGTTGCTTCCTTCGCCAGAGAGATCTTCACACTGAGACCCAGACTGGGCTGCTCTGTGGGTCTCTGGGGGAAACAGGACTTTGGCTTCAGTCCACAACCTAGCGGGAGGAAGCTCAGAGACTGGGCACCCAGCCCTCACCTTTCAGTTCTCTGCTTGTTTACTTGAGTTCATTTGACTCTTGGGACATCATTCGCTCTGGTTTCTTCCCACAACTTCACTCCCGGTCAATTCGTTGCTGCTCCTGCCTCCAAACATCTCTTACATACTTGTCCTCCCCAGGCTGCAGTCAGGCCGCTCCGCTCTTCTCTCTCTAGCCTGCCTCTCCGTGTGACCCCCGCTGTCCTCCCACCGATAACCGCCATCTGTGTCTCAGCACAGACTCTAAACAGAGTTCCAGAGCTAAGCGCCAAAAGCCCAGCAGGACATGCCCATCTTTTCAGATTTCCTACCAGAAGCTTAAAAGAGCAAGTATAAAACCAAACTCACTGCCCTCACCCACCGATGGGCCCCTCTGTGGTCTTCACCTCAAGGATCACTATGCTGGGAGTGCCCTGCTTTTAGGAAGCTTCGGGGTCCATCCTGAGCCACAGTTCCCATGCCCACGCAAAACCAGATGCCAAATTCTGTCAGTCCCACGCCCGAGGCGTCTCCCCAGTCACCTCCTGCTCTCCCTTCCCCTGGCCCTTGTCTCCCCGGCTCGCCTCCCTCCCGCCCTGAGTCATCCTCCAGGGGGCCAGCAGGACCGCTTTCTGAATACAGGCTGAATTACCAACACGTGTCACAGATCCTGCCAGCAGACTCAACCCCCTCCATCTGTGACGACGTTTTACTTTTGTTTCCCTTCTTTTCTTCTTAGTCTTAGTTAACCAAGATGCTATGATTGGTAGAGATAAGGATGATAACATATAATAGCTAATATTTCTCGATACTTTACTGTATGTGTCATTCACTGTGCTAGGCGCTTAATATGCATGATTCCACTCGAGTTTCACAAAACCCTAAAAAACAGGCGCTGCTATTATTCCCCTTCGCAGATGAGGCAGTGGAGACTCAGAAATTAAATAACTTGCTCAAGGTCATGTGGGTAGTAAGACGGGCTTCAGAGTAAGTCCGTCTGAATCCAACGCCTGTAATTCTAATCATTTCCCTCGACTGCCCATTTTTGTTGTGCTTAAAAAAATACTATAGAAAGTATTCTTACTACATGCATTTAAAATAATTTCTACACTATGGTGGGTGGAAAGCAGTGACGGGTTTCAGCCAATCCACCTACATTCCCTCATCCAGTTGGGTCAGGGTGAGTTTGTTACTATATTGCCTGTAAAATGAACATATAAAAGAGGACCATCCCCATAGCCCCAGCTTCCTAAATTCATGCTTTTTATGCTAATAGGTTTCAAATGTATTAACTGTTAATGGCTGAGGAACTTTGTAACTCTTTCCACTGTAAATAGATTGGTTAGTTACATATTTTCCAAATATATTCAATAGAATACTGATTTCAGATTTCTGAAATATCAGTGGTCATCACATCAAAAAAGGTTTTTTCAGTCAAATGAGAAATGCAGGACTGAAAAATGTCAAACAGATTTCTCTACTGCAAGATGTCTCACAATGCATTGTGATTCTCTGAGAAGAGGATACAGTACGTGTTGTGCACACCTTTGACCACAGAGCTCTTTTTCCCTTTTTTCTTTTTTTTTAAACACAGCTCTGATATACACCTATTTGGGAAATGCTATATCAAAATAGCTACCCGGTATTTCTGTTAATACAGAATCGATTTTTGCATTTAAAGCATATGGGCTGTGCTGTTTATTTATATTTAAACCCCACAGATGTTATTAAAGAGTGTCACCATGTTTTACTCTGTTTAGAAATGATGATAACCAGAACAAATTGCTGCTCGAGGAGATGTGGAGGATTATCGATTAAACTGTTGATCTGTGTCGTCAGGGGGAGGGCACATAAAGCAAAGCTTGATATTTTATAAACACTGAGACTGTGGGTACTTACTTCTCGGCAACCCCCTTTTTATATCTAATAAATGATTCACACACTCCAACGAGCTCTGTCATGGAGGGATCATATCTGCTTCCGGCCGCTTCTCTTCCCTAACGTTAATCAAGGCATTTGTGGAAGCGGCCACCCCAGCATCACGAGATTCTGTCTTCTTGAGGGAAAGGAGGTAGGCTGAAGGAACAAAAGCTGGGCGCGACGTCAATGAAGGATTTTTAAGCCACAGTAAAACGTTTTCAAAGCTCTTTTCTGCCTCGAAGCTGCTGGGGTTTGGACCTCAGCACCAAGGCCCGTCTCCTCCTGAGGGCGGCTGCTGCCCCCTCCGCACCCTCAGCCTCCCGTTATGGTCCAGGATCCAGGACGCGGTGGACCTACGGCCCCACTGGGACCCGCCCGCCCCTGTCCCTCCATCCGTCCAAGCCAAGCGTTAACGTATGATGAGCTTCTCCACTTTTTCAGGGAGGCTTCAGAGCTCTCTTGGCTGCTACCCTTCTGGAATCATGCCACGTCTTAAGATGGGAGCACCTCATGAATATTTCTGCGTGGATTGATGCACTAGTCACCAGACTAAACAGAAAATAAGGACTCTGCCCACCAAACACAATGTAACACCTGCTTTTTTTGGTCAAAATTTAACCAAATGGCTGTAAGAATTAGGTAACCATTTCCCCAAGGAAATGAAACAGATTGGGTCTTAGGACCCAGACCAGAGCCAGTTTTCCTTATATGAGTTACTTTCAGTTAAATCACTGGCAAAACAAGACAGCTCCCAGGCCACTTTGGTGCTGTTAACACATCTGCAACCTTCCTTCTTTTAGGTTCTACGGTGAGAATTTCAGCAAATTACCCCTTTCTGAGGATCATAAATTCTTCACTTTACGTCTCTGGAACCCAAGGGAAGTTGTCTGATCTGGACCCTGTGCCTCTAGGCCTGTCTTTTAACAGCCCCATATCCATATATGCATCAACTCCCAGCCAGTTAGGGAGATTTTCCTTCTTCTCCTGCTACACTGCTAGTTTCTTTTTGGCTTGTGGTGCCTTTCAGGTTACAACCTGACCTATGGTGACACTCAGTGGACACAGTTCAATATAAGATGCAGCAGATGTTATGAGATGGATCGAAACCACTCAGAATAAAGACTATAAATGGAAAAAAGAATGAAGATAGAACTCTTCCCAATCTTGGGTTTTCGTTAATGGTGTCTTAGACTAGCAAACATTGCTATCTGTTGACATTATTTTAATCTGAAGAAAATTGCTGGGCTTCCCTGGAGGCGCAGTGGTTGGGAGTCCGCCTGCCGATGCAGGGGACACGGGTTCGTGCCCCGGTCCGCGAGGATCCCACATGCCATGGAGCCACTGGGCCCGTGAGCCATGGCTGCCGAGCCTGCGCGTCCGGAGCCTGTGCTCCGCAACGGGAGAGGCCACAACAGTGAGAGGCCCGCGTACCACAAAAAAAAAAAAAAATAAAATAAAATAAAAGAAAATTGCTTTTTCCTATTCTGATTTTGACCTGTATGCATTAGCTTCTCTCAACCCTACATAAGCCAGATTAGGACACTTTATTCTTCAATTCATTACTTGTCAATTTGAGAACTGGGATAAGTATATTATTCCAAAAGGAAGGTGTAAATTGTTATGTGAGGGTATGAAGTAGCTGATATAGACAAGTATAAAAACAAAAGAATTTAAATGAAGATCATAGTTTATATTAATTCACTGGGGGGTGGGAAAGCAAAATACAACAAGTATTTACCACACATGCTGGATAGTAAGATACCACCTGCTGCTGGAAGTAGATACACACACACACACACGAAATTCTAAATGCAATTCTGTGAAGGTATATATGGTGTGGACTCCTTTCAGAACCAGGCATAAGAACTATTTCAGTGTATTTTGCCTAAGTATGAAAGAATGAGGGTCAAATGTTTCAATGTAAAAAAAAGTCAGTCTTATCGAAACCACACACTCCTGAGAAAAGATCATAGCAATATATAATCTTACAGAGGAAAATCACCGTGAACTTAGGACCTTAAAACATGTATGTTCCATCTCTGTCATTATTAACTGTGGTCCAGCAGCAGCATATTTACCTACCATTGACTCTCCTGGTTACACCTGGTGCCCAGATTTTGGATTTTATTATTCTCTACTATTCCTGGTAGGGGTGCTGATTCCTTGTCTTAGAGCAGTAGAACAAAACAAAACAAATTGGAATGGGTCTGGTATATCCTGTTACCAGAAACCAAGCATGTTTTTAAGAATGCTAGGAGTAGTACTAAAATAGTAAAAGAATGGAATCAAGGTAAAGAGATTCCTGCTGGCCAAATTTTGATGTCTCAACATTGAGGGGGGGGGGGGGGAGAGAGAGAGAGAGAGAGAGAGAGACAGTGCACATGCACGTGAGTGTGAATTATGGTTAACTAAAAGAAGTTGAGTCTAGTTTGTGAATGGTCATTTGCTTATAACGATACTTATAAGAGAAAAGTTAATATAAGGCATTTCAAAGACAGTTATAATACAAAGAAGGGTAAATAAAATAGGGTATGATTCATGGAGGGTTAATATTTTGTTTCCTCTGCTAATTATACTCCTGACTATAAATTATATAGCATATATACAGTAGGCACAAAACCAGCAAGCCAAGTAATCCTAAGAGAGGTAGTTATTATAATGAGATCAGAAAGGACCAACCAGTAGCTGGAGTCACACATGAAAACCGAATAAAACAAAAGCCCACCATTCATTAGCACCAGTGACCCTACCATGTAGAAAAAAATCAACAGTGATTTCAAAAATGATCATCTGAGCCAGTGTCCTGAAGAGGAGAACTAAAATGTAGACTCAATGCATCATCTACTAGGAGGTAATGCTCCCATATGGTTCTAACAATCTTAATAAAACTACTTTAAAATTTCCCAACATGATATCCTAACAGATTAACGTAAGCCAATACATTATAATGATAGGATTAATACAATTAGGTTATGTGATGTTGGCCAAATCATTCGTGAAGAAACATCATTTAAAAATAAGACCAGTTTGACCTATGCAGATTTAAGTGAAACAATCTGATGATCATTGGCTAGGGTTTAAATCTCCTTAGAAACCAGGACCTGTGTCTTTACCAAGAATAAACTGGTTCATAACTTAAACCCTGTATTCGTGGCTACTCTGAGATAGTTATTTCTTTTTTTTTTCCATTGGGATGTGGCAATAGTTTTGAACTCTAGGAAGCAATAAAAATAGTAAAATAGCTGCTATGTTAGGAATGTGGCCTAGGAAAAGACTAGGAACAAAAATATAAATCAGGATAAGGATAAAGGACAAATTTAAATTTACTGTATTTGCGTGTTTATAACTGATTTTGATCTGGAATTATTGATTACCTTTGTACTTATAACAGCTTCATGAGAGTTTTATATACTTTTACGGTATTTTAACATATTTAGGAAAATTGTATATATCAGAATTTTTATTTCAATTAACTGCTTATAAAAACTTGATTAAATAATTGTGTAATTAATGTTTAAGTGTTTGGGAAATTTAATTTGTTAAATCTCTAGGTTTTGATTGTTAGTTGTGTGAGTAAACAAGAAATCCATCAATATTTGGGGAATGCTGATGACTTTGTTGAAATAAATGTATACTGCTTTATTAATAAAACTAAAAAATGGACATTAAAGAAAGTACAAAGAAAAGTGTTTCATTCCAAAGGAAGGGCTATAGACTGAATGTTTGTCCCCTCCCATTCACATGCTAAACCCTAACATGCAGTGTGATGGCATTGGGAAGTGGAAACTTTGGGAGGTGCTCAGGTCATGAGGATGGAGGCCTCATGAATGGGATTAGTGTCCTTGTAAAAGAGGGCCTGTGAGGACACAGCAAGAAGATGGCCATCTGTGAACCAGGGAGCAGGTCCCCACCATGCACTGAATCTGCCAGTGCCTTGATACTAGACTGAGCCCCCAGGACTATGAAAAATACATTTCTATCGCTTATAAGTCACCCAGTCTATCCTATTCTGTTACAGCAGCCTGAGCAGACTAAGGCAGAAAGAATCTTTCTAAAGCCCCTTTGATTCTAAAGTATCAATCCTCATAAAGACATTGTTTCAAACCCTCCTCAAGAAACCAAGTAACTGTGGTAGATTTCTGGTTGGGCAAATTAAAACTCCCTGGGACTATTCTCTTTTCAACACTGCATCTGAAGGTTGTTTCAGGATTAAATGAGACATTTAATGATTTAATAGAGGCAGACCAGGCTTAGGGCTGAAATCCAGTAGAAACTTAATACATGCAATAGAAGAAAGGCAATCTGTTGAAACTTTAATATGGTAGAACAATATGATTGAAGAAAGGCTGGCTGTGTCACCTCCGTTCTTAAAAGGGTGACAGGAACACTGGCTAAATCCACTGGGCTTTTCAGAGGGCGAGAGGATGGAGTTGGTACTTTGAATTAATGTGAGGGTGGCCTGACCCTACGAGGGTATTAATGTGGATGTGCACACCTGGGATACTGTCAACTGACCTTTTCTCAATTTTGTGCAACCATTTACCAACATGTGCTCCCCAACTCTCCCAGTTCATACAGATTCAGAGGGGCGACTAGCAGCAATGATAAGCAGGTGCCATGGAAGGTAAGGGACTCCCCAATTCTCTTAGGCCACATAAGTCTCTTCCCTACACCCTTCCTCCCCTTGTACTCTAAATTGAACACCCCAAAATGACTGCGCTTTGATATCCTGCCAACCTTAGTGGGTGACAGCTAACCAGACTTCATTTGTTTTAGAAACAACAAGAAAAAGAAAGATTCTTAAAATTGAGGGCAGGTCACTATCTGTATTTACTCCTGTTGTCATCACTCCAGTGCATCCATCGATTGCCGCAAGCAACCTCACAAGTTGCTCTGCCTGTCACCGCTGAGCACCTGGCCATGCTTAGAGCACGCGCACCTGCGTCACTCCCCATTCACCTGCCGCCTTGATCTGCTCTGTTGGGCTCCATGACTGGTCGCACTTGGCTTTTACCTTTCCCCGTCACCACCAGCCACACCTACTTCCCCATAAAATGCAGAGTGCGCTGCTGCCCTGTGCTTCAGGTAGATGCACACCAGGCATGGCAAACAGAGATGTCAGTCCATCTAGAAACTTGTTTTAAGAGAAAGACAGTACGCTTAATCTTAGGAAATTCTAAGGAAAAAATGTACATTTAAAATGACTGTCAAATTTTTTAACCTTATAAAATGAATGGAAATTTGATTAGAAGGTGAGAAATCATAGTACTAACTAATAATCTTTTTCATTTTGGGAGCTGAAAAAGCACTGATATTCTTCTTTTTTTTTTTTTTTGCAGTACGCGGGCCTCTCACTGTTGTGGCCTCTCCCGTTGCGGAGCACAGGCTCCGGGCGCGCAGGCTCAGCGGCATGGCTCACGGACCCAGCCGCTCCGCGGCATGTGGGATCCTCCCAGACCAGGGCACAACCCGTGTCCCCTGCATCGGCAGGCGGACTCTCAACCACTGCGCCACCAGGGAAGCCCCAGCGCCGGTATTCTTTTAAAATTAGTTCAGATATAGCACTTAGAACAGAGGGGTTAGTCAATTAGTAAAAATTATTATTTTTTTGATAAAAGAGATTTTTACGACTTCTTATCTTGTGAGAATAAAAAGCTAGTTTGAAAAACACTAATGTTTAATAATACAAGCTGTGGCCTTATAAAAGTAGGAAAATTCATATTTGGAGCTCAATATTTAAGAATCACCATTTCCTCATAAAATGTTCTTAGCTTTATGTAATAGCCATAGACAGGAACATATCTGACATGCACTAAATTTTCAGATCTCTATGTATTTATATAAATAATCCAAAGAGAAATAGGTTGTTTCCAACAGTTTTAATTAGTTTCCCATATATGTAGGTCATAATCCAGTTTTACTTAGATATTGCATTTAGTAATGGCTGTTAAATATAAATTGAGTGTGTACCTGGGCACTTTAATTTATAGACATCTCCTTGGAGAATACGGAGCATCACTGCTGCTGTCCTATTACTCAGAGTTTTATCACTAGCCTGAAACTGACCGAATAAATGACTGTCGTGGGTAACACATAATGCTGTATAACTGAGCACTGACTTTTTACAAAATAAAAAGCTTGAGGGATCACTGGGGTATTTAATATCAAGACTGGCTTGTTTTCCCATTATACTTGATAGAAGAAGCAGCCAAATCGCCTAGGAGAAAACTTTTTTAAACAAAACAATGTCTTTTCTGTACATGTCACTCCTCTGAGTGTAGATCATTTGTAATTATACTAAAAGCACTTCCCAGCCCTTTCCTCATGATTTTTCTGCACAAGAGACTCAGATGAGTAACACATAAACGACTTGTCATATCCAATTGTTATTACAGTGAGTTAATGAATTAAGCAAGTTATATAATTTTAATGCAATGTTCTTTACATTAAAACAACCACCCTTTCCTCCTCCCTCTAGCACACCACAAAAAGAGAAAGGAGGAGAAAAAGGAAGAAAGAGCAAAGGAAGAGCAAAGGAAGAGCAAACAGTGATTTTAAAGAATCTTTGGGAAAGAATTATATTCAAGGTCTGGGAGTCTAAAGATAAAAGAAGAGAAAAATGCTATGGGCGCCCGAAATGAGACACTCTGCACAGTCCTCAGGGCAGGGAGCCCAGCCTGTGCCTTTTCCCTGCCAGGGAGTTTAACAGAAAGACCTGCTCTTTGATCACCACGTGGGATCCTGCGACTGAGGAAGAGCCTGGCCCCCAGCTCCTAGCACTGCCAGACCCTGGGTAAGACTTTTCTGTGGTTTCCACCAGATGGCAGCAGGAAACAAGGTTTGTACACAGATTTGGCTTCCTGGTCTAGGGTAATGAATGCATTAAAGGAAAAATTAATTATGAGTCTTGTGAGAATTTATATTAAGAAACACTGCTTTAAGAAAATACAGTCTTCTTTCATGAAAATGTTTCTCAATTGTGAGTTGTTGCAGAACAAGAGAAATTTCATCTTTCAGATTACGGTAAAATGAGAATACAGAATTTAGGAAATATTTGGAACTGTGATATTACATCTGTGGCCATCTAGGGAGCTCCTGACCCTCCCCCTGTCCTGTTTAAAAAGTGCTGGCTTGAATGATAAGGTAAGAAAAGATTGTAATTGTTTTTTCTCTTTTCCCTTTTTAGAGAAAGAGTGACTCTTAGTTATGTAATTTCTAGAAATTAACACAAGTGACCAATAATGGTGTGCTGAGCACACAGTAGGTATTCATTACATAATTGTACTTTGTGCACTTTTGCAGAAGTCTTTGAGAGTCTCGGAGATAACAGTCACATAATCACAAAGGATGAATGTTTTAAGAAAGAGACATAATCATCCTTTTCCTTCAAATGCAAGTATTTCATTTCACGCATAAGGGAAAGGGTGTGCAGAACATTTGAATGTTTCTGCCTTTGGTGGAAGAAGAGGCTGTTCACCTCATTGGTGAGTAAAACATAAATTTTAGTCTACTTTCTTCTCATGGCTTCTGGTCTCACACGTACCTTTTCTTCTCAACGTTAACCTACCTGAAACTCTTCATTCCCCACTCTACCCTCTGAATTTGCTAATTCTCTAACTAGTTTTCTTCCCAATAAGTGAGTCCATGCTATAAAGGAAACTGCAATGGAGGCAGAAGAACCCCTTTGCCCCAGCTCTGCAACTTTCCATAATTTCTCTGATGTTATTGTGAAAGCTAAGTGAGAACATGTCAATGTCAACTATAAATGTGTCAGTCATAAACTGTTACACAAATTTAAGAAAATCAGTATTTTTGAGCATCTTCCTAATATCCTTTTCTTTGTTTTCAGTTATCTCCTATCTTATCAAAACACAACACAACAGAACAACTGGATAAATTTGATGTCCCCTTCAGGGACCAATCCTCTTCCTCAAGCCACTGATCTGGAGTGGAGAGTGTATATCCCTCCCCATCTATTTCCCCTTATCCCTTTATAATACAGCTTTTCCCCAAATCTTATGAAATGCTTCCTCTTAGAGCCACCAAGAAAATCCCAAACTTCACGCCCAAAGGCCTTTCCTTTGTCCTCATTCTCTTTAATCCTGCTGACCCCCCACTTTTATGAAACTCTCTCTCTCTCTAGACTGTCACACCACGATGGGTATCCTGATTGTCCTCTACATCAGTTTTCTTGATGACTTTTGCCTCTGTGATCACACCTCCTCCGTCTCCTCTCCTGGCCCTGCCTTTGGAGCCTTTGCTGTGGATATTACAAAAGATTCCATCAATGCTCCTTCCCTCCAAGCTCCTTCTCCCCTAACTCATGACAGAAAAGTCTCAAAGTCTCACTAGCTTTGACTTTTCTCCTGGGCTTCAGACTAGCAGCCCTGGTTGTTGGGTGTTCACTGCATGGCCTCCAGGCTTTGCCATTATTAAATAGACCTCTTGGTCCCAACCCTGATTTGACCCTTCAGCTTTTACCCACAGCCCCTCAGCCTCCATTGCTGGGATTCTTTTTTTGAAATGCCTCGCACATCTGCTCCTTTCATTCCCCTCCCCCCATATACTCTCCTTTATGCTTACTTCATCTATAGGCCTGAAACTGGTTATTCCCCTTTTCTCAGCTGCCTCTTCCAATCCTGTTCCCACAGGCCCACTTTCCTACACACTCTTAGGCCATATAGTCTTCCAATACTGGTATCGTTTATCATACGCTTGGGAAAATTTAGTCCTCCTCTCAGGCTTCATTTTCCTTGACACATCTTTCTTCTCCTTGACACTATCCTTCAAGATGTAGTTCAGCTATTATCTCCTCTATGAAGCTTTCCCAGGTCTCCCCCACTCAATCAAAATCACCCTTTGAAATACAACAGCCCTTACTGTTGCGATATTATTAATTGCATCATTTTGCTTACCTATGAACTTGATTCTTTATTGTTTGAATGGTTCTTTATCATTCAAAAGATTCTTTATGGTTTGACTCATTGAGCCTTTAAGTTTCTTTAGGGAAGGGCCTTTGTCTTATTCTTTGTTTCCATTACAGTACTTAGCCCATGCATGATATAAACGCTCAGTACATGAAATATATACCATATGCGTGCATGGTTTCCATCTATGCCTTAACTCCCTGCCTTCTCCCCATTCCACCCCAAACACACACACTAACTAGCACACGTTATTTTTAGGGAAGAACACAACAAAAACATCATTATGCTGAGGGCAATTCACACAGCCTTTTGGGAACTCGCTTCCTCATTTGCAAAGCAAGGGATGTAGAGCAGAGGACACCCAAGACCCCTACAAATGCTGAATCTGAGATTTGTTTTCTCCCTTTTTTTCTCCTGCTGTATAATTTTCATCACTAATATCAGTGAAGATTTTCCTAGGCAAAATATCCTCTGCATAGTGAAGGTTAAATTAAATACCTCTTGGATTCCTACCATTCTTTGGGGAGGCATAGGTGGAGAGTTATTCAAAACTACCTTCTCAGGCTTTACCTGATTCCTTGGGGGCACTTATACTAAAAGCCCATGACTTGAATGGATGAGTTCATTAGTCAGCAAAAACTGGGGTTTGCTGCAGAGCAAACAACCCTGACATCTGAGAGGATTAACACAGCAAATGTTTATTTCTTGCATCTGCTATAGGTTCACTGCAAGAAAGGCTCTGTTCTATGTCGCCCTCACTCTGGGATACAGGCTCAGCCATCAGGAGTGCAGTGATGGTAGAAGGAGGAAATGGTGAATTACACGCTGGCTCTTAAAGGCTTTGAGGTAAAAGTGACACACTACTTCTGCTCCCATGTCATAGTCTAAAGCAAGTCACATGGCCACACTGAACTTCAATTCAGGCAAAAGGAAAGCTGCAGGTGAACCATCTGCTTGGAAGGAGGAAAACCAGAATATTGGGGAACAGGATAACAAACACGAATTCAGTGAGAAATACTCAAACCGCAGATACCACCATTTAATCAAATGGGAAAATCTGGAAAATTTGTTGTGCTCCTCATTTTTCCCTTCTACAAACACTGATATTTGCTGAATTTTCTTGACATTTTAAACAAGGGTAAGAGAAAGCAAACATATTTTGAAATCTAGATTTCAATGCATTTACCATTCCAAAAATTTTGTGTAAAACCCTCTTCTTGGAAAATCAAGGAAAGAATGTTAAAATTAAGTATTTAATACTTTTTCTTTATTACTTTAGATAGGATGAAATGGAGGGCAAGAAGAACATACAAGTGAAAGAATCAGTTATTATGTCTTAAAGTACATTGATCTTTTGCATATCTGAAACAATGTTTATTAAGGTATGCTGTAATTGAATCCAACTATACTAACTCTGTGGTATGATTCCAGGCTTTCTATGAGAAAGAATTATTTTGGCGATAAAACTTATATGAAAAATAGGATCAGAATAAATCATCTAAAGCTCATTGAATTTTATTTTTAAATAAATAACAGTGCATGTCAACAAATCGGGACCTTGTAGAGTGTGTAACATAAATTAAAATACTTGGATAAGGCACTTGTTTATTATCTATTTTAGGCCAATTCTAATGAGATGCAATTAGCTAGGTGATACTTTTATCGGTGAGATAATTCAGGCAAAATGTGTAATTGTACTGCCTCCATTTAGTTTGGGGCATGTAGTTTCACATCTGAAGAAAAGAAAAATTTTAAACGAACAGTATGTAAATTCTGGCCTATGGGAAACTCTGATGGGGCATTCTGAATTTATTTATTTGAGTTTTCCCCAATGTTTCTCAAAATGGGAAGAGTCAACATTTATGGTCTGTGGGTTGCTGCTCTTAAGCCAAACAGAGAATATCTGAGTGAAGAAAAAAAAGAGGCCAGAAGTGATCATCCAGAGAAATTAAAATGTATCTTTTAGAACCATAGGTAGAAACATATGTAGAATCACATGTTTCTTTAACTAAATATAAATTAGTCCTTTCATATTATTGGTATGTATTGCAATATTTCTCAGGCTTGAAGAAAATCAGACTTCATGGCTCGGATTGCTCTGTTAGATCTAGTCAACCCCATGCATATGAAATTTTTGTTGGCAAAATTTTATATACACTGGTAGATTCATGCCAAGAAACCTCGTCTCGACTATTCCACTGATGTTCATGACATTTACTAATAGTTGGTAGGAAGCAAAGGCTCCTGTAATGGTGGAAAGTAAGAGGAGAGACATGGAATTGATGACCACAGAAATCAGATCTATAATAGGCCTACAGCAAGGTTTCTCAACGTTGGCATTGCCACTATTTGGGGCCAGATAATTCTTTGTAGTGGGAGCCTGTCCTATGCACTGTAGGTGTCAACAGCATCCCTGGCTTCTACTTACTAGATGCCATTAACACACGCTATCTACACCCCACCGTCCCCAGTGTGACCAGCAAAAATGTCTCCAGTCATTGCCAAATGTCCTCTAGAGGAAAAAAAATCACCTTACAGTTGAGAACTACTGGAATACACCATGAGAGGATTTGCCACTATGGAATCTGAACTGTTGACTTTCTTAAGAAATTGCTTTTCACTTAAACTTTAATTAATTTTAGGTTTTCTATGATAAGCTAAATCTTGCATTATACCAAACTGTGTGATTTATCATTTATATTCATTCCTATGGGTCACATTTTACAGATAAATACCTACAAAGACTATAGGAGGAGGGAAAATTAGAAACATTGAAGAATTCAGAGACATACGGACTATTGAACTTGTCACCAAACTTTTCCAAATATTTATTTCAGAATTTTGGTACCACCTGTAGAAGAAAATGTTGATACCATCTGATTGTTTTTGCAACCTGTAATCAGGTCATAAAATCAAGAGATTTAAAAATTACACAGTTCAACTCCTTTATTTTGGGGATTAAAAAATGGGGTTCAGACAAGATAAGACTTGTCCAGTTAGTTCCTGGAGCCGGAGGCTAAAATTCAGATTCCTTTTCAAAACATGTGTTCTGTCTCTTAAAAATGTTAAAATTTTTGTTGCTCCTGGAGGTCCATTTCGTATTACATGTGTCTCAGTGTGCACTGTTTAGCTGTGCTGTACTCACTGAGGCCTGAGTAAATCAACCCTACTTCAGCAGAGCAAGTTCTCCTTCACTCATCAAAAACCTCACATTTCAGGCAAAATAAGTATTATTCATTTTTTCTTATATTGAGACATCAGATAATTAAGTATCCTGAGGAATTTGCAGAGAGCTGGGGCAAAAATATTCATAATTTGGATATGATATGACCCAGGAAGGACCAAAAGTTGTTTATCAGGTTGTAAAAAAATAAGGAGAAATATTCTTTAGAATATACAATCTGGCATTCTATAGAAGAACTTTCAGTACAATCCAGAAAAACTTCCTTTGATGAATTGTAAAAAATGGTAAAAATATATTCTAAAGTGAGAAGTAGAATTTTGTTTATACCAATAATTTTAAACTGGAGGTGAATAAAGTAGAGAAAAATAAGAATGTCTCTCTGCTTTTGTGTCATTATCATAGCACATCACCTACTATGTACCTTTGGCCTAAATAACTATCTAAAAAGCTAAGAGTATACCTCTGACAATTTGCACAGTAGAAAAATTTTGGACTGAAGGAAAATTTATGTAGGAAGAGGATTTACAGAAATTCATTTAAGCAAAAAGGATTTACTGTATAGCACAGAGAGCTGTATTCAATATATTGTAAAAACCTATAATGGAAATAATCTGAAAAAAATATATAACTGAATCCCTTTGCTCTATACCTGAAACTAACACAGTATTGTAAATCAACTATACTTCAATTAAAAAAAGAAATTAATTTAGGTTCTTAATTTAATATTAAATATGTATCCTGTGGCTCTGACCTCATGCCTTGGTATTCTGGTCAAATAGATGAAATAATTTAATCAAATGTTAGATTTACCTCTGTAGTCCACAGCCTGGCGCATAGTGTACGGTTTGAATATGAGGGGATGGAAAGAGGAAGGATTGGAAATGAATATAAAAAGAAATAAAGGGGGGCAGAGAATACTGGCTGCTAAGTCCAAAGTAGGTATTTTTGTTTATTATAAACACTGTAACAGCTCCACTCAAGTTACATAATGGGTTGCCTTAGGTCTCAGATTTCTTCAAAGGCTATGAACTGGGAAGTATAATAGTACTGCCCTTTCTGTCTTGGAAGCATGAGAACTCCATGGATATCTCTCAGGTGATGCATGAAACTATCTAGTACTAGGCAGCCCATTAGCTCATATTTCATGTGGTAAACTCTAACCTCCAGTGTGTTAGACCAGTGGCTCTCAATCAGGAGTGATTTTTGTCCCCAGGGATATTTATCAATATCTAGAGACATTCCAGCTGTCACAACTGGGGGACGGGGTGCTACTGGCATCTAGTAGGTAGAGCCCAGCTATGTTGCTAAACACCCTAAAATACACAAGACAGTCCTCCATAACAAAGAATTATCTGGCCCAAAATGTCAGTAGTGCTGTGGGTGAGAAACCCTTTATAGACATCCTGCTAATCCTTCAGAGAAGGGATGGCAAACCATGGCTCATGGTCAGATGCAGCCTGGCCTGCAGGTTAGCAATGGTTTTGCCTTTTTAAATGGTTGAACTATTTTTTGACTTGTGAAATTTATATGAAATTCACATTTTACTGTCTATAAATAAAGTTTTATTGAACACAGCCACACCCATTCCTTTATAAATGTGGTCTCTGGCTGTTTTCACAGTACAATGGCAAAGTTGAGCAGTTATGACCAAGAGCACATGGCCCACAAGTCTAAGATATTTACCATCTGGCCTTTTACAGGAAAAGTCTGTCAAACCTTATCTAGAGACACATCAAACGAGCTGTCAGTTATTTAGGAAGGTGATATGACAGACTTTGGCTTAACTCTTGGAAGACTTCCATTACTTGGATATTTAAACTGTTTTTATAATTTTCTGAACTTGGGGGTGTGAGGAGGAGGAGGGATATGAGGAAATCCTGAAAAACAATGACAAAGTAGGCTGACAACCAGTGAGTAAGTGGGGCCATGCGGTTGAAGGAGGGAGAGGATACACTTTGGTCATCTGATTAGAAAGATAACTGTTTACTTGATTACCTAATCCGCTATTCAGATAATGAATAAGCAAAGCTATTTGTTATGAAGGGAAGGGGCCATGTGTTGTCGCTCAGAAGCTTTTATGGCTGTTCCAAGAGCACATCACAACCTTGAAGAGTGAACTACCCGTGAATTTTCAAATGACTTCTCCAGCTTCTCTTCTTTAAAGAATAAATAAGTCTCAAGCAGGTGGTGGTGAATTAAAGACTTGTGGACGCGGCATTTATAAAGGCTACTGACAGCAGAGATTGCAGAGGAGTTTTCACAAGGTGAGTATTTATAGAAAAAGATCAAAATTCACAATTCACGCCTTCAGAAACGACGTCAACAGTATTACTCCTTTCCTTTCAGGAGCGTTGTTGATGAGGCTGCCTGGGAGGCTGCCTGTGTAGGAACTCCTCTCCTCTAAAAATATTTACAGATCTTCCTCAACTTCCACGTTTCTTGTTCCGCCTTCTGTATCTCTCACACTAAATAATTCACATTCTAAACAGAAGTGAGATTCTCCTGAAAACATATGACAGGAAGACATTTGCTACTGGTCTCATAAAATTGGGATATATTTTGGGGGAAGAGTGAAAAGTCATCAAAAAAGATGTTCTACATTTGAACCATGAGAAGCTAGCAATGAATATTGTTAGAAAATATTTTTGAAATTAGAAGAGGCAAAATTCTACTTTAGTCAATGTGAAAAGAATTTTGAAAAAAAAAGAGAAATGATTAAATAGGATTTTAAAATGCTTTGCTTTTAGCACATTGGGGGTATGAGCATATTATTTAATAATATTTAAAAACTACTCTTGGGGACTTCCCTGATGGCACAGTGGTTAAGAATCTGCCTGCCAGTGCAGGGGACATGGTTTTGAGCCCTGGTCGGAAACTGGAAAAATATACAAACAGCAGTTTTCAGACATTGGACATCAAGTAGTGCAAGACAGTTATGTCTGAGAGATCACACACAATGTGAGCCCCAAACTGCCCTAGCTCTTTGCCTGATAAGATTCCTCAGCCCTCAATGCAGAGAAGGTGAACTCAGGAACCTGGCAGTCTGCATTATTTGAGGAGACAGGTAGTCTAGAGTCCTCAGCACAGAATACCAGAGAGACGAGAACTGCACAGACAGAGAGCTTCAGGATCTGCAGAAGCTCTCCCTTGAATCTTCACCTGAGTAAAAATAAGTTCATTCATGTAAGGAAGTTCCTTGGGTCAGGAGGAAGCATGAAGGAACAATCTCCATACTTACACAAAGCCAAGAATAGTTCATGTTCCCACCAGTCAGAGTGAAAAAACCTTGTAATTCAAGGGCATGAGGTAGAGTACTCAAAAGGAAATCACGTTGGTATTGGGGCAAAAGTAGCCCTAGATAATGGCTTCTCTGGTCCTGTCTCACAAAGTTTAAAATCAAGTCTCAAAAGGGTCAACTGTTTTCAAGTAAGTTCACTACATTTCAGAATAAAGCCCAAGAATATTATAGGAATATAAAAATATCTACTCGCAATAAGGGGGAAATTCACACTGTCTGACGTCCAATAAAAAATTACCAGGCATGAAAAGAAGTAGGAAAATAAAATCCTCAATGAGGGGAAAAATCAATCAGTAGAAACAGATGAAGAAATGGCACAAAGGATTGAATGAATAGACAAGGGCATTAAAAGTTATTGCAACTATTTTCTATATACTCAAGAATGTAGAGGAATGATTGAACATGTTAAGTAGAGGCATGGAAGATACACAAAGGCTCTCAATTTCTAAATTAAAATTATGCCAGAAAAGAGTACTAGCAGAAGAGGCACCACAGAAGAAAAGATTAGTTAACTTGAAGACACTGCAGTAGAAACTATGTAATATATAGAGAAAAAAGGCCAAAAAAAGTGGAAAGAGCATCAGTGGACTGTGGGACAATTTCAAGTGGTCTAATATGTATAATAGGCAATCCCCAAAGCAGGGGGGAATGTAGGGAACAAAAAGATTTGAAGAACTAATGGCTTAAAATTTTCCAAATTTAATGAAAGATATAATCTACTGCTCCTAAAAGAACAATAACCTCACAAACAAAAGAAACATGAAGGAAACTACACTAAGGTACATTGTAAGCATATTGCTTAAAAGCAGCCAGAGAAAAAGGATATAATTGCATATAACGATATGAATGACAGCAGGTTTCTTCTAGGAAACAATGCAAGTCAGAAGACAGTGGAGCAACATTTTCAAAGTAGAGAAAGGGAAAAAATAAACAGTCTACCTAGAATTCCATATCTAGTGAGAATATCTTTCAAAAACCAAGACAAGACAGTTTTTTGACTCAAATATACGATACTAGAAATTTGTCCATTTTATCTGTTTCTAAGTGCACTGGCAAAGTTTGTTCATAGCACTCTCTTATTACCACTTAAAATCTCTGCTGCCTGTAATTATTTTCCATTTTCATTTCCTGTATTGGTTATTTGTGGCCAATAAGTTAGGGGTTTTTCTATTTTCAAGGAACTAACTTTTGACTATGTTGACTCTTTGGATTCTATTCTAGTCTTCAAAATCTATTTCATGAAGCTCATTATTTTAGTTTATTTGAGGTTAGCTATCAGTTTCTAGCCTTAACTCAATTCTAATTTAAGCATTTAAAATATAAAATAAACTATAACTACCTTTGTGTTGTCTCTCATGAATTTTTATTTATAGGATTGTTTATTACCACTCAGTTCTAAGTATTTTTGATTTTTCCTCCTAGAAAGTGATAAAATGTTTCAAACCTTTCTTTATGTCTTAGAAGAATGTGTGTTCTTTATTCCTTTTGTTCAGGCTCTTTATAACTATTAAATCAAGTTTGTTAATTATGTTTTTGGAAACCTCTATTTTTACTTCCATGTGCTTAAAATTATTAGCTTTGAAATTATTATGTATATTTTTCTTATATGATTTTGGACTTATCAATTTCTCCATATGCTTTATATATTTTGAGAATATTTTGCTCAGTGCATTCAAGTTTAGAACTATGTTTTCCATGCAAATTGTGTCTTCTGTCATAATTTGGTATAACAAAAGACTCTATCCCCCAAAAGACTTCTATTTTGAAGGCTATATTACTTGATATTATTATAGTTACCAAGTTTTTCTTTTATTTATTATTTTCCTGACATATATCTTTTCCTCATTTTACATGTAGCCTAAGTCTTCTTATTTGTGTCTGATTAAAAAACATTTAGCCTCTTTTTAATCTAATCTGACAAATTCTTTTAGCTAATATATTTAGAGAGAGACTTGTTCCTTCTGTCTTACACTGTTTTGTTCTTTTTTTGATTTTGTATAATTCTTTTTGCATTCCTTCCTACTTTTTGAATTATTTTGTTTCCTTATTCCATTTCCTGCCCCATTCTGGTTTTGAAGTTATATATTATCTAATATTAAGTGTGCATATTTGGAATTTTACCACACACACAACTCAAGAAAGTCTAAAATTAATTAGTCTTTTAAATCCTCTCTAAATCCTGTTCGAATACAAGTGTCTTAGAAAACTTTAACTGATTACTTCTTTCCTGGCTTACAGGCTTCATTTTTAATTGTTTCATCCACTCCTCTCTTCTAAAACACTAATTTAAACATTAATATTTCATTAGACAGTTTTAAACACTTTTTACCTATATGTTCATCAGTTTCTTTGATCAACACTTCTTACATCTCAGGCATTTATTCTGGGTTTCTTTTTTTATGAATTAAATCCTTTAGAAGTTGCTTTAATAAAATTATTTTGGTCTCAAGCTCTCTCAATTTTTGTTTATCTTTCTCTCAACCCTTTGAAAATATCATTCTGCAGTCTTGTCTTTCAACTACTACAAACACTCTACAGGAAAATTATGGTTATGAATTAAGGCATGAATATAAAACATTTATTTGAAATCATTTCATACTATTATAAGATTAGAAACAATTTTATTTGATAACAGGCTTATTTTAGATGACTTTTAAAAATCAATATGGCTGTATAAGTGATCCTTTTCTTCAACTGAGCAAAACTGGTGGATCCGATTAATGCCTTAGATGAAATATTTTGTTGAAACAGTCAAAATGAGTGCTATGGCAATCATGTATGGTTATAGCTTAGATATCAAATACTCTGTAAATGATGCTGAAAAGGTTATAATGAATGTATGAAAAATAAGTATTCCTGGAAGTGTATTTTGAATGAAATCCGAGAATGGTTATTTCACATGGAACATGGCTGTAACTTCCAAAGCAATTCATATTCTTGACCAATTTTTTAAAAGGCAATACATTTAACGTGTGCTCAAATATTAACTTTATTAAATATATTCTAACTGGGTGTAGACCTTGTACCAAATTGTACGTATTTCTTCCCTTACCTAAATATAAATATATATTGAAAAAAAGTTTTTTGAAAGAAGAAGAATATTTTTTCTCCTTCCTGGTTGTTATTGTTTAAATGGAAGGATAACCTATATGAAGAAAAATGCTCAGATCATAAATATACAGCTTGATGAATTTTCATAAAGTGAACATACCCATGTTGTGACTTGAACCCACATCACAAAACAGAACATTAGCCGTTATCCCAGAAGCCCTCTTTGTGCCCCTTTTCTTCACTACCATCCCTCAGGGGCCCCTACTATCTTGTCTTCTAACACCTGGGCTGGTTTTAGAATAACATTTATCTATTAAGCACACAATACTACTGAAAAAATGTTTTATGGAAATTAAAATTGGGGTGCAGTCATGCAGCCCTTCCTATTTTACACCTATTTGGATTGTATCTAAACCAAAAGACAAAAATCTGACAATCCCTCTGCAGCCAACCCCCTGCCACCCCACTCCCCCCACCCCAAGGGATACTCTTTGGAAGGAAATGAGCACTCTCTCAGATATGCAGACCTAGTTGTGCATGCTGCATGTTTGCCTAAAGTTTTCCTTGTGCAGAGATGGCAGGTGTGAAAATATGGGCTGTAAAGAGCCCGGTATTGTCATGTCAATTATACCCTGGCTCTGAACCGCTCCAAGCCACCAGGACAACTCATAGGCAGAAGGAGAAGCCCCATGGAGTGAGGCTACATGTCAACTTGTATAACCATGTGTAGAAGCTATGGTTTTGCCCCCTTGGCATAAAACATGCTACAGGGGCAGGCACACATTTGCATCTGCTTGTTCTTTCTGCTCCAGGAGAGCCTGAGCACTGAAAGTATGCCAACTCTTAATGGAAATCTGTCGCAAGTGATGTGGCTTGAAAGGCTGCTTTCACCTGAAGTGAAAAATTAATTGTATGCTATATCTTGTTGTATTAAGATATGTTATGAACACACGCTAGAGACCACACATTTGAGCTGCTTTATGAATGGCTAGTTTTGGTTTCAAATACTCCTTGCCAGGGTTATACCAATAATCTTGACTCCACTATTACACTGCTTTCGTAACATGGGATAACTGATCACGTAGAACAGGGGTCCCCAACCCCCGGGCCACAGACTGGTAGCAGTCCGTGGCCTGTTTGGAACCAGGCCGCATAGCAGGAGGTGAGTGGCAGTCGAGCGAACGCCCATCTGCCTATCACTTGCGTTACCGCCTGAGCCATCCTCCCTGTCCCCTGTCCGTGGAGAAACTGTCTTCCACAAAACCGGTCCCTGATGCCAAAAAGGCTGGGGACTGCTGATGTAGAATCCATCAGGACAGTGTAGAATGCATCACGTGCTTGGTTTCTGGAATGGCTGCAATGACCATATTGTTGCTATTTTTGCATTTTACCTATATTAAGCTACAGAAGATATTCTCAAGTGAAGCAAATACAATTTAAGGACCTTTTGTTTTGCACTTTTTATTTTAGAGAGATCAAAGTTTTAACTCAATCATTTAGTCTGTCACTTTTGTTTCAGAATTGTAATCATGTAAGGGGTACATCCATCCATTCACTGAGTATCTATAGGGCCACGTTGCTTTCCCATGTCATTTAATTTAGTTCTCGTGAAATATTTTTAATAAGGAATTTGAGGCCCAGAGAGGTTAAAGAGTTTCTCCAAGGTCACACAGCCAGTGGCAAAATTATGATTTAAAGTCAGGGTTAGTTTAACTCTAAAAGCCAAGCTTGTCCCCTAGGCAACAATTCTAAAACATTGTGGAAATATAATGGTTAATGATGAAGGATTTTATAATCTTAAATTCTTTCAGTAAATTTTAACTGAGGATAGGAAGTACAGTCATGCCCATAGACTTCTTCTCCATTATTCACTTTCCTAAATAATTAGCCCTGACTTAAAATGCTATTAATATTTATCTGCTACCATCTTACATTCATAAAAGGCTTTATCATTTCAAAATAAAGCCACATTCATAAACACATTTAATCTCATAATAACCCAGGTTAAAAGGGGCATGTATTATTATAGGTATTTTACCCAGAGCTCCTCCAGGGCTGATTAAAAGTCTCGAATTAAATGAAGCACCATGTTAGGATCTTTTGACACTGGAATTGTTGAAAATCAGTTTTACTGAGTAGTCTCTATTTCCTGCCAATGTGCTGTCCAGGTGCAGACTGTCCAACATATTGAATGAAAGATCAGTCCTCATGGAAACCTGGACCACCCAGCATCTCTCAGCTACGGGGGTATTTTCCTGCTCATCACCTCATGGCTTCTGCCTCTAAAGACCAAGGGATTATCATTTCTTCCTGTTCATGCTCTCTGTTCATCTCTTAATGTCTGAACTATGTCAATAAAAACAGTGGCTCTTATTACACAGAAGATACGGCAACCAGAACTCTGAATGCTGTTTAAGGCTCACAGCAATCACACAGATGAGAAAATGGAGACCAAGAAAAGCTGAGCAACTTTCCTAAAGCCACACAGGCAAGTGATGCAAGCAGGATTCAAACCCAGGTCAGTTTGGCTATAAACTTTGAGCTTTTAATTCTAGTGGATTCAAAGCTTATGTGGGTAGTAGGTTCTAAAGTTGGTACAAAACTGGAAAATTGAGAGAAGCCAAAATTGCACTGGAGAGCTTTTAAATCACCTCTAAACTACCACATCCCATCACCTCTCGAGAACTCCAACACAAATAACCATACTACAGTACAAAACGTAAGGTCCGTTGGCCCGGGTGAAAGGAGGCCCGGGGGGGGGGGGGGGGGTAAGAGAAAACATCGACCAGTATGAGGTAGGAGAGGCACTGGGACATAACGACCTCACCTGTTCTGGGAATCAACAAGAGACTCTAACTTCCTGCCCAGAAAACAATGGGGCTGACGGAAAGGGAAAATGGGCTTACGCCCCACAACAGACCAACCAACACCTGGCCCTGCTGTATCCTCACCAAATAAGGAATTACCCTGTATAGCAAACCACCCCCTCCCCTTGAAAGCCGCCTTTTGCTTTTACCCCAATAAAAATTCCCCTCATCCAGTACTGGGCGCGACTTCTCTGGCCCCTTTCTCTCGGACCAGTGAACCTCGCCCGGGAGCGCTCCCTAATAAAGCTCACTTGAAGCTTTCCTTTGTTTCGCGGTGCCGTTTTGTTAAGATCCGACCTTACACAAAATAGATAATGTATCTTCGGCTGGGCAACAGGTGATGTGGTCATTTTCTGTTTAGGCACCACACTGTACAAAAATATTAAAAGCAAATTCAGCTCAGCAGATTTTCATTTACTCTATGGGATGCAGAAAGAGGAACCGCAGACCCTGCCTCTGTCTCATCTTGATTTGGGGGGTGGGTATGAGCTCAGTGAGCAACTTGCAGAAAAGCACAGACTCAAGTTAGCAGACCTGCTGCTTTGGGTTTACTTGGAATTTCAGGAAATGTGTTCCATTCAGGAGAGCATTCCAAGTGTCATTCATATGTAAAATGTTTATACTGCTAAAATGCAATGTCAGTGACACCAGAGCTATGATATAAGAGAAATGCACTTTTAGGGTCAAATAATCATACAAAATATTTGACTTCTAGACAGAAAACTGCATGCCTTTTGGTAATGTTGACCAAAATACATCCTGGAAACCAACTATATCAAACTACTCTACGAAACACCAAATGGCTGGAAAATTCCACAAGTGGAAAGACAGAAGAAATATCCTACAGTGTTTAAATTCGGTTCTACCTTTCTCTCTCCCAAAGACCCCCACCCTCCTCAGCAAGTGTACTGCAATTTGCAAATGAACAGAATCCACCACAGAACGCTATAGAGTCTGCAGGTCTTTTATTTAAAGTCACTGAGAGAAGGTTGGATTGGGCTGGTTCTTTGCTATTCGGTTTGGACCTTTCTATTAGGCAGAGCTGTCATGTGAAGGCACAAGGCTATAGGCCAAACTACACAGAACTGCCTAAGGGAGAAACCCAGAGCCCTGGTTTGATCAGTTGTGGCCAAGTTATCAAAGCTACACGACGAAAACCTGGTGGTATAAGGACCTGCTTCTTGGTTCGTTTGGAACAAGGTGCTGGAAATGGCGAAGGCAAAGACTTTTCTGGACTCCTCTCTAATGCCATACTGTTGTTCCTTAACTGCAATGGAATAACTTTGCAAGAATTAAAAGTTTGGCTGAAATAGTATTTCTGTGTAAAACAGTTTTGAATGGTGTAAAATAGGATTACAACTTACAGTCTATTTTTATAAATATCACAGTAGATGTAGCTAATATTTATTTAGGTCTTACTAGGCACTGTATTAGGTGCCTAATCTCTTAGACGATAAGTGCTGCCATTATTCTGTTTTACAGAAGAGGAAGTTGAGGGGTTAATAGCTTGCTGGAGGTCACAAATAGAACTGGACTCAGATGTGGGAAATCTGGCTTGATCTACAGTGTCGCTGGCTAGATGACTCAACAGACAACAGGAGAATAAGTTCCTATAGGCTGTTGGAGGAGAGGATTTTTACTGCTTCCAACCCAAAGCAGCTTCAAAAGATAACGATCAATTACCATCTGGAAAAATATTTAAATAAATGTTAAAATTTCAAACAATTATCTTGGGCAGATAGCCTACAAAATCCAGTTGCTTTAAGTCCAGTAAGGCCATAAAAGATGCCCAGTCATTTACGTACTTGGGAGTAAATTTTACACCTAACTAACCTTGGCAAGCTTACCTGGAATCTACATGGCTCAAAACCAGGGATTACTTGAGAGTTTTACTGATATTGTCTGTTTCTGTCCATGGTTTGCAAATTGTCAGACCTACTTTTGAAAGTTTTCTCAGGGTACTATCAGCATATGGATCTTACTGACCACGTGGACATATCCTGGAGGGAACCGGGGCCATTTCTTAAAGGAAGACGGTTGGCCTCTTTACTCCAGTACCGTTATAGTTAGGAAATACAGACTAATTTTCAAAAATTTATCAGTGTTCGCTAAAGCTTACATGCGTATCCTCCGTCAGCAACTCAGAATGCCTAGCACTTTAGTTCCCTTTTAAGAATAACATTCTTACATCTTTACTATCCAGCTTTGTGAAGAAAAGAAAAGAAAAGAAAAAGGAAAAAAGCCAGTGAGAGAAGTGGTGGTGATGGATTCTTTAAGGCCCACATAGTCCAGGCTCACTGTGTGATTAAACCAGATTATAGACATACACCTACTGGACCCACTCTTAGTTTACAGGCGAGAAAGCTCTGTCTCTGAGAAACTGTCCACAATTCCAGCACTAATAAGAAGGGGAATTAAAGGCTCATGCCCAGCCTTCCTGGTTCCCTGCTCAGCCTTTCTACCATCTCATCCTGCTGCAGAGATACACGACAGAGTAGCCAGAGGAAAACATCTTCAATCCCTAAATATTTTAGCCTTCACTGTTTTTAAAGAAAATTCATAATTGTTCTCATAACTATCTGACAACTCATAAAATTTATTATCTCTCGTCCTATAATCCTAACGTAATCATAAAATTTGGAATGATAAAAACAAAACAACACATTCTTTGGAAGCAAGACCTGAGACTTAACTCAAAATATTCTTTAGAGCAATATTATAAATAATTCACAAACATAATGGCTATAAAGAGTAATAATAAAACCAAAAAATGTACCAGATTTTCTCCTGTATTTAATCAGCCCCCTTGTCTGTCATCTGTCTTTAGCCAAAGCAGATGAACTGCAGTCAAAACGTTTATTTATTATACTATAAACCAAATACAGATAATGAGTTCAAGTTTTTAAAAATTCGCACTATTTTTGGCTTTGAATAGGCACAGCCATAGCTGAGGATATGCCAGCATTTAAAAATATACACTATTACTAGGAAGAAAATTAAGGTTGAAAAAAAATTAATCTGTAGAATGTTAAACACTCAGTTTGATCATTTTGAGAAAATTAAATTTACTGGATTAAAAATGGTCAAATTGCAAATTAAATGAAAAGAGGTAGTTAAGATCTAAATTTTTAAAGGATATGAATAATGAATATTTTATATTTGGAACACACAGAAAACTATAAAGGAGATAATATAAAATTTCCATAAACTCACTGACAAGAAATAATCTGTTAATAGTTTCATTATGTTTACTCCCAGCTTTATGTAAGTACATATAAAAATACAATTTGTAAAACTGGGTAATATTGTAACAGTTTTCTACTATGACTTACTAAAATTATACCATTATCATGTGTCCATGTAAATAGCCTTCAAAACATTTTTAGGAGATTTATTTTTAGGAAATACAATGATATGGCTAGACTTAAATGTATTTAGCAATTTCCTTCACTTTGGGGGGGCAGATACCAGTGATTCACATTTTTCACAATTACATATAACTCTGGGATGAACAATCTGTAAAAGAACTTGTGTGTGATCTATACTTATTTCCTTGGGATATGGTTTTAGAAGTGAAAATCCTTTTTCAAGAACTACAAACATTTTAAAGATTATTGATTTGTTTTGTAAAATTGCTTGTCAGAAATGCCCCATCATTTTTGCTTATTAAACAAAAATAAAACAAAATCTTACCCATTTCAGAGATGATAAAATATTATATTTTTATTTTTGTTTGTATTTGTTAGATCAGAAAGAACTTCACATTTTTTTTTTACCCATTTACTGAACAATTCTGGATATTTTTTTGTGACCTGGCTGTTTGTTATTTTTTACTTTTTGTTGTTGATTTTTAAAAGTTTTAAAAAATACATTACATTACTACTTTTATGTCAGTATATTTTTCTAGTTTGTTATATATATAGTTATATATAGTGTTTTTTATATATACAACATACAGTGTTTTATACATATATATATATATGTATATATATATATATATATTTTTTTTTTTGTGGTACATGGGCCTCTCACTGCTGTGGCCTCTCCCGTTGCGGAGCACAGGCTCCAGATGCGCAGGCTCACTGGCCATGGCTCACGGGCCCAGCGACTCTGCGGCATGTGGGATCTTCCCGGACCGGGGCACGAACCCGTGTCCCCTGCATCGGCAGGCGGACGCTCAACCACTGCGCCACCAGGGAAGCCCTATATATATATTTAACTGAATCACTGTGCTATACACCTAAAACTAACACAATATTGTAAATCAACTATACTTCAATAAAAAAAATTGGATTAATGAATCATATACATATATATTTTAAGATACCACATCATGTGTGTGTGTGTATATACACACACACACGCACACACACACACACACACACACACACATGATGTGGTGTCTTAAAACAGAAATTGATGGGTTGACAAAGGTGTAGTGACAGAGGCTCACAGGAACCTAACCCAGTTATTTCCCCTAGAAGCAGTGGTTCAGCATTTGCGAATCCAGCGTTTGTGGTGACTTTATAGAACAGAATTCTGGTGAATAATGAGAATCAATTGTAGTGACCAATGGAAAATAGTTATCATCTAGCATGAACCGAAGAGTCAAAAGAAAAGGAGATTCTGAGAGAAACAGCCTGGTTTCGTGGAGGGCAGGCACAGGCAGGATGGTGCCCAGGGAAGCATCGTTTAGGTCTACTTCCAATTCACCAAGTGCCATGGTTAACAGCTATTCTGGACAAAGACTTAGTACTACACTATTTCTATGTGAAGATTAGCACAATCGTTTGGTAATGGCTCTACTGCTCCCAAGATGAAAAATACTACATATTGTTTAAGAACAGACTTCAATTTCTCAAACATAGAACTGAAAAACATTCTTCCAGTTTGGATACTACAAGTTGAAACAGAAGCAGCTAATCTACCTAATAAAGGCTACAGAACTATTCTAGAGAGATGCTATTATTAGAATATTTTATGAATTTTAATTCAAATTTATAAATACAAAGTAATTAAAATTCGTTAATGTTAAAGCATGTGATGAAATATGTGACATTTCCTTGAAGTGCACTCATGCTGGCCAAGAAGGAACAATTATATTTAAATGCAATGCTTCATAAGCATAAATCTGAATTTGGAAATGAAAACAAGAAAAAAACAGCAGGTTGGTACTGATAGTTGTCCACCAGAAAGCTGTCCACTAAAATTCCTAGCTAATAAAAGAGAAATTAAGAAAGAAGAAGGAAAGAGCGGGAAGACATTTAAAACTGGAGTCAGAAGATTTTGGAATTTGTTCTTGGGCAGGATGGCCTCAAGAATTGAATTTTTCAGAGGTTTAAGAACTTGAATTCCAGGCAATAATTAAACTACCTAAACTAGCATGGGATGCCTGCTGGCCAGAGAGGGGCAGTGGCAAGTCCAACTGGGAAACCAGATGGAAAGAATTATATTAAGAGGTTACCATGCTTGAAGGTAAAGCAGGGATGAATGAGAAACCAGGATAGACATGAAATTAAGCGAAGGTTAACACTGCAACTTAAAGATATATAACCTGTAAGGTGAAACTTACAACTTAAAGATACAACCTGTGAATTGCTTACCTCCATGTAATTAGATGTAAAGTATATGTATGTGTAATGCTACAATTGCTCAGAAGTAAAACAGATTTTGTACTTCATATGGTTAACTAAAAATCAAGTGCTGTGTTTGGGTAACTAATATTTAAGGAGAAATTAGAGGACAGAAAGGTTCCTGACCCCTAATCCAATATCAATTTTGATCACAATCTATTGCATAATTTCTTACATATTTTTACATAAAATTATTTCCAACATTATATCATTATCATTCATAAAAATTATTTTTTATGGCTGGTGATTTTATGAGGACAATATTATCCGACATTTTAACACTTGGTGAGAAATTGATCCATCTTATTTTTGAATCCTATGACATACGAACTGTTTATCTGCTGGATTATTTGATATTATTGGCCTTGCATTATGGATACTTGTGTGATTGTGTAGTTGTTTTATTTCTCCTTCTTTGCAGTCCTTCTAGTATGTATTATGGTTTCGTAAACATGCTAGTCATTCCATAAATATTTGCTGAAATGTATTCTTCCTCTAAAATGTTTCTTGAATCATCTTATTTTCTTTCTAATGCATGGCTGCCACCTTGGTCCATCCCTCATCCCTCCTGCCTAAATCACACGGCAGGAGGAGTTGTCTAACTAGCCTGGTGCTTCTGGGATTTCTGGCTGCAGGGGTCTGGTGAAGGAACATGTTGGCTTGGTTGGTAGTGATGTGACTCACAAGAAATTGATTACTAATAAGTATTAAGTATTAAGGCCTCCAATTATCAACTCTAGAGCAGTTATCTGAATAATAGAGCAGTTATCTGAATAATAGTATCACTATTCTTATTTACCCATCTACCCAACTTGCTTTCTTGAGGAGGAGAGAAAGGGATGGGGTGCAGATAGAACACTGGGAATCAGGTATAATTCTGGATATGCCCAGGGTAATGTAACATGGAAGTGAACAGTTTCAACTGATAGACATTGAGAAAATTTCTAACTAGAAGGTGCAAATCCTTAGGTGAATAACTGAGAACATTTTTTATCAAGTAGCTTCTACAGCTGTTTCTCATTTTCTACAATATGAATTTTTGGTTTGGTCAATTCCATCTCTCTCTACTGTCTCTTGAATATATTCCTGATGATCCTTTCCAACTAAAATGTCTTCTCCTTCTAAATTAAGTCCCACATCATCACAGTTTCTTTCAAGATCATGTCAGCTTACAATGATCTTTTCATCAGAGCCTCCTAAAGGAAGTATCTTTGGAATTGTACAAAACATACTTACTCAACATCCTACTTTGACATATTATTTAATACTCAAGTGCCTGTCTCATGACTTTTCTTTATCCCTCTAAGCTTTCAACTGGGAGAGGCCATACCTTGTATGACCCCCTACCATTCATACCTAATAAAATGCCATATGCACTTGCAGTTCTTAAGTCAATATTTATGTAACAGAATTAAATGCTCTCAAGGGGAGGAATAAGTGACTTCATTTATAAAACTAATAACTAATTTAGAGACTATTTCTTGAATCTTTATATTTTCCATAAAAATGTTGTTCTTCTTATGTGATACCATGGTTACACTTACAAAATTTGGTCACATTACTCTACGGTGACATCTTACTAAGGTAGTTATAGGGCATGGAGACATTGCTGTCTAGAAAAGGACTCTGAGGTCAAGAAGGTAGAATTGACTTTCCTGGTGGCCCCCAAGTTAATAAGATGTTGCAGCAGCTTAAGTCATTAGCAAGTAGGAATTTACCAATTGTTAATTTTTATTTATAATTTTTTGAAATTGATTACATAATTTTAGCTTCAGAATGAACATGACGGCAATGTTTTCCATGCTCTCTCCTTCCGATGGTCCATGATATAGGAATGTGCAGTGGTTAGATTATTGTGGGTTTTGGTATCAATATTTGTCACTTACTAGCCATGTGGCTCAGAACCTCAGTGTCCTTATCTCTAATATGGATATGGTAATAATACCCACTTGGTAGGATGGTTGCAAAGGTTAAATAAAATAAAATAAGGCGTATAAATAAGCACTCAATAAAAGGTAGCATGACAATTATGATGTTTTTTGATTATATTTCTGCACCTTTGTGACTATCTTTTTAAGGCATATTGAGTGATATAAAGAACATTATTCTTAGAGTGTAATTATTGCTATTATCTGTTTTTAAGGAGGAAATTAACTCTTCTGAACGCCTATAATTTGCCAGGCATAGTGAGATGAACTTTCACACGCTACCTAATTTAATTGCAAGGTAGATGTTTAGAAAGGGAGTTTTGCCTAGTGGTTAAAACACAGACTCTGGAGACAAATGGCCTGGGTTCAAAATCCTGGCCCTGCTATTTACTGGCTGTGTATCCTTGAGAACATGAATTAACTGCCCTGTGGCTTCATTTCTTTTTCCTGGAAAATGTCAATAAGGAGTGTTGTGAGCACGAGAGGAATCATTATACGTAAAGCGCTGAGCACGGTTCCAAAGGAGACACTCAATAAATTGTGGCTACTCTTTAGCTCTTGTTTTTATAAATTCGAATACTGAAGCTCAGTTTCCTCACCTAAGGTAACGGGACTAGTAAATTATTAGTTGGCTGAGTTAGAACTGAACTCAATCCCCATATGCTTTTTGTTAGGTTTGTTTGTTTAATATAACAAATTTACAACGGGTCATTTTCATGTCTCTGTTGCAAGCTCAAGTGAAACATATCTTTAACCACAGAGGACACGGAAAATATTTTATAAAAAAATTAAGTCAAATATGCCACTGAACAGTCATATATACTCCTCTGTGTAACACTTAAAAGGGATTATGAATATATTCAGAAAATTCTTTGGAAAATTATCTTTGGGCGTCCAAAAAAACATGCATACGTATAACCGAATCACCCGAAACTAACACAACATTGTGAATCAACTATACTCCAATATAAAATGAAAATTAAAAAAAAGGATACTGGTGAAGAATGATTGTGTCGTTACCTCGAGTGAGGGCTGAATAACCAGCACAGGGTCTCAATGGCACAAGGAAACAAAACCAAGGAACATGAAACACCAGGAACCTGCCCAGGCACATTTTGGTGCAGACCAGTGCCTACTTATTTGTCTAACCAGGAATTAAACAGGAAGCAAGGGAAAATAGGAAGAAAAATATAAATCTCTGCGTTAAAAATAGTCTTCTAACTACAAAGCAGCCAAAAAAAAAAAAAAAAAATATTTTCCTTTGAAAGACATCTCTTTGTGTTACGGTTAAGGCAATGGGCCATGATTTTTTCATAACTCAGTCATCGAAGCCTTAGCTGGACAGATGAAAGCCAGCCCCATACAAGGAGCAGCTCCCAGCAAACTGAAGACACAAAGGAAAATGGAAGTCCCCCTCCCCCCCTGCCCCTCCCCCGTGGGTTTCTTATATCAAATGTACGTGTTTTCTTCTTGGGAAGTCTTGTAAAAGTCAATGTTTTTGTTAGGTACGTTTATCACAGCACATGATTTTATAATGGTTAATAATAAGGGAGTCAGAGGTGTGCTGATTATTTACCTTCCTGGGGGTAACTGTCAAACAGCCTTTATGTGCTTTGCAAGGGCCCTAAAGTGGTTTAGCGACATGTGTTAATTCTCACTGGGAGGTGGCAATGTATCAGGCTGATGGAACATGTATCATGTCAAAATGTCAGAGACAGAGTGTCAAAGCATAAATAGATGCTTTTAGCAGGTAAAGTCTTGTATTGAAGCTGATATTTAGAATTGTCTGGAGAGCATTTAGATTCGTACGTAACTCTCAGTTATAGTTTACAGAACATTTGTGTGATGTATGAATAGCAGTGTGCTGGAGACCAAGATTTCCACATACTGGGTAGGGAACCATGACATTTTCGAGGTTGTTCTTGGTTTAAATTCATTCATTGTTCCCTGCTTCCCAGAATGTAAAGGTGGGGTTTTAAGCATTTTCCAAAAACACAGTGACTGTACTGTTAATTTGGGAGGATGGGGGAATGGATGTGTATTATGCAGTAATACTGAGGATGCTGAAAAGGGATGAGGTGAACCGCATCCAGCCTGGGATGAGAGAGGAACTGTGAGATCAGGCTGGATAATGAATCCCCAAGAGGTGGTGCACTCCAGTGCCTATAAAAAACAGCAAACAATTAAGCTTGCCACAGCAGGTACAACGGGCATAAAACAGCAAGGGAGAAGGAGAACAGGGGGCAGATCCAAGCTAGTAGAACCTGGATGCAGGCAGGGGCAGGGCTGTTACAGTCAGATAGGCGACAGCTCTTCCAGAAGCAGAGCTGTGTCTGCCCTTAGAGGCAGTGACAGGTGGTCATGATGTCAACACACTTAGGAGTCAAAGGGAAGATTGAGATCTCAGAAGAAATCAGGCAACAATTACTCCTTTCCCCTTCCCCCCAGCCCTTGGCAACCACTGCTCTACTTTCTGTTAATATGAATTAAGTCTTTAGATACCTAATATCGGTGGCTGTTGTTTAGGGGCACAGAGTCTCAGTTTTGCAGGATGAAAAGTTCTGGAGATCTGCTGCACAGCAATGTGCACGTACTCAGCACTACTGAACTGTGCACTGAAAAATGCTCAAGACGGTAAATTTTGTGTTGTGTGGGTTTTTTAAATAGCAGTTAAAATTTTTTTAAAAATGAAATCATCCAAAATGATAGGCTGCAGCTGTGACAGCTTCTTGGCCTTTTAAGCTGCTCTTTCAATATGCCTGGCACCAAGCACAGAGCCTGGCACTTGGCTGGACAAACCTTTATTCCATGAGTACATTTCTCACTGAAGCACAGACTGCCGCTCACTTCAGAACGTCTGTACACATGGGCTTATCAAAGTACATGCCAGATTTGGGGGGATAATTTTTAATTGTATATGTTCAGCAGGGTTTCTGCCTCATTCTATTCAAACTTGGCACCTACCATAATACTTTATTCAAGGTGAGTTCTCAATAGATGATGACTATTTTAAACTTGAGATAATTAATAATAAATTATTTGAAACGATGCTGATGACATTTCTTCCCTAAACATAGATTTTATTTCGATATTCCTCATAATCTAGGTTTAGTTGTGCATTTGCTCTGACTTGGTGGAAATATAATCTGATACAAAGAAAAAAAATAGAAAATACCAGAGAGAATATTACATTTTAGGAAAAAGTTTTCCCTGTTGGGTAGAGGCAGCAAAAGGGAGCCCCAGATTAATGTAGAGTTGGGATGCCGCAGTTCTCTGTTCTTCTCCACTCCAAACAGACTCCATATTTGTGGACTATCACAGCTTTTCATGTCATTAAGACTTGACGCCCTCTAGAGATTGTCATACAGAGTGAAGTAAGTCAGAAAGAGAAAAACAAATATCGTATATTAACGCATATATGTGGAACCTAGAAAAATGGTACAGATGACCGGTTTGCAGGGCAGAGACTGAGACACAGATGTAGAGAACAAACGTACGAACACCATGGGGGGAAAGCGGCAGGGGGTGGGGGTGGTGGTGGGATGAATTGGGCGACTGGGATTGACATGTATACACTGATGTGTATGAAATGGATGACTAATAGGAACCTGCTATATAAAAAATAAATAAAATAAAATTCAAAAATTCAAAAAAAAAAAAGTTGACGCCCTATCAAAGCTCAATGTTGTTGAATCTCTAGCCACATCTGTGCATAAATAAGCGTCAACCTTTCCATTAAGAGTTTGGGTACTTGCTGTCACACTACATCAGTTCTGTTTCCTGTTAATTGCAGTTGGAGGCTCATCTTCTTTGCCAGGTGCCTTTTCTGAAAGGCCAATAATCATTTTTCTGGAGTTCTCCAGGGTTGGTATGCCTGAAAGCATAGTAGTTGGCTAAATAAGTGTAGATGTCCCTTCCAACTAGAGGATAATCATAGTAGTGTCAATCATGTTTTCAGATGGGTAATAAGGCAGTCCAGTGTGGCCAAACAGAGTCACATACTTTCACAGAAGCTTTGTTTGTTTAGAAATTGTTTCTCTTTATAGATGTCTTACATCGATAAACTATGAACAGAAGTCACGGTGGAAAGTGAAAGTCTAGAATGTACAATTATCTAAAACTATTAGGTACGCTTCCATCTTTCTTTCTCACATACATAATACGAGCCAACCCAGTACCTAATGGCAGTGTAAAGAAAGATCAGGACTGAGAGCAAATCTGAAATTACCTCTTTTAAAAGAATCTGCTCACTTTTCCTTTGCCCTCCCTCCACCCCAAGAGTTGTTCCCATTTCCCTTGCACCATTACATATTCTCCACATCTAGATAGGGAGCTTTTGACAGACAGAAACAGGGCTCCTTGCACAAAGCCAAAATTCAACTTGTTGATTCAATGAATATTCAAATGAATAAAATTTGGTATGTGTGTGTGTGTGTGTGTGTGTGTGTGTGTGTATTTTAGGGAAGCACCAGTTGTGTGGTAGGGCTTATAGAGAGGGGAGGCATCAATACCTGTTGGAACAGTTTCCAAACATTGTTCATGTGTGTTCCTTAATCCTGGCTGCACATGTGAATTACCTAGGCAGTCAAAAATACTGATGCCAGGGCTCTATTCCAGACCAACTGAGTCAGAATATCCTGGGAACAGAAACGACATATAAAGAAGTTTCATCTGAGGTAATTTTCTGCTTTTCCTTTAAGGCTTTATGGACGGGAGTGTCTATAGTTTTAAGCTTATCTTGAGCGTATGTTATTTTTAAGTTAAGTTCAGAAAGAGCATCATCATTTTAATGCTTTTGCTTGTTTTGGAAGATTTTCCATTTCTTTGCCTTACTTTTGTTTCCCCTAAGCTTACTTTGGCCACATGGTTTCGTTTTAGAAATTCAAACATTTGCCTTAAGCTACTTGTGAATTTAAAGAGCAACAAGTGAATTTTAAGTAAAGACCCCAAGGGAAGGAGAGCTGACATCAGAGTCTTCGTGCACATGAACTGCAATGATTCCCTAGGTTTGTTAAGACAGATTAATTTTTATTTTCCTGTTTCCCTAATAACATTTTTTTTTTTTTTTCGGTATGCGGGCTTCTCACTGCTGTGGCCTCTCCCATTGCAGAGCACAGGCTCCGGACGCGCAGGCTCAGCGGCCATGGCTCACGGGCCTAGCCGCTCCGCGGCATGTGGGATCTTCCCGGACCGGGGCACGAACCCGTGTCCCCTGCATTGGCAGGCGGACTCTCAACCACTGCGCCACCAGGGAAGCCCCCTAATAACATTTTGAAGTCCTTAAAACTGTGTTTATATTTCAATTCCTCTTTCACAGGAGCTGAAGCATTACTAGCTAGACTTGGAATTCAGTGAGTTGAGCGATAGTTGTGTTCGTTTTGTATCACTGATCTGCATGTAACCCATTAAAATTTACCAGAAACCCAGAGTAGCAACAGGTGGGCAACATGGAAGGGTTTCCACTTAAAACACAGTGGAGAGGAGTACAGACCTGTGAGATTTTAGGGAAGTTGTTTTAGAAGAAAAGGTGTTTCAGGAAGGGCATGTGCAAATGTACACAAACACAAGTTACCTCCCATTTCAAACCAGGCACTGATCTCTAGCTGTTTGTTCTGATATGATAAATTCCAGGTTTCCTTAATTTTGAAATGGGGAGGAGAGAACAAGGCCCAGAGAGTCTGATACACATACTACCTGCCTTATAATTTCTTCCCACCGAATCAAGTCAGAGGCATAACTCACTTCTATACACTAAGGCTGCCATTTTGGATGGACTGTAACTTGAGGAGGGGAGGAGGAGGCCAGATAGAAGTGGCTCCTGTTTTCCAAACACTCATAAGACAGAGCCTTAGTAATGCCTTCAAATAAGAGAGTGCTATACCATCTGTTTTTAAAAATAATGATCAGTGGATCATACTGGATGTTGAACCTGAGGAAAATATATCAAAAGAAAATTAAAGACCCTAATATAATTTCATAGGCTAAATTTTTAAAGAAGCCTAGCAAATCATCTCAAAATAGCTCTTCCAAATTTGAAAAAAAAAGTGATCAGAATTATTATCATTTATTCCTACTTTTTGGCTATGAGGTTTTAGATAGATCATATTTATATGTAAAAAAATACATGAAGTTGATTTTGTGTGTCCTGTAGTTGACTCTGGGGAACAAATTTCCCTTAATCAGATGTTTACACCCATTTTGTAGAGATAAGTAATAGCAGAAAGCAAACTGGACTGCAAATTAGGAGTCTGCATTCTAAACTTGATTCTGCAGCTAGCAAATTAGATGATTACGGCAAAGCACGTCATCTAATGAGGACATTAGACTGGGTGATTCCAAATTTAAGTGTTAACCTTTTATAACCTCTGACATGGATACTGCACACCAGAAGTTCTACGACTTGAGATTCCTTCATTTCTGTATCAGTGTAGTTGTAGATCTCTCACTTACATCACATTGCCGTATTCTGACACCTCTGCTATGATATCGGGGCAGGCATGGCAGCAGGGCTCCCTGGAGACAAGTTTTCTTCTGGTTCCTGCTTTATCTTTGTTTATTTCAGTTAAAAAAAAAAAAAAACTTTCTTCTTTTTTCTTCCCCAATCATAGTGAATGCTTTTCTCTAATGTTTGGTAATCCTTGGCTGTTTCCCCTTGAAAGAGTTCTCTAATTTCCTGTTTGGCAGGAGAACAGGGGGGAGGGGGAGGTGAGAGCTAACTTGTTTGGTTTTTGTTTTTTTGGAAGTGAAGGAGAGTTAAGTAGACTTTCACTAATTCCACTCATTTTCAGCTGGCTCTAGTAGCCCTAGGACTTGAGTCTCCTTATTCAAGTTCTTCGTGTTTTAACAGTCCCATCTTCTGGGGAAGCCCAGTTACCCGGTTGGATGAGAATAGCAAGATACTGGCACCTGACAGTTCTGCACGCTGACCTTCAACTAGCACTTTGTTCAGCTGCTGTCTATGCTTTGCTCCAAACTACCCAGTGTCCCATGCCTAGAGCCTGCATGCTAGAAAGCCAATGGACTCCTTTTCTGTAACCCTTTCTGTAGGCTCTTCCTGCTGTGGTTCCCTCCATCCTGCTACATCAATTGCCTCTCCTACATTAGTTTTCCATCTTCCTAAAATGAACTGAAATCCCTCAACTACTTCGCTTTGTCCTTGTGAGTTTAGAGTTTTTTTTTTTTTTTTTTTAATTTTCTTTTACTACCATTTTAACGGAGGCTGCTGAGGGAGAAAACTGAAACAGATGTAGGCAATCCACCATCTTTAACTTAAAGTCTGTCTCTGTGTGTATATACACACACACACACACACACACACACTCTTTCAAAATCTGATATTATGAAATCTGATATAATTAGTGGAGAAACTAATGGCTAAAACATACTAAACATGTTAAGGTTTCATTCTAATTTTTAAAACCAACATGTATTCTTTAAAGTCTAACATTAAAACATTCTGAGAAACAGACATCCCAGAATATTCTCTTGTTCTGAACCTTAGTGGGTGGTATAAATGTCTTTCTGGAGGTGAGGGGTAGAGTTGGAAGAAAATCTGAGGGAAACCGATCAACCTTCTCAACCATGAAGAATTCCCCATCTTATGTTATTATAATGTACACAGACTTAGAAATATCTTCAAATTCTTTTAGTAGACAGAAGAGGAAGGAAGGCTAGCAGACAAGCAGACATGGACACGAAGATTACCTCACTTGTAGTAGTTCTGGACGACATAATTTTTTTTTTACATAAGAGCCACCTTTAGGTCTGTGACTGGGGTTCACTCTAGACTAGCAGGGAGCTCGGTCAAGGGGAGGGTCACTAAGTAATTGGGATCCAGTAGTCCCATTCACTCCTGTTGCAAGGAACTTGACCGACATCCTTCGCCCGGCCACCATGTGCCTGCCATGAGCTCACGGACTAAAACAGAGCAAAATGATGGGAATGAACCAAAGGTCAAACTTTGGGGCCAGCAATATGGGAGCTCATTAAAGACTGTTAAAGAGGCATTTGCCAGAACAAGGCAAAGTGGCCATCAACACAGGAAAACCCTAAAGCCGGCAGGCAGCCCCCATATCAGTGGGTGCAGAGAATGGTTCCTCAGGGGTTCTCTCCTCTGCTCAGGGCCTGAGTGCTGCGGCTTCTGTGGGCTGGCTGCAGTCGGTCTCTAAGATGAGAAGGAAAGAGAGGGTGCAAGGCAATTCTTTGTTTTTGGAGATGTTCTGCAAGTGAGGTGCCATGTTGGGACTATGAAATAAAATTCATATTTTATGGCAAGACAAGAAACATTTACACCTAAACATTCTTCTCTGCCCTTTGGCCTCCTCTCTCCTCCCACTGTGCATTGCGTATCTGTATTATGCATTGACCAAACCTCCCCCCGATCAGCAGAAATACCTGCTCAAACATAAAGGGCAACATTCTCCTGGCATCAACAAGACAACTGCTTAAAAGATAGCATTCCTTCTCGATCTTGTAAGGGGACACGATGACGCTTAGATCTGGATTGCGTAAACTGTCAATAAAATGGCATTTAGTATACAGCCCTCTGTCTCAATAAACTTATATAACTATTTCTTGATTTCTAATGGGCAGAATGGTCCTCAGAGCTTTCTGAGATGCTCTGCCCGGGTTATAATCCTCAAATTTGGCTCGAATAAAATTTTCCATTTCTTTTTTAGATCGACTGATTAATTTTTCTTTCCTCCTAGATGTGTCAATTCTCCTCTAACCCTTGTTCAGCTGGCTCTTCTGCATTTCCTCTGACCTTGAGAGATCTGAACAGGGGAGCTGTGAATTTTCCAGGCATCTCACGTGGTCTCCAGCACAGGGCTCCCTCTGGCTGGCTTCTGCCCTCTGTCCCTTGCTGACCACATACACGACATTGTAACATCAAGCTTCGTGTAGCACCTGGAGGGTCTGTCTGGGGCACCACCTGTGCCTGCTGCCTCACGGTTTTCTCTAACCCTTAGCTTCCCAGTAGCCCTGTGGTTATCACTAAGATCTTTCAGTGAGACTCAGATGGACCGTCAATGTCCTCCTGGATAGAGCCACGGCCACAGCATGAGAAGCACAGTGTATTCTACCTTCTACAATTTCCTTGCCAGGCAGATTTTCCTTAACGCCTAAGTCCCTCCTTAGCATTAAGCTAGATGCTTAGGGAGGCACATTAGTTCTTTCAGACCACTAGGGAAACATCTAGGGCACTGCCGCTGCAGTAACACAGTCAGCGTAGACAGATGGGAGGCGATTTGTTGACTTGCAACAATAAAGCCGGTAATGTTACCCCGGAGACCTGGAAGTGGTGAGTGATCTTCCCTAAGCAGCTAACTAAGTCCTAGGGAGCGACGGAGCCTTAGGGAATGCGGGTGTATTGTGATGTTAGGAAGAAACAATTAATGTCGCCTCTGCCTGAGTCTCCTCATCAGGAGTAAATCAAGGGTAAAATACTGCCCTTTGCTTCAGAGAGATGGAGTCTAGCCAATGACAGCCGGAGAGAAGTCCCTGCAAAACAGCCCAGGGCAATGCACCGACCCTCCCGGGAGCTCTGCTCCTGCGCGCATCCATCCTGACCCAGGGCACAGCATGGCACCCGTTCTACCTCTACTGAAATGCTATCCACACTGCTATTAAGTAGTATTCAGTTTCATTTCTGCTTTTACTAAAGAGTGAGGAAAATTTATAAAGTATATGTGAAGTACAGAGACCCAGGATGAAGAGCTTCGTATTTACCAAATTTTAGGGAAAAGAACCTCGGCATTAACCCACAGTTTCCTGTTGACTGAGGAGGCACTAATATTCCCCTCAGCTTGACTAAACTCTAGTAGACAGGTCTCTGCCTGATTCTAGGCCCCCAACCTGCCTTTTCTTAGAGAATTTAAGTCTTCTCCCATAAATGTAGCCTCCATTAAAATGACAGTAAAGGAATAATAATAAAAATAAACCTCTATAAACTCACAAGGACAAACTAAAAACTGGAGAAGACAAAAGCAGGAAACTTGCAATTGTTTTACTTCTTTGATTTCTGCTTCTTTGACACGTCTACGACGCTGAAGGTCTTTCTCAAGGACCTGGGAACCATTCATTTGAAATGGAATCGTCAAGAAAGATGGGGTCCCTATCTCCCAGTCTCAGTCAGAGGGTAGGAGACTAACTTCCATAAGGGCAGTCAGCAAACCTAAGGGCCTCCAGAACTTTTCCACTAGCTCACCCTAGTGCTTAAAGACTCTCCAGCCTTTGAGTCAATGCAATGCAGTTGAGTTTCTCTCCCTCTCTCTCTCTCAGTGGTCTTCACTGAAATCTTCCTTGCCATTTTAACAAGCATCTGCTATAATTTTTCTTTTACACTCTGTGCCCTGACCTGACACCACCCATTTTCTCCCGACTCAGATGAAACTGTGTTCCCGGATTTGGGCTTAATCATCCCTTTGTTTTCCTTTAGAGTTGATCCCATGTTGTAGCCCTAAACCATTTAATTGTTAAGTTTTTGTGTATTTTTGAACTTCATATAAATGAAATTACACTGCATATTTCACATTAAATTACAAGAATAAGCTTTACCACCTGCTGAAAAAGAGTTGGATAAAGAAAATTGTTACCAAAGTAATGTTTTTCATAACTCTGCAAATAAAGCAATGGGCCAAGAGCCAGAAAAACTAAAACTAAAAAAACTAAGAGACTATTTAGCCTCTAAAGCTCACTGTAATTATGCTTTCTTCACGCATAGATTGTGTGTTGACATTGAATTTCTGTATCATGTATATTCAGTAGTCCCCACTGGCAGATAACTGCAACTCTTGAAGACAATCAAGCTTTTCTTTAACTTTATATTTTGAAAGAAAAAAGTGACATATTAAGCAAATGAACAATTCCCCTTTCTTTTAATTAGATTCCAATATTTTCCCAATGTAGCAATAAATATGCAAAATGATTAAGAAACTCTAATTGCAATTCTAGTTTCTGATTTCACGAAGGCCCAACAGTCAAATCTTTACTGATGACACAGAATAATTCAAATTAGAGAGGTCTAGAGAGGATTAAGAAAAACTCCAGGAGGACCAGCAGGTCTTGCTAACTGGACGGAGCCATGGCAGCTGGAAAGCAACACAGACAAATACCAAGCTCTAGACTATATCTTGGAAAGTGTATTTATACGCACACTCAAAGGGGTCAAAAGTTAGTTAAAGGCCATTCACCAGGTGTCTGTTCTATGAGGATTTCCAATCAACAGGTATTACATTAAGAGTACATCCTAGAATGGATGCAAAATAATTCCAGACACTTTAGAACTTCCCCCTCTTTGTCCCTACCACAATCCTACCAAACAAAACAGCACTTCAAATATTCCTTGGGGATTATATGCAGATAACTGGTCTTATTTTCATAGTTTGGTGACTAGAACAACTTCTCAACTTTGATCATCAAGCAGTTGGGTATCATCACAGTACTACTCAAAATTTATTCTACAAATGTATAGTTGGGAAAAAATATGACCATGCATTCCTTGAAATTACAGTCAGTTTAGGTGTTATATTTGCATATTTAAAAGTATAATTAAAATAAAGTATAGATGCTGGACTGATATTTATGGAAGCCATCAACTGCAGAGTGGGAATATACCTCCATTGACCCCAGAAGTGTTTTAAACTGTGCATGTAGAGAGAATATTGTTATGTATTTTCATTTCCACAGCCGTGTAACTGTTCTCTCTAGCTGTTCAAAACATTAATTTTTTTGCAACTTCCCTCATATCGCCAGTATCCCAGTTGGAAGGCAGAGCCATATATTTTCTGCAAGCGTAACAAGAGAGATTCATTCATATTGTTGGGGGCAATTAGCAAACTCTGCAGAAGAAAATAATTCCTATTTTTTCCACAGCATAATGCCTCTAAGACTAATTAGAATATTCCTTATTATAGCCGCTTTTCTAGCTACTTGGTGAAATTTATAACTGACATTAAGTGTAGAACTTTGGAGTCGCACATGTGTTTACCTTGCTGAGCTCACCATTACCTGACTAGAATAATCAAAAGAGAAAATTTACAAATGCAATAAACAGAATGACAAAAACACACTCAAATTCACATCTACTGAAAGAGTAAGTGTGTGCCCCAAAGGAGACCTGAATCTTCTCGGTAGAGAACAGCCTTTCTCAGTGGCTGCCTGTCCATGGCGTGTTATTTAGGTTGGGAGAGTATGGAAGCTGACTCCTATGATTAATGTAACATCATCTCTGCTTTTTTGGGCTCAACAAAGTTAAGTGTTCCAGAAGCTGAAAGGAACCAAGGTCAGTGTTTCAGCTACATCAAAAACAATCTTCAATTGCTGTCAATTCTTTTAGGCCGTAATCCTATCAAAGCTATGAAATCCTTTCTTGATTTTTTCATATGGTGCATGTGTAACCAAAATGAACATCCTCATCTACAAATGGAAATTATGAAATTAGATCAGTGTTTCCCAAACTTGCCTGATGATACAATTAGCTGGGATGTTTGTTTAAAATAGACTCTCTTGTCTGATGAAGTTCTAAATCAACAGTTTAGAGTGGAAATTAACAATCTGTATTTTAATAATCTCCCTAGCAATTGTTTTTATTTGACAAATAGGAGAAGGGACTGAATGACCTTATAATATCTTCCAGTTGTAGCATTCCATGAATCCATAATCACTGTCCATACCAAACGCCTCCTTAAAAAAATAAATTAAGAAGAAAATCTTTTCTTGATTGGTAAACAGACTGTCAAAAAAAAAAAAAAATTGGCAGATTGGATTTGAGAGAAAAAAGATTAAGAAAAAACTCCAGATATCTGGGGAAGCCTAGAAGCCTAAAAAGCTACATAGATTCTATTGGCTAAACTTTTCACTCAGTTACCATGACAACCTTCATATATGTTGTAATGTAGAGAAAATTAGATATTAACCTGGATAGGCCTTTGGAGGAAGAGTGATATTTCAGACAGTGGTAATTTAGGCTGCTCTGTGGGCCACACGCCTAATGTTCTCATCAGTTCTTCCAGTGGGCCCTGCTAAGATCTGAAATCTCTTGCTTTTCTCACACAGAGGCTTGTGAAAACCCAGACAGAAAATTAGGGTTAGAGTGCGATTTGCTAGTCCAAAGCCCCTTGGGTTAGTAACTGCTCTATGCTTTGCATCAAAGCCTCTATTCATATGGGAGAAAGCTCAAGGAGCAGTGGCTGCTGCCTCTGCTCAGAGGATGGGTTTGGCACTGATGGTGTGGGAGAGGGCTGTGATGGGCTTCAGAGAGTTCCACGACAATTTGGTTTTGAGGACATGCACAGCTTGCGGCAGACCTCAGGCACTCATCTGTTAGGTCATTATCTTCACAAGTGGGATCTTGCTAGTCCACAGCCAGACGATCAGGGGTCCACACTTCATTGGAATGTAGCAGTTTTCAACAGCAGCCTTGCAGAGTTTTAGAGCTGCATGAGGGGCGGGAGGGCGTCTGGTCCAAACTCAGTATTTTACAAAATAGGAATCTAAGTGCAGAGACCGGCAGAGACAGGATGAGAACCCTACTAGCTCTCTGCACTCCAAATTCAGTGCTCACTGCACTCCTCAAGCTGCTTCCCACTTTATTCTCCCACACAGAATACTTGTAATGGTTTTTCTATACTGAGAACATTTTCTCTGTTTTATGGCATAAGCCACCGTTTCCTGGAAGGCAGTGGGAGAAGCTTGCCTGCCTGCGACCAGAGTCGTGCACTCAAGACACTGCTCCTGCCTCACCTCCTCCTCCCAGGTCAGAAAGTCCTACATGTTCTGTGGTGAAGCAGACAACAGTGTGACAGCTCTAAGGAGGAGGCTGTCACACACTGACATATTAGCAAGCCTCTAAATACATTAAAAGCTGTCATATAGTCACGTATAGTACGCAGTTAATGTCGTTTCCAAACATCTGCTTTCAAACATCCCTTTATGAAAAGGATGCTGCTGTTTTCTCTCATTACAGATAATTATAAACCCTCATGTATTAGAATTAAAAGAATACGGGATGGATTTTGGGGGGGGTGTTCAATCACAATTTAAGTACAATGGTGAGATTCTCAAAGAGGTTATTGCAGAGAATGACAAGCAAGTATATAAAAGGTAACAGATTAAATAGTCTAGAAAGAGGAGAGGTTGATAAGAGGGACCTTAGATGGTTTTGAGTAATAAGGTAACAGGAAGTACTTGCTTCTCCCTTTGACTGCCAAAAAGATGCAACGTTGAAAGGAGAGGGCCGGGGCATGAGTCCTAAGAGCATGGTCTGATGCAGGGCCCAAGGAAAAAAATGCTTTCCTGGGAAGGGCTTCTTGTACCTCGATGGGTGATAAACTTCAATAATAATAACAATATCTCATGTGAAATTTAATAATTGTCAAATTAGTAATAACCTGTAACAATTTATAATAGAATTACATTTGTTGAATTAATAGTGTCCACATTCGGGGTCAAATAATGTAGAAAAAGCCAATCATTAGAGTCACGATAGAGACTTCCCTGGTGGTCCAGTGGTAAAGAATCCGCCTTCCAATGCAGGGGACGCGGGTTCGATCCCTGGTGGGGGAACTAAGATCCCACATGCTGCAGGGCAACTAAACACGCAGGCCACTACTAATTAGTCCACGTGCCTCAACTAGCGAGAAGCCTGCACGCTGCTGCAAAGAGCCCGTATGCCGCCAACTAAGACCCTAAGAATTAGAGTCATGATAACATGTTCAATGGTGAGTGTTAGAAAATTGGGAATGGGGGGGAGAGTTGGCATCTAGGAGACTATGTCCTCCCTGCACCCCCCCAGGAATCATTGCTAATACTGGGAACAAAGTTGGATTTCCTATAGTAATGTGTCATGGAGGATGCATACTTTATTCAGATATTAATAGACAGGGTGGCCCTCAAGGCTGGAAAATTTGGACACTATGGTTCCAGTAACAGGCATAGATTCTTTCACAACTAGCGGTGTGTATACAACACACTTTGTTTTCATGCCCAGCTGGTATGGAGGCCACAGCTTCCAAATAAACTGATTTATCTGTGAAGCTGAGTTCTAACTCTTCTTGGTATCTGGAATTTTCCATTCATCTAGCTAGCTCTCCAAGGATCAATTCTCAGACTGCAATAAAGTAATTTCTTACATTTTAAAGGTTTATATGTAGGTGGATCTAAATAGGATGATTCAGAAGTGGAGGAAGTATGGAGTAGACTATTTGGCAAATTGTACTCTCAAGGCTACAGCTTAAAAAGGCAACGTTTGCTGCACCTGGGTATTGTTATGTTCAGGACACTGTCGGCGCAGATGCTCCTTTATTTGAATAAGATCTTAAAGGTATGTTATAAAAGGATCTCATTAAAGTTACTCTCCTGGTCTTTCCTTTCTTCACCACAAATGTAATTGCAGTGTGTGGCAAGTTTCCTATTTGGGAGGAATATTCACTCAATTCTAGGAGGCAGAGTTCCTGGAATCTCCAACTCAATTTAAATTACAAATGCACATAAATGAGGGAGGACTTACAGTAGGCTGGTGTTAAAAGATTGATGTACGGGGCTTCCCTGGTGGCGCAGTGGTTGAGAGTCCGCCTGCCGATGCAGGGGACACAGATTTGTGCCCCGGTCCGGGAGGATCCCACATGCCGCGGAGCGGCTGGGCCCGTGAGCCATGGCCGCTGAGCCTGCGCATCCGGAGCCTGTGCTCCGCGGCGGGAGAGGCCACAACAGTGAGAGGCCCGCGTACCGCAAAAAAAAAAATAAAAAAAAGATTGATGCACGGACGTAAGGAAGTCCCCAGGGCATCAAATCACATCCAGCTTTATCCAATAATTTCGTTGGCCACAGATCAGAAGACTGAACCTCTAAGCTGGCTGCTGCCAAGTTCACCACGATGCCTCACCCATGAAAAGTGGTGCAGCTGTGTGTGCATTTCACAGTGTGAAGTGCTGTTTATGCTTCCTGACTCATCTTTCCTATCCTTGGGCAGCCTAGGAGCATTGCTGCCTAGGAGGTCATTGGGCATTTCTTCCCCCAATTCAGGCAAATATCTCCCAATCAGACAAGAGGAAGCCCTCAAGGGAAAATAGAACTAAAAAGAAACACAGAGGTTTAGCTTAATGAAACAACAGATGAATATTTAAACTAATTTAAGTATGACCAATGAGCTGCATAAACTTTATCATTAATCACTCTGGCACACATGAGCTTGTTTTCCCGGCTAAAAATTATGCCATTAAAATTCAGTAAAACTCAGTCACATGCCTCTCTCTCTAGTGATCATGGTTAGTGTTGATGATTCCCAAGTTTATGATGGATTCTGTTCATGACTTGAAACACTTTTGTCTCCTCTCTTTACCTTTTGGGAATCAGTAATTTCAGAGGAACCATGGAGCTGAGGTTTGACTGGGAACAACTGTCTCAGATTTCTAATATCCTTACAAGAGTCATTATGGCGGCACTGTGATGAGAGCTGGGATGGAGCTGCTACAGGTGAAGCCCAAGGAAGTGACTGGACACAACAGTTTTAGTCCACGACCACCTATGAGCTATTTAACGGTGTTGCATAAGCAGGGCCATGGTGCCCCACTTCAGGGAATCTGTTCTAAGTTCAGGTGTCAAGCATGAAGAAGCCCTTCCTGACAACAGGGCTTTCAAAGCTCTGTTCCCATCACTGTTTCTATACCACTGATGATCTGGCAGAGAGTATGGCTGCAAGAGCCTGCAGACCCAGGGGCTCAGGTTAGGAAGATGAGAGCATGAGGCAGCCATTCACAGAGTTCACGGAAAAAGACAAAAAGCAGTAATAAGAGTGCAAAGGAAAATAGTGGGCGGGCGTGCCAGCATGGCCCAGACAGAAGTAACATGGACCCAAGTGTTCCCACAGCCATGGTCATGGAGGTGATTCCCACTCCACAGGGAGAAGCGACCCTGGACAGCCTTCATAGATTTTGTTTTTTTAACTGGAGACTGCTGTATGTAGTTCCTATTTAGAGTGTGCAGTCCCTCACTTTAGAAAACTCTGTTGTTGTCATCACAAAGCCCTGATATAAAGAATCCTCATGAAAAGTTTATGTGCAATACTTGGATCAGATTGGGGCAGAGACGCTTGAAGTGAGAAGGGAAGGGAGTAGCAAGGGTGATGCTGCAGGCATGGAAAAGAGGGTGTGCAGCAAGCGAGGCACCGGCAAAGCGCACGGGGTGGCCACAGCATTCTCCTCTGTATCCGCCCTTCAAGCCCACAAAGGAGACGGAGACGGTGAAGTATTGCCTTTTGTGACAACGGAACACGGAAGAAGCCAAGGCAGGTGTCCAATGCGTGATTCCTTCCCCCTCTCACCCCGTCCTCCAGCCCTGACTCTGTACAGCTTTGGGATAATCACTGAGTCTTTGGGATGCACTGTCCTGACTTCCCAGGTCTGAGTGAGGTGCCTTCTTTTTGTGCCGCCGCATTCCTGCACTGAGGGTACTGGCCTGTGCCCCTGTCTGCATTCTGTCCTTTAAGCCTGGAGAGCACGCAGTCCTTTCCAACCCGCCACTGAGTTCCCAGGGGCCACCTCACATCCTCACTGCCCTGTAGGGCTGCTCAACAGTATTTGTCCAATTGAATGAAATTGAGGCTGTCAGTTCTTCACAAGTTAGGCGTTCCCTCGCCCACTGGCCCCCTGGAAGAAGCCCCTCTCATCCTTCAGGACTCGGTGCTGGGGTGCCACTTCGAGAAATCGTCCCTGATGCCTCCCCACTCAGACAGACTGCCCACGGTCTCCTCAGCGGCCCTGTCCTGACTTCCGGCCAAGCAGCAGATCACAATTTATTCTACTTCCCTATTTACAAGACTGCTTTCCTTCTAAACAATAAGCCCCTTTAAGATGGAGAGCATGTCTTACTGTTCTTTTGTGTCCCTAATACCTAGCTGACTCACTGGCACATAGCAGATGTTTCATGTCAACTCATGCCATTGAGTTGACATGTGGGAGACTAAGTCCCCAAAAGAGCCATCCTGCCTTGATTCTGCAACTGCTTGTCCCACCATCTTGGCGTTATTCTTTTTCCAGCTTTATTGTTAGAAACCCACTCAACAGTCTCCAGAAGGCATGGAAATAGGAGCAGGTGCTAACTGAAGGCGTGATGCGTGTCCTGCTTCACCGGGGCACAAGGTGGAGAAGAAGAAATACGAGAAATGATTCAATAACCAAGTCAGGGACTGACAGTCTCGGTGCAGAGCAGTGCCCGTTCCCAGGAGTTGCCTGAGATTTACCCCATTCCAGGATCTGACCTTTTCGGTTTTCCTTTAATGATGGCAGAATTCAGTCCTGCTGGGTTTCTTTCTCACACTCACCTCAGGAGACATACACATTGTGTGTTCCAACAAAGTAGTCTGAAGAAAGGTAATTAAAGGTGTTTATCGTAAAAAAGGAAAATATACTTTGCTTTAGCTTAAGCCAGATTCCATGTTTTAAGGCAGACAATAAATATATAAAAGGAAAAAATATTGTTTTACTGAAACTGTGGGGTACACAATCATAAACTCCCTCCTTGAGTCACTTAGTCCCGCCAATGTAGAAAACACTAAATAGATAAAATTAACTAAATGCCTTTAACTAGTATATTTCTTGACCAAAAATAGTATGAATTCTCAGGTGAAGATGACTTACGAGTAGACTGAGAATACCACAGTAGAAGTTACTGAACATTTATCTTTGCAGGTCACAGCTTTGTACTCCCCCTGCCCCGCCTCTTTTATATGTTTTGGGAAAAATATGCCTGCTTAGACCGCGTGGATATCTAGTAAACTTGAGAACATAGTTAATCCGAGACTAGTCATAAAAATAAGATGAATTGCTCTTGCTTTGCTTTGGTGAAAAAATAAAAATAAAAAAATCGAAAAGCATGTCATAATTGTGTGTGCCCAGTACAGGGAATAGAACTTTCTTTCTTTCTTTGTTTTAGCATCCTGCTAAAGGCTAAAGAAGAATAAAAGTAGCTCCAGCCTTCGAGTATAATTCAGGGTGGGGAACTGACAGATAAACAACTAGGAATAATTAATAATTAATAATAATAACAACTATTATCACATAAGCCTCAATTACCTGACAGCTAAAGGTGCAGTAATAGCCTTTGGTTTTTGGTTGTTCAGAGAAGTAAGTAAAGAATGCTCTGAATAAGCAGACCAAAATTAGGTGTTGAAGAACCAGTAGGATTTCAGTTGGCAAGAAGAGGAAGCAACATCCCACATCTGCAAATGGGGAAGCTGTAGGCCGGTTGGAAGGATACTGGGTGGTCTGGGTCCCGGGTCCTGGAAAAGTGAGAATTCCTATCGTGATGCTGGAAGATGCAGTCTGAAGAAGCCAGAAGATGAAGGCTGGGGGAGATGTGGGGCCACATCAAGGAGGACTATGAAAGTCATGCTAAAGAAAAGGCCTCGGGAATTCTTTGGAGAATTATTTTCATGCCGGTAAAAACATTTTCACGCTTATGTCCTGGAATATTCACAGCCCACCTCTGCTGCAAACTGCTCTAGGCTGGGGGGAGGCAAAAAGCAGGGCCAGGACAGGAACAGACACTTGCCACCAAAATGACGCTAAAGATTTTCAACAGTGATTTCATAAAACCCCGCGGTTGCAAGAGACCTTGAGTTCACTGGTCTTCACATTTCTGGGAGCTCTGGACCATTTTAGAGGGAAAAGAACACCGTGACCCACTTTTCCCAACAACTTTTCAGTTCAAGAAAATGAGCTAAACAAACAAAACAACCTTTGTTAGATGCAAGTCCAGCCTCTGACAGAACCTGATGTAGGTTTACCGTGGGAGTCATACTCTCTTTATGTCACAATGCGAGTACGTGACACGCGTTCATGTGACACAGGTCTGGGTTGGAAACTACGGTGGGGGACGCTCCTGGATACTGCTGGCTATTGGTCTCAGTCGCTTTCTCTACTGAGTAAAGAGATGCCTTGGCTTTCCCCTCCCAATGTACCCACATGCTCAACGCGGTCTCAAATATAACTTGTTCTTCAAACCCTCATGTCTTCTCATTTTCCACTTTTTCCTTATTTTGTATGATTCTAGTTCACTGTGTGACTTTTTTCCTTAGCTACTAAGGAATATGTTTTTGAAAATTCAACCAAGAACATGCTTGTATTTACTGGCATCCTTTAGAAATGAATTTTCAGCCCCCTTGCACAGATAATCACTCAGCTCTATCTTACAACCATAAATATTACAAATAAATAAACTGACAGTAACGAATCATGGGAACTTGACCACTACTGTCATCAGCCCCATGTTTATGGAGTCCTCTTAAAGTACCCGCGCTAACAGCTCAATAAATCAATTGTTAGCCGCCGCTGCAATTAGGCCTTGGGGCTCTTGTAGATATTCATAAACCCGAGGAGATTAGATGCAAGACTGGTGTCAGAAACTGCATGTACCAATCATACTGTTTTTCACAATATGATGAAAAACAGTTTCTAGGGAGCAGCAAGACCTCCTGGGATGCCCTGAGAGCATTCTTGGGATCCGTGTGCATCTGAGAATGCTTTTTCCCTATCTTTGTGGTGATTCTGAAGAGGAAGCATTTGTATCTTATGAAGTCTCGCACAGGAAGATTAAAAACGTCCGTCACTGCCTTTCACAAAAACAAAGAAAACCTCGGGCCATCAGAGTTGTGGGTAGCCAACCTTATTTTGACCAGGCATTCTTTTATCTGTTTTGAAGCAACATTTTCCCAAATGGGATGTATATTTTGAGGGGGGGGGTTCAATGGGCTACAATTATGTCATTTACTAGAGTACACTCCTCCATGGTCAGTTTCAAAATCATTCTAACACGATGGGCGTTTCTTATTAATGTCTATGGTGGAAAGCCTTGACAATGCTCTCATGACTGAGTAGTGCCACAGGGTTTTAGAATCATTCTAGTCACACAGAAGTCAATAGTTAGATACTACTTAGATTCTGGTTCTGGTTTAGATTCTAAAACTAGAACATGTGCACAGAACAGATTTTGACCAAGTTTTACAGTTTACGAAACCAACCTAAGATTCCATTTTAATTCATATTATTAATTTTTTAATATTATATATATAGTTACTGTCAATTTTTAACATAAGCAGCCTTTTAATGTAATAGATATGAGAACATTTAATGACTCCAAGTCCCATATATAAATATAAAGAACTTTTACTACCTCCATTATATCTGCTTCACTTTGAAATATTTACTAAAATGTAGTTTCTTTGTTCACCAAATAGACTACGGTAACAGCAGTTAGTTTCATAACATACTGATAGAGTTTTGAAAAGATTTAATTATTAAGGAAAAGATGTTTATTTTCCTTTTGTTCATTTCTGGGACCAAGTTGGGCAACCGTATGCAGATGCGAAGTGTGGACAGAGAGCTCAAGGCAAGACTTTGCTGAACCAACGCCAGCCATGGAGTTTATCCTGACCATCCATCAAGAGATCTTGTGCTTTGTGTCTAGGCATCATCACAATGCATGATAGATGAATTGAGTTTAAGGAAATACCCTTCTTGAATATCTCTCTTCAAATCCAAAAACGAATAAGACTTTCCTTTATTTGAGAATTTTGGGAAGGGGGGTGCTCTATCCTTGGGATGTATTAGTCAAGAAACCTGAATAAGTGGACAGATCTGTTGAAGAAAGGGGAGGAATGATTTCCAGAAATACTTCCCTTTCAGAAACCTCCCATTTACATGCTATCACACACGACTTAAATTTAGGACCTAAGATTATTTTAAAAACCTATGTGATTAGGGGAAAGATAATACCTTTTTACTTGACAACCAGAAATTTCCCTACTACAGATGCACCAAAAATGTTAGCTGGGGAGTATGATTATGGTAACTTTTCCTTTCTTTACACTTCTCTGTATTTTCCAAAATTTTTATAATGGGCATGTGTGACTTTTATAATCAGGAAAAAAGTATTCTCTTGTGAATCCTCTTGAATCTGCTGCTCTCTTTCATCCCTCCACCTCTGTCTCTCTTCAACTACTTTTCCCAGATGAGCTAGCTAGACACACACAGATACACAGTTCGGTGTGAGCATGGCGACATAGTGATCTTATGAGGAGTCAGCTTCACTGGAGCATCTGGGTGACTCTGGAATTGAGAGGTAGTGATGGGCGGCTACAGTGGGAAGTGGCCACACCAAAGCCACCAGAATAGCTCTGAATCACAGATCTGACTCCAGGGCTGGTATGGGCAGACACAGGTGTCATCGCCAGTGCCATCTCTGGGTGGAGGTCAGAGGTCTGCAGTAAAAACAGACTCTTCCTTGGGAGGAGATGAGCCCACCGTGTTCTTCTGCATGTGGGGATACACATGCAGGCACAAGAGACTGGACATCTTAATTCAAAACTGGTGCCCGAATCACAGGGGCATGTGCTTTTTACAACATTTGGAGCCAAAAGTAAATAAAACTGTACAGATCGCTCACAAGGCTTGTCAGTTTTCTTGGCTGCAAAAAACTTTCTTGTGAACGCAGTTGGTAAGGGAAGCTTGAAATCAGAAGCTAACGGCCCTTTTCATTAGGCTCTGATACTATGTTTTTGGGTAAAGTGAGTTGGTGAATTGGAAAGGGTTAGGATTTGAGCTCCTAAAATACTGAAAGTATGTAGTCTAATCTACCAGATCTACAAAACAGTGTTGAAATCTCTCACCTGGAAACTTTCATTTTGAAAGCTGCTTATTAATCTCTGTGTATTCTGGATAGAAATCCTGGGGGGGAAATCAATTTTCCTACCAGCATCAAGGCAAAGTATATGCAGAAGCATGTGCCTCTGACGTGTTACACCCTTTTGAGGAGGAAAGAGGTGTGCGTTTGGATCTGGGGACGTTTAAGGAAAACTTGGAAATGGGGTGTAATGTTTCCAGGTCAGTTTAGCACCTTGACTACAAATTAAGTGATGCTCAATAGTGTGGAGGTTCAAAATCATGTCAGACATCCGTCTGTGATCATTTGCACAGAACAGCAGCAGCAAAAGGTACAAGCTTTGTGACATCAGGTCTCCTGAATGCCTTCCTGATTTGGGTGATCCTGACCAGGGAATGCTGCTGAGACCTGGTGTTTGTAAGCAGAGCCCACTGTGCCAGGGTCACAGAGGGAGAGCTGTTTCCTCTGTTTGTAAAGTTGAATGTTGAATCAACACAAAAGGAGCCCCAGGAAACCAGGAAATCAGTTCAGCACGGAGGACGGAGGACATCAGCGCTTACACATCTGAGATGCTAAAAGTGCCATTAAAGCTCTTTAACCACAAACAGCAAGGCTGGAATTTGCATCTACTTGAAAACATACTAAATTATGTTCTAAAGTTAAGGAGTAAGATCGTGGATTTCCTTCATGCTAATAGGCTGGCATTTTCAGTCAGACCTGTTCAAGCAGCCCTGGACAATGGTGTTACAAAGAAAGTGTTTACTCTCAGGAAAAACAAAAGTGACCTGGGCTGTAAAAACGCAAGGGCATGGCCGTGGGCTCAACGACAATAACGACAGATAATGTTTTGTCCTAAATTCCTCCTCACGAGAACCTCACACAAAAATAAACCCTTCCCCAATTTTCTTTACTCAAAACCTCCTCTCTCAGTAGGGCTTCCTTCATCACCACAGCAGGTGTAGATGTGATCTGTCCTAATTCCAGCACGCTGCCACAGCCTGCAGCCGGCTGAAATTTCCAGGTTGGTTCCAGTGAGTGTTTGCTTTCTTTTAACTTGGAGTTTTCCTTCTTTAATTAGGGCCTCTGCTGAGATCTCCAACCTGTGCCGTGTGGGTTCTCAGTGTTTCATTAATAGGTTTCAAAACTTCTCCTTGATCTCTTTATACTCACAAAGGGTGGCAGGTAACTCACGTGGAAACAGGAGCAGAGTGAGACGGCTGCTCCAATGTTTTGGTGACATTTGGGGAGTAGCAGAGCTGTTCTTCTTGCTAAAGTTTTCTATTTTATCAGTAGGCTTTGATGTATGGATTTAGGGAAAGTGACCAAATTTATGGTGAAATGGTGGTTTGGATCTCTGCAGGATGTCAAGTAAATAAAATAAAGAATGATGGTATTTCAGTCCCCAAGAGCCCTTTCTCAGTTTATCTATGTGCAAAGTTTTGTTGTTGTTGCTATTCATGTGAAATGAAACTATTCCATTCTTAAGCTCATCGAAAAGACCATGTCAAAGAGAGGTGGGATTCTTTCATATTTACTTGCTTCTATTTCTTTTTAAAACTCATGTTCAAGTATCAAGTTTAACATGTAGTAATACTGGGCAGTCCCCAGCTGGTGAATGGATTCTGCTGCAAATTTTCATTTGTGAACTTATTTGGAATTCTGAGCCCATTTTCCCAGAAACGCTATAGTGACTGAGTTCCAAATGAGGACTTTAATACTTTTAATACCACCTGAGATAAAATGTAATAAGTTATGCAGAGGATTCAGCATTGCAATCATTCAGGAGCATTGCAATATACATACTTCTGAGTATTATCAAATGTATGGCTCATGGTTTATTTTCTGGTACTGAGCAGTATCAGCTGACACTATTTTGTTTCCATGATCACGGTCCTTCATTTTGTAGTTGAAAATGGACCACATAGGTCCATTTTACTCATGACGTTACTTAACTTTATTGCAAATTATACCATCAAACATATATGCATTCTGTATCAAACATTAACCAATAGCTATTCTCACATTTTCTTTTACTGCAGAGCCTATAACTCACGGCCACAAATAGATCAATCTAAGGCAATTAGGGAAATTCTATTCCTCATGCCAATAACTGATTGACTTAGGGACTGATATATGGTTCAATGATTCAGTTCTGGTCAATGAAACACAGCACGAGGTCCACTTAGTAATTTTTGAGAAAGTGCCTTTTTCCCCCCTTCGAACATAGAAACAAAATAAAGTAATAATCTCTTTTCTGCTGGATGTTGCATCTCTGTCTTCATGTGATGCCTGGAATTGGGGTGACCTTTTGGAAGGGTGGGCATGGGGTGGGGTTGCCACCTAGTCGAGTTTTAAGGAATATGCTGCGAGCACAAGATTCTCTACTTCTTTCAAATATCATGACAGTTAATACCTCTCTCTATTTAAGTCCTTGCATTATGAGTATATGGGGCATTCACTGCTGACAGCACCTCATCTGCTTACTTAGAGCTTTACTGATATTTAAGTTCCACTATTTATTCTGCATGGAGGAAAATCTTTGAAACCAACACACTGGAGCAATACCTCTCTTACCCTGAATAAGGTCAGTTCGAGAATAAGTTTCTATTGTCAGCATGCTGGGGTGAGGTTGGAAAAGGAAAAATACATTTTCCCAGCTTCTCCTGAATCGAATCTATGCTCTCCTGCTTTCAGCATTGTGAAAACTACCAGAATATCAGGTCCCTGTTGATTTAACTGGCGCGGGGGTGCTCATCACTTGTGCATAATACAAGAACAGCAAATTTAAACTATAATGAGATGCCATATTATCACTATCAGGTTGTCAGAGTACATACACAGAGTTCACACTATTTGATTAAATGTATTACACGTTTCCAAAAGCCAGATCAAAGCCATTGATTTCTATATTTTAAATAGATGCATTATATTATATGTGAATTACATCTCAATAAAAGTGTCAAAATTTGCATTTCTATACACCAGCCATAGGTAGCTGGGCCACTCGTTGGTGAGGGTGTGGGAATACAGGCACTGTTATATTTTACCAGTGGGAAGCTAAGCTGGTATGACTTTTTCAGGGGCATTTCGTAAAAATCTTAGAAAATTAAAATATCTCTTAAACTTAACCAGAAATTCCACTTCCAGGAATGTTTCCTTACAGATAGGCTCTACGTATCCATCAAGTATGTACAAGGATATTATTGTAGTATTATGCATAACGGCAAAAGTGTTGCTTATGACAGTCTTATATTTAACTTTTTTTTTTTTTTTTTGCGGTACGCAGGTCTCTCACTGTTGTGGCCTCTCCCGCCGCGGAGCACAGGCTCCGGACGCGCAGGCTCAGCGGCCATGGCTCACGGGCCCAGCCGCTCCGCGGCATGTGGGATCTTCCCGGACCGGGGCACGAACCCGTGTCCCCTGCATTGGCAGGTGGACTCTCAACCACTGCGCCACCAGGGAAGCCCCAGTCTTCAATTCTTTAAAGAAGATATAATCAACTTTTCATTTCTGGTATTATGATAAACTAGCGGGTCTGAAAATCTACAAAATAATTCCTATAAATGCTGCATAAAACATAACAAGTGTTCTTTCAATTCATAGCTGAGCACTTGAGAAGGTAAGCAAAATCCTGAGGCCATACAAGGGAGCCAGGGATGACTATGAGAGTGGTGAGCTGCCACTTCTCTGGGGACATTTCCTTGTCTTGGAAAACAAGAGAATTGAGGGTGTGCAGTTTTCCAGGGACAAGGAAATGCCTAGAGTTCCCTCAGGGTGGAGTGTTGGAATCTGGAGGTGAAGCCCCTCCAGGCTGTATCTTCAATGCTAAGTGAGGCTAGGAAAGCATCCGGCCAGCAGCCACAGGAAATGGTGATGAGCCATCTGTCTGGCCCAGGATACTGGATCAGCAAAAAAACCCTCTCCTGAAAGTTCATACCAACAGGCCTGCCCTCACACAGGTTTACCATTTGAACTTACATTATTAGAGTGTCCAGGAATCCCAAGCCAAGAAATAAACATAAACATGAGCCAGGCATGTATCAAGGCACCTGCCAGAAGCAAACTCAAATCTTCCCAGGACTGATCAACATCAACCGAAGATAGTGTTTGTCCCAGAGACTGCAAAGTGCAAAGAGTAAGTCAAAGGATAACAAAAAATCACAAAATGGAAGAGAAAATAAGTCACTGTGAAGAGTGTCAGGAAAAAACTCCTAGACCCTCAACATAATGGAATAATTATAAACAAGATACAAAACAAATATACATATATAGAATGCTTGTAAGGTAGATAAGAAAAAATTGAAAATGTAAGAAAATAATAAAATACCATCTAGAAAGTTGGGCCAATTTAAGGCAAGCCAAAAGGAAAGTTTAGAAATAAAAAGTATAATCAGTAATAGCCCAAAACTGGAAACTGGATATATGAATGGTAATATATTTATACAATGGAATACTCTACAGCAAGAAAAATAAATGGACACAACTACAGATAAAAACTTGGATGAGTCTCAGAAATATAATGTTGAGTGAAAGAGGTTAGATACAGAGTTGATACTATTTCATTAAATGTATTACACATTTCCAAAGACAGATCAAAGCCATTGATTTATATTATTTTAAGGAGATGAATTATATTAAACTGTCAAAATTTGCATTTCTATATACCAGCAATAGTTAGAAAATGGAATTTGTTAAAAGATAGTACTTTTTAAAAAAGGAAGATCCTGAGAACTCCCTGGCGGTCCAGTGGTTAGGACTCCGCACTCTCACTGCCGAGGGCCTGGGGGTTCAATCCCTGGTCAGGGAACTAAGATCCCACAAGCCACGTGGCCAAAAAAAAAAAAAAAAAGAAGAAAACAATTTTAAAAATGATACTATTTGTAATAGCAAGGTGTAAATTTTACCTAAAACGTCAAAAAGTTAATTAAAAATCAACAACGTGAGGAGATTTATTCTATCAGAGACCAAGTCCCATTTAAAAGATGCATCCATCCAGAATGAGATTTGTGCAGCACTGACAATATGACCAAAGGAACAAAACAGAGAGTCCCCAAAAGAGACCTGTGTATGTATAAAACTTGATGTGTGTTGATAATAGGGGAGGCTATGCATGTGTGGGGACAGAAGGTATATAGGAAATCTCTGTACCTTCTGCTCAATTTTTGCTGGGAACCTAAAACTTCTTTAAAAACTAAGGTCTAATACAAAAACAAAACAAAACATAACAACAACAACAAAAAAACCTTGATGTATGATAGTGGTGGCTTTCCAAGTCAGTGGAGAAAGGATTTTTTCCCCCCACGTATGATAATGGAAAATTTGGTTACTCATACATCAAAAATAAGAAGCTCAATCCTTGTCTTGTGCCATGCCAAAAAATGAGTTCCATATATATCAGTGACCTAAACATAAAGAAAGAGTTAAAACTTTTCAAAGAAAAAAAGATTCTCACTATGGCATGGAGCACAAGAGACAATACTTTTATGACACAAAACATAAAACATAAACTAGAAAAGGAAAATTGATAAATTCTACTGTATTCAAATTATAACCTCCTGTGCATCAAAATATATCATAATCCAAATGAAAAGAAAGACCAAGGCTAGGAGGTAACTGTAATGTATACAAGTGATAAAGTATTAATATCTGGTCTCTCTATATATCAACATAATATCAGTATAACTGTCAAGCCTATAAACATAAATTAAGATTTGAAGAAAAATGAAAATATACTCAATCTCACCATTAATCAGAAAAACCCAGTTTAAATTAGTTTGTTGTTATCAGTTTATATGATCAAATTGGTATGACTAAATTAGTCAATACTAATTGTTATGGAGTAAGTTGAGCCAAAGTAGCTTTTAGAAACTTACTTGGTAGAATAATCCGGAAATATCTAACAAAACCCTTTACAACCCTGTAAACACACGTAGATATAGTTACCTTAGAGAAACTTCTGATATGCACAAATTCTAGTTACCATGGTTTAGTCGAATATACCAGTGTCCCGACAACTTTATTCAGATTTCAGTTACCATGGTATAGTAAGTGTGAGTAATTGCACGATACACTAATTTCATTGTGCAGATGCATAATGTTCAAGCTTCATTCACTGTCCACAAGACTTCAGAAATAACAGATGTGCATCATGATCACTGACAAATCATGTCACTTCTTTCAAAGTCTGTTGGTGATTGGTCACTGCACGTCTGTCATTCTTTTCACACACAGACAGCAAAGCATGTAATTGTGTGGCCTCTTTGTCTCCCAGTGATAAACCCTGTAAATTTTTACAAAAATGGACAGTTGAAAGAGGGTTTGGCCAACGAAGATGAAAGTGCATCAAGGAAATGAAAAGTGATAGGGCTGCAAGTGGAATATGAATTGAACATGAATGGAGTTTGGAGAAGTAGCAGTTGAGTCTGCCACTGTGTGAGAGACTCTAGCTATGCACTCAGAGGTACTCGGTGAAGCAAACTTACCTACATAAACAAGGAAAGTGGTTGTGAACATAAAAAGGATAAAAGATGTTCTAGAGGAAGTGACAATGGCACAATATTTCACATTAAAGGAACTCTCAGAGAGATGACTTGGAAAGAACAAAGGATAAAATGATAGAAGCTGATTCAAGCTTAGAAAGGAGTGTGACTACAAAAGATTTCTTGCTCCATATTGCAAGTGATACAATGAGAAGAGATAGGAAGCACTGTCTGAGCTACTCCTGGTACATTTTTTACAAAGAAACAAAACACTTTAACCTGCAATGTTTCTAATGTTCTAAATTACAGTAAAGAAATATTAGTTTTATTAATTTTTCTTTTCTTATACATTCATTACTGACAGTAAGTTTTCAAATATTTTGACAAAATCCTTAAAGGTTATGAAACTATTGTAATTTTTGTCATTGATTATTAATATTGCACTGAATAGTTTCAGCCTGTACATTCATTTTTATGTCTCAGAACTGTAGAAAGCAAAGACTGCCTACATATACTTATATACAACAAATAAATAAAAGTGTAAGAATATGCAAGAGAATGACAAATGACAAGTCCAGCATATTATATTCCCTTTGGAATATATAAAAGAGAAAATATGATTAAGGACAGGTACACAGTAGGCTTCAACTGTATTTGTAATATTTTTAATGGTTTATCTGGTGGTGGCTATCTGAAAGTTATTTTATTACTTTATGCTTTTTTATAAGTCTAAAATGTTTTATTAGAAGGAAAAGAAATAATAACCATGTCAAAGAGAAACAATGTTTTTATAGAAAATGTAAGGAGCCCTGGAAAATATAAGTAGCCCCTTGACTTGGGCTGTCCATCTTACAAATGCAGTGCAAAATCTTTAAGGAAAAATATGAGCTTCTGGAAAACTTGCTGTTTCTTTGATTAAAAGTTGCTAATAGGGCTTCCCTGGTGGCGCAGTGGTTGAGAGTCCGCCTGCCGATGCAGGGGACGCGGGTTCATGTCCCGGTCCGGGAAGATCCCACATGCTATGGAGCGACTACGTCCGTGAGCCATGGCCGCTGAGCCTGTGCGTCCCGAGCCTGTGCTCCACAATGGGAGAGGCCACAGCAGCGAGAGGCCCGCGTACCGCAAAAAAAAAAAAAAAAAAAAAAAAAAAAAAGTTGCTAATAGTGAGGAAGTAAACTGCACATGCTCACCTAGCCCCTTCCATCCAATTCACAGGCTATCATATGATTTCAAGAACTAACTGTAAGGCTGAGCTCAGAGGCACCCTCAAAGAAGATCAGACTTTATGGTTCTTAAGGCGTTTGCCATGAAGAAATGCCCTGTGAGGGTTAGGTGGATAGAAAGTTTCTGGGTCAACAAGAAAGTGATAAAGAAATCAGACATGAGAACCAAAACATGCCTTTCTGCTTTAAAATTTCTCAGGCAGCAAATTCTCAGTATTCTAGAAAGCATTTTCACCTAGTTCTTTTCTTATGAACCTTGTAAAACAAACTGTTAGACATATTAGTTTCCTACTGCTGCTGTAACAAACTTAGTGGTAATTTCTTATCTTACAAACTATAGGTCAGAAGGCTGCCGTGGATCTCGTGAGACTAAAATCGAGTGTCGGCAGGGCTGCATTCCTTTCTGGAGGCTCTGGGGAAGAATCCGTTTCCTTGCCTTCTAGAGGCCCCCCGCGTTCCTTGGCTCAGGACCCCTCTCCTCCAGCTTCAAAGCCAGCAAGAGTAGACTGAGTCCTCCTGTCCCACCCCTCTGCCCCTCCTCTGCTGCCTCCTTTTTCCTCTTTTAAGGACACGTGTGATTAGATTGGACCTACCCAGATAATCCAGGATAATCTCCCCATTTTAAGGTCCATAACACTCAACACTCACACCTGACAAAGTCCCTTCTGCCATGTAAGGTAACACATTCTCAGGTTCTGAAGATGAGGATGTGCACATCTTTGAAGTGGGAGAGGCACAATTCTTCCCACCACAGATATTTTTCAGTTCAGCTGCTGTACAGGAATTCAAAACCCCAGCCCAAGACCCTGGCATTTTACTGTATCCTGTGTTAATAATGAGTGTGGAATGCAAGTAAACTCAGGGTTGGAAATCACTCATAAATTTTCTTTGGAGTTTTGACTGGTGATACAAAGGAAGCTAGAATTTTTACCCTAAAACAAAGTATTTAGAGCAGTACAACCACTATTACCACATACCTACCACTAATATAATCAACCCTAGAGCACAAACTCAATCAAGCCTTAAGGTCAGTTATTATGGTGCTTGGTCTGTAGTGGGGAATAAATGATCTTTCTGTGTTACCAACACAAATCTCAGACCTATGTTCCCTGAGATTTGGTGGGAGGTTTCGTTTTCACATTTCAGTATTATTTTCAGCCAGAAGTACACATAAATCTGTAGTTTCAGGGCTTTAGATGCAGTCTAACTTATAATGAGGCAGATTATTTCTATATTGTCAATGTAAAAGACTGCTTACAGAGGAGAATAGCATAATTTCTCCACAAGCAGCACAATTTATTTATCTGAACTTCAGAAAATATCGTATTTCTACTCTGGTAGTATTGAGGCAATTGAAGTAATCCCCCAAGTCCCATGAAAAAGTCCTATATTTTCTGAATTTGCTCTGTTTGGTTGAGAGCACTTAGATGTCTTCTGAAATATGTGTTTACTTAATAGAAGACAAGGCACCATTTGCCATCAATAAACTCACCAGGAAAAGAGATTAAATAATGAAACGTGTAAAGCATGTGTACTGCACGGTATTGAAACCACCAATGTTGCAAGGGCACCTGAATCCTTTAGCGCTTAGTTTCTTCCAAGTAAGTTTTTCTACAATAACTGTTCTCAGAAATGACCTTTCCTTCTGTTTTCTATAAGAACTGTTTTCAGAAATGACCTTTCCTTCTGTTTATATAAGGCAAATCAGATGTACACATGAGTCTTCACAAATGAGTGAGCCAGAGACATAAAAGCTTAAGAAATATTTGCTGGAATGCTCTATATATTCTTATGAGTCCAAGGATCTGGTGTTCATGGACGCTTAGCCGCTCTTGAATGTACAAATTACTGTGAACATCTACTTGAAAACTGAGAGAAATTATTTGAATTGCCCACTTTTGTGAAAGAACAGAATGAGATTTAGAATTTTCTCCCATCAATTCTTTTCTTTTTCCTCTGAGCACATGTCCAAACAAACAAACCAAAGACAAAAAAACCAAAAATCTGCAGCATTAGCCCTCTGGTATCAAATCTGTAAGCCTGATTTGGGCCTTTTTTTCTTTTTTGTCTGGGACATTCAAGTTCCTCTTAAGCTTATTGGCATACAGTACAGGCTCATTTCTCATAGAATCTTTCTTTCGTATTTTCTATTTGGAAACATCAATATTCCTGCTTTCAGATGTTGCTGTCACTGTTCTCTCCGTGCCTGGGTCCCACCCTGGGCTTTCACAAGCCTTTGTGCTCAGAGAGATGATTTGGATGCTGTGGATATGTAAAGATTCGTTAGTAATATGCTCATCATTTTGTGTTCTGTGTTGCTTGCTTTTTCCCAAGGTCACAAATGTGTGTAGGATATTTAAGAGGGATACAGACACCAGAGGGATGCTATTTGGAAGGGTCACGGACTCTTACACGAATCTACTGAAAACAATGGTGCCCCAGGGGACCGTGGACCCCTGGAAAAACACCCCTATGGGATTATACCAAAGTGCAGTGGCTCGAGTTAAACCATTCTGGAGAACAACTGAATCAAAACAAAGGTCTCTTTAGTAACTAAGCAATAATACTTCTAAATCGTGCTGGACTACTGAAGCAGCACGGTGCCAGGCTCATTGGAAAACAAGAACCTTTCGAAGCTTGCTGGCTCCTTCAGATCAATTTATAACGTCCTTCATGGATCATATATTCCTAAAATAAGACTAAGCCTTTTGCGGGAAGATATTTGTAAGATGCTGTTTCACCTTAGCCCCAATTTTCCAGTTTATGACATCTGCAAGCTGCTCTCGATGCCATGGGGTACTGACGTGCCCTTCAGCGTCTCCCCTGCCTGCAGAGGATGCGGGACAGTGAGCGGGCTGCGCAGCAGGGCTTCGGGAGGACACGACGGCTGCGTGTCTGCGCTTTTTGAGATGCAGCAGTTACAGGAAGGAGGGAGGCCGTGAAGACTGCACAGCAGCCCCTGTTCTCCACCTTCATGTCTCCAGGGACATGTCTTCAGGGAACTTCAGGCTTGTTTACGACAGTTGAGTCCTCCCATAAATAAATGCAAAGTGCTACAAGGATGGTAAGTTACCAAGGAATCTGTTATTGGGAATGCAGGGATGCACCCAAGAAATAGCAGAACTCAGTTCACTGGGAACATTTTCTCAAGATAAGAAAGTAGAATTCAGCTCCTTAATTATTTGGGGGCTCACATATACCTGCTTCATAAGCTCTCTGCATTAGCTAAACAAGAGGAGATAGATGTTCAATTAAAAGTTATATCTTGGGACAGGCTGACAGGTACCTCACGTGATATTCTTTCTTCCTGTCCAAAACCCTGAGAAAAATGATAGTTCTATTTAAAAATCTAACCAAACTATAACTAATAACAAGGCTAAGAGGTTAGAACAGAAAACATTTCTGTGATGAAAGATGAAGCATTTTAATTAAAGTTTAAAGAACAGGGGCCAAGAAAGAAGCCCCATTTGTTAATAAATGGATACTCACTCGGTCATTTAATGTCTTATAAAATCTTGCTGGAAGAGGTTCCACATGAAAGAGTAATAAAAAAACAACTGATGTAGGAAACTAAGGGACCTGCATCTAAAGGACAATGAATGAATTTTCTTATATTTCATAAAAGGTACTCATATTCATTGGAAACTTTGCCTGCCAGAAGGACGCTGGAGTACTGGTAGCTGTGTTCACATAATGGAGCTTTCCTTATTAATGTTTTAAGACCTAAAAGCCTATTTAGTTCTTTCATAAGCTAAGAAAGATTTCTGTGGTAATAATTCTAATTAACTATGCAATTTATGTAAAGCAGTCAATTGAGAAATACCTCCTAAAAATATGAGACATCACATACTAGAAATTACGTTTTAGGGCTGGCATAACGTAGAAGAATTTGGAATACTGGAATATTTCTTCATCATGATTAGAAAGAGCAGTGCTTATATTAAACTGGGAGTACACAAACTACATGTAGAGACATCTTGTATACTTATTAAAAGTAAGACAAATTTTCTTATAAGCTATATACCATCAAAGCTATATATATCACCTTTGCTTTATTTCTAATTTAGTCCTTCAACAGTTTTAATATTTGATGTTATCTCTTATTGAATGAATTTTTGTAAGTTACCATAAATCCTTTCTAGAATTGATTAATAAATCACTTATGTTTATAATAGATACTTTTGTTACCTTCATTCAAGAAATATGTGTGTAATGATCTTTGCTGAGCACAATATTTATGCAAGGCACTGTCCTACATACTGGGATTTCAGAGATAAATAAGAAGTAGTTTTTGTTGCCAAGAAGCTAATTGTCTAAGTATTTATCTCTTCATAAGGAAACTAATCAACCAATGGGAAAAGTCATTATTCACGAACTTAATAAATTATGAAGTTTTGTGAAGGACAGCTAGTCATGTAAAACAAACTTTATTCCACAAGGTTTCTACCTACACTCATCTAAAGGAATTGGCAATAGGAAAAACCCTAGAGAAAGATGGAGTGAGTGTCTTTTGTGTTCAGTGGAATGTCTTTTCCCCCAGTCTCAACTTCTGATGCCCTTGCCAATTCTCAATGGTACTTCTCTCCCAATCTCGGGTCCTCAATACCTCTTCTCATCAATGGAATCGGAGAGGAGGTATAATCACTCTTGTACTCTTTGGGATTAAATGGAGGGTGAATAAATTTTAGTCGATACCTTGGCAAACATTTTTCTTTGATATGATAATGGAAAACTTTTTGTATGTTAGAGAGACTCTGGGCATTAGCAAGCAGACAGGAAGTATTATTGGTTGGGAGAAGTACCCTTTATCCTACTTATCAAGTCCGGCCCTTAGTAATTCTGATCTCATCCCTTCAGAGTGACTGGGATGAGAAAATATAATTCAAAAAGATACATGCACCCCTATGCTCACAGCAGCATTATTTACAATAGCCAAGACACGGAAACAACCGTTTGTCCATTGAAATGGACTAAATGTCCATTGAAAAAGATGAATGGATAAAGAAGATGTGGTACAGATATACAATGGAATATTACTCAGCCATAAAAAAGAATGAAATGATGCCATTTGCAGCAATATGTATGCAACTAGAGATTATCACGAAGTGAAGTAGGTCAGACAGAGAAAGACAAATACCATATGATATCACTTATATGTGGAGTCTAAAATATGACACAAATGAACTTATCTACAAAACAGAGACAGACTCACAAACCAGGAGAAAAGACTTGCGGTTGCTGGGGGAATGGGGTGGGGAGGGAGAAGGATGGGTTGGGAGTTTGGGATCAGCAGATGCAAACTATTATATATAGACTGGAAAAACAACAAGGTCCTACTGGATAGCACAGGGAACTATATTCAATATCCTGTGATAAACCATAAGGGAAGAGATTATGAAAAGGATTGTATAAATAACGGAATCACTTTGCTGTACAGCAGAAATTAACACAACACTATAAATCAACTATACATGAATAAAATAATTTTTTTTTAAAAGAAATGGTCAGAAGGACCTAGGCACTGTATACTGTTCTCCTCCAAGTTAGTGCCCACTGCTTCCTTGGGGAAGACCCATGGCAGCTGAAGCTTCTTGAGAACTGATGCTTGGAGCTACTGAGCATTGTGCCTTCTATGCTCACCTCTTCCACAAAGTAGAATGTGCCCTGTCAACGGGAAGGTTTCCCACCTGCCTTCTCTGTGCTTCTCATCTGGGCAAAGGTGGGCCACTAACATCTCCGCCACGTCTAATGCAAATACATCTTTCATCCTTCTTCCCCAGTGTCACGTATCTGTTAAACACAAATGGCTTTTTCGGTAGTATGTGTGTACTTAAGTTTTTATATATGTATATAGTAACTACTCCTAATTTTAAAAATTAAACAACAACAGCGACCATAGCAACATTATCTGAGCTCGCTCCACGTGTAAACCATCGTGCCAGGCTCTGCAGCAGATACAGTGATGAGCAAGACTGGCTTCTGGACTCAAAAGCACTTACATTCCGGTGAATGAACTAAAGTCATACAAGGGGAACCAAGGTGATGTGCTCAGTATGAAGATATGAAAATCCTGAACCATAATACTGTTTTTAAAATTACTTTTTATGCTGAAAAAAAATCAAGATTTGGGGCAAAAGTCATTTTAATGAATCTGACTGGTTAACTAAAGTATTTTTAAGAGAAATAATTAACTCCCATAATAAATAGATAATAAATGTTGGTCTCCAAAGTGGGCACTATTAGGGGACTACATACGACCTCCAAAGTACTTCAAATCTTTTTGAAATTACATGCAAAATTTGTAACTGTACGAAAATGTGCATTTTTCTAGCAATGGGGATCAAAGATAAAAGAGCTCTTAATTCAAGAAAAGGTAAAGATCCATTGAAATGTCTGTTCTAAATACATATCATCTGTCAAAGTTTTATGAAATTCTTGATGAACATTTTGCTGTCATTTGGAAAAAATGTATGCTTATCACCTTACCACCATGAAAAGACATGTGGCTGGGGGGTAGATGTGGGAACTGAAGGAAAAAACATAGTTAAACTATCACATTGTAAGTATCTTGTAGAAATCTGGAGATGCTCTGCTTTTCTCGTAATAATTAACTATACATGCCACTGATTATAGTGCAGAAAGACTGCATCAAGCCATAGAAAGAATCTGTGAACTTAATGGTCTTTTTGAGTAGCAAAATCACTTTTTCAGGGATAGACTTTCTGGGTATACAATAACTTATGTATAATAAAAAATGTATAGACATAGAAAATGCCATTCATTTGGAAAACCATGAATATAAGGGTGTGAACTCATGAATAATCAAACTCATTTCTGAACACAAGCTAATGAATGAGCCTTCTTTAACAGCTGAACTATGAAAAAATACCAAATTGAAAAAAATACATCAGAGGATCTCATAGAAATATTTCGTAACTCTTCTATTTGCTCTGATAAAAGTGCTTTATTTTAAAAATCTTTCTCACAACTGGTTCTAGGTGGCTTAGTAGATACACTACTTATCAAAAGAGAACAAATACTCATTCAGAAACACATCCATGCATGGCTTTTCTACAGCCCAAATACAGATGTCTCAGTTTAGATGTATTTAAAAACACCTCGAGTAGAAGAATCCTGCTTTTCTGTCATAGCCATTCTGTAACTGGTGACTCTGATCACTGCAATGGTGACATTAACCACCAAGTCCTCTCACAGTTCAAAGCACATTGATTACAAGATACTAAAAAATGAAGGTTAATACTAATGACCCTGGTGTTGGCACTGACAACAGTGTGACGGGATCTTCCAGGTGGGTTGCCTGGGACCTCAGGTAGGTTGAGTCACTGCCATGAAATCTGTTCAACACTGTGTAGAGCCGTGTTGTATGTGAAGAGCTGTGCCGAGTACTTGTGTGAAAGGCCAAGGTTCTGGGGCTCAAAGAGCTTAGAGGCTCTGCAGCAGATGGTATTCTCCGCTGAGCCAGCTAGATGTTTCTTGACCACTGCAGCAGGTTGAATAGTGTCACCCCAAAATCCACATTCCTCCAGAACCTCAGAGCGTGACTGTGTTTGGAAATAGGGTCTTTGCAGATGTAATTAAGGTAAGGAACAACATGACATCATACTGAATTAAGGTGGGCCCCAAATCCAATGACAGTGTCCTTATATGAGATCGAAAAGGACACGCCGGCACATGGAGAAGACAGACAGCCATGTGAAGAGGGCGGCAGAGACTGGAGGGTTTTTGCCACAAGCCACCAGAAGCTAGAAAAGACCAGGAGGGTCCTCCCCCAGAGCCTTCTGAGGGAGTGTGGCCCCACCAACACTCTGATTTTGGACTTGCAGCCTCTAGGACTGTGAGGGAATAAAATTCTGCTGTTTAAACTCCCAGTCTGTGGTATATTGTCATGGCAGCCCTGGCAAACGAACACAGCTGTTACCTCGTCCGTGTGTTTGCAAGTCCTCAGCTCTCCACAGCCCTAGGGAACCTAGTGTCGCCTGGAACGGAGCCAGGCGATCTTTCTCTTATTACACAAAAGGACGAGGGCTTCCTGCCATGGGTCTGCTGCATCCTTGCCAGACTGCAAAGGCTAAGAATATGGCTTTGGAGCTAGTCAGCCTGGGTTAGATTCTGGCTCTGTCATTTCCTATGTGACCTGAAGCAAATTACTGAAATCTCTGGCTCTGTTTTCTCAGCTGTCAAATAAGGATAATGATGTTACCTTCTTCAGAGAATACCTGGAAGGATTAAATGAGCCAAGTCTGTAAAGTGTTTACATCACACCTGACACATGGTAGATACTTAGCAAATGTTATCTACAATCATTATTATACAATTATTATTATCTGAGAGCTGTTATCATTCCTGGGTTTCCCCACAAAGGCTTCCTCACCCCAGGAGGGCACTAGGTGAGCTGTACCCATTGCACAGAAGAGTGCCAGGAAAGGAGGGTGGTTTCCTGGGAAGAGAACTTTCTCCTCTCCAGTGAACTGCTCCATGGGGTGCAGACTCTCCATTAGCTTAGATCACCTCACCTTTGTCCTTTCAACAATCCTTAGCCATCCTTTACATAATGAACACAGCCTGCTCCTCTTGGAGCAGAAAGACCACCTGAATTGTGATTCTGTTTTCTCTGAGTAGGTAGTGAGTTACTGTTTTAGGTTTCCAGGGCTGCTGTTAACAAAGTACCACAGACTGGGTGCTTCAAACCACAGAAATTTATTCTCTGAGTGTTCTGGAGACTAGAAGTCTGAAATCCAGGCGTTGGTAGGTTCGGTTCCCTGCGACGGTTCTGACGGAGAATATGTTCCATGCCTGTCTTAGCTTCTGGGGTTGCCAACAATCCCTCGCATTCCTTACCTTGTGTGAGGGCAACTCCTGTCTCTTCCCTGTGTGTGTCTGTGTCTCTGTTTTCTCTTCTTATAAGGATATCAGCCACATAGGAGTAGAGCCCACCTGAGTCCAGTATGACTTCACCTTGACTTGACCATTTGCAAACACCTTATTTCCAGAAAAGGTCACAGTCACAGGCACTGGGCTTCAGGGGGGACCTTCTTCAACCCACAACTGTCACCATATATAAATGAAGCAAAACAGAAAAGCCTGCCAGTCACCAACAATTTCACAAATTTATTCAAAATATTCAAAACTATCTTCTTTGGAGAGTTTTCCCACAATTAAGAAAGGCTTGTCTAAAATTAGTAGCTTTGAAAAAGTCTTAAAGGGAAATATTTCTACTATAAGACTCAGACAATGAGTTTTAAATGTGTGTTTATGTTACACCATTGTAGTAAGTGGGCCTATTGTAACCCCTTCATCAAATTACCTAATCTTCTGCATTAGCAATGTTCCTTTTATTTTTAAAAACTGGAGAAAGATAAAACGGCATGAGCACTGATCTTTGAAATTAAACATAAGCGAGGAGTTTAATATTTTAATTAAAGGAAAAACCTTCAGAAGATGACCCCCCTCCTCCTATTTCTGGCCCCCACCCCCTGCTGCCTGCAGAATATATGCAGCTCTCGGCTTAGTATCTGCAGGTTTTTCTGGTTCCAAGTCGGGTCTCACTTTCTCATTTGAAAAGTTATCCAAATGCTTACTATGTGTCATGTACATATTTTTCTGCAGGAACCTTTTGCTTTTATCAGTTTGGGCTAACTACTGTCTTACATATTCAAGCACCAGTCCCTACGTAAAATACCCTCGCCTCATTCCCTCCCCCACTCCTTCAAGATCCCACTTGGGGATCCCACACCTTCCACCTTTACCTTTGTATGCTTTCTTATAAAGAGATGCATCTGTTCATCTCTCTATCTTATTAGAGGTTATAAATTCTTTGACTGCAAAAACCATTGGTCATGCCTCTGTGTCTGTAGCCTGTCACAACGCCTTGTGTACAGCTGGTGCTCAAAATACTCAAGCTTAATTCATATTAGTTTTACAAAATGAAGGGGTTTATAGAAGTTTTATTCTTTTTGTATAATATTCATAACTATCATTATTGAGAACTCACTGCACCAGCCACTATTTTAAGCATTTTACGTACATTTGTCTCATTTTACCCCCATGGTAACCTTTTGTACTAAGCATAATTATCTCTATTTTACAGATGAGGAAGTTGAAGCTTAGTGAAATCAAATAACTTTCCCAATGTCACACTGCTGTTATATGAAGAATTTGAGCCTAGGTATGTCTGCCCCCAAATGTTGTGTTCTTAGCCAGAGTTTCTATAATTTCCCTGTCATAAAAAAATCTGCTTAAAAAATTCTTAAAAACAGAATCTTGGCCTCTACTCTAGAGATTCGGAATCAGCATCTCTGTAGGAGGGGCTGGGAATCTGCATTTTGACAAGCACCCCAGGGAATTTTTGTGATCAGACACATTTAGAAAATACTCAACAATATGATATGATTTACTGGTATTTATAAGAAGTCTCTGTGTTGAATGTTTTCCTATATATATAGTTTGATCTTCATCACACAAATATTCCTTGAGGTTCAAACCGATCAGATGCTTTTTGGTCTTTTCTGACATTAGGTTTAGTCCCTGAGGTAAAAACCCCACCTTTTCTCTTCTTTCTTCCTTAATCCTTTCTTCCTCCAGGAAGGATCAGAACAGGCCACTAGAAGCTACCAGTAAGACTGAATTCCGGGTAGGGACAGGTTCTCGGGTTTCTAAAGCAGCCTCTCACTGTTGCTCTGCCGTCCAACATGGCAGCCACTCGCCGCGTGTGGCTATTTAAATTTAGGCAAATTAAAATTAAATAAAATTAAAGAATTCAGATCCTTGGTCAGGCCAGTCCTATTTCAAATGTTCAATGGTTACCTGTGTGGCTACCGTACGGACAACATAGGTTAAAGAATATTTTTATCATCACAGAAAACCACACAGTAGCACTAGTAAGATGATAACAAACAAGCCAACACAGGAAAACAAGGTTCTGGATCCTTAGTGCTCTCTTTCTCTCCAGCAGACAGCTGCGCTCAGAGACGACAGCTCTGTCTTAACTTCTCTGTGGCTTTTTGGGTGAAATAGCATGGAATGCTATTTCTGAAAACACCATTACAAAGGCCACAGACTCAAATTTATAATTGAACTCTATAACTACACATACATAGATTTGTTCTGAATTAAGGATTAGTTTATCATTAATTCAATGTTTTGAAGGGGAGGAGAATTTACCACCCCAAAATATGCCTCCTTGGCATACTGATTACTTTGGGCTGATTATTTTTAAGAAACAGCAGACACAGGAAAAAGCTCTGAAAACAGATGGAATGAAGTCACTGTTTTGTAAAAGAAATAAACATTTATAAGGGACGTCTCCATTTGTAAAGGTGTCTCCTAGAAACTCTCATCTACGGAGAAGATGGTAACTTGGATGTGCACAGCAGCCTTACCCTTGTTCACTACGCTGTTCCTGGCCCACCAACTGGAAACGGCCTTCCCTCCCCGCCACAGGCTCTTCTGCCTTTGGCTGAAGATGGTATTTAAGGTGATGGCTTGGGCCATTCGGAGGCGTGCTCAGGTTTCCTGTATATCTTCCTTGTATACATGAAGTATACATGCTGTTAAACTTTATTTTTCTCCTATTAATCTGCCTTTTATTACAGGGGGAGTCTCAGGCAAGAACCTAGAAGGGTAAGGGAAAGTTATTTTTCCTCCCCAACAGTTTTAACTTCTAAATGAGAAAGGTGACTTGTGCCCCTTTGGACAAAGCCCTAAACTATGGGTTTAAGCCTGGGATGGATCCAGACCTGTTGGGTCACAGCACATTCTCAGAGCAGACTCCAGAGCACCCTGTGTCCAAGTCCTGTTGGTGCCAGGGCATGTGGGAGAGAGGAGGTCTGACTTCTAATCTCATTTTGCCTTCCTTCCCATCTCTAACAAGAGTTCCTCCAATTTCTCTGAGTTCAAGTTTTCAGCCCCTCATGGGGGTTGCCATGAGGTAGGTTCAGGATTGAGGTGACTGAAGCAGTAGGACAAATGCTAAATTCTGAGGGTAAGCATATCTGCTTGTGTGTGTGTGTGTGTGTGTGTGTGTGTGTGTGTGTGTGTGTGTGT
>NW_021703776.1:97258996-97261317 GCF_005190385.1 Monodon monoceros | reverse complement strand
TGTGTGTGTGTGTGTGTGTGTGTGTGTGTGTGTGTGTGTGTGTGTGTATCAGCACCAGAGGGAGGGAAAATCTGTATAGGAGTAGAAATGGTAGAGACAATATTACTTTATTCTAAAAATAAGTGTTGGCCATTTTTTTCTTGATTCCCCAGTAGGTGGTCCTTGTAAAGCGAAGCAAACAGGTAGGAGGGAGCCCCAGCTACTAGAGTTACATAAGCCAGAAGAGTTAGAAAAACAGTCCAGGAGTTTTCTCAAGAACAAAAAGTCCTAAGAATTGATGTTCCAAACTGCGATACTTTTTTTGGGTTCTCTTATCCAATCAGACATGATTTGCTGACTTGTGGGGCATAAGACAAAGTCTGGATTTAACACCTCCCACCAAGAAGTGACCAGTTTCAGATGTGATGTGGCCACCTGAAGCCCAGGGTGGGGTCAATAGCTCGTTCTCTCTCCTCAGTCCCAAAGAGAAGCTGTAAAGTTTGCTTTATTACAGACGTGACCCTGAACTACAGTCTTATTTCCTATAGATGTTCAAGACATGGCAACTTCATTTTGGGGTGTTGTGTAGTGGTTTGATACGATTTCAAATCCACTTGTTTATGACAAAGATGAAGTTGAAAGAGTGAAACTGTTTTCAAGAATGAATTATCGTTTTGATATAAAAGTGTAATTGCATGTCAGGATGTCATCATCCACAACAGTGGTTGCTGATAAGCACTCAGCAGCTGGGGGCCCCCAGGAGGCTTATCAATAAATAAGAGCATATGAAGAAGCAGCTACGCCCAGGGGACATTTGGCTATAAATGCCCAGAGTTTGTGAGAACTATTTCAGAGTGTTCATTCTGGGCATAAGGTTACCCTTTGCTGATCTAAATAGCTCTCCGAAGACCTTGGGGCACAGCTCCTGCTGTGGCAAAGGCGACTCTTACTTGCAGTGGCCCAGGGAAGATGATCTTGGCTGCCAACACTGGCCTGTCGTTCCCTAGCAACGGGCTCTAGCAACAAGGGACTTCTGTTTTCACTGGCAGCCAGACATCAGCTTGTGGTTGGTTAAGCCACCTCCCCTGAGAACCAACTCATATAAAGGTACACATCAGCTAAATTTGGACTTTATTCCTTTCATCTCTCCTTGCCTGAAACAATAGTGTAATTAATCTATCATTGATTTTGAGTATGTTATTTCTTTATTGGCTTATCAAGAGACATTATCCTGTATGCTATTGGTTTGTGAAACCATTACAATACCCGCAGTGAACATGTGTTAAATAAACTGTTGGCAAAGACAATCTCAGTCTCTGAGCATAATTTGCCCCAAAACAAAACATGGGGTCATTAGCATAAGTCAGGAAAACTGTTGGTTCTACAGGCAAAGAAAGGCCCAAACTTAATTTTGGTGCATCAAACTATCCTTATACTTAAACAATAACAAACGCACTTTTCCATATGTAACCTTGAAGGATTAAGACAGAGATTATGCTTTCTTGAAATACAGAAGTAAAGATTAGCGAAAGATACATAAGTAAAGAAATAAAATGATCATAGTATCTTCTCTGCTCTAATTCCTGGGACATGTTATCTGTTCACATATCCAATTCCAAGGTGTTAGGTTATTTAAGAAAAAAAGGTCGTTTTTTGTTCTTGTTTTTGCTTTCTGTTTTTCTGTTTTTGTTCTTGGTATGGAGGTGGTCAGGGCTAACTGTATCTTTGGTCAAACCATAAGAGTAAGCCAAGCACCTAGTGAAAATGAGGTTATTTCATGGCAATCTTGACATCTTGAGCTAGTTCACTATTATCTCAGGTATGACAATGGGAAGGCGAACCAGAGCAGAATATTTGAGACATATGTGTCTAATTACAAATCTGGTGAAAACCAGCAAAACATTTCCGCTGAATACCAGGTCATATTTTAAGCCCAAGTCCTAATTTGCATCTTATTTACTATAATCAATTAAATTCTAAAGGTCTAAATACCACAAAAAAAATTGATGGGGGCAGCCTACTAGAGCTGGATTAAGGAATACTTACAGCATCAGATAAGAATTACGGTAAAGGTTGTTGAGCTGTTTCATTGTCTAAGTCAAGAAAAACCCCGAACAGAAGAGGCATGGATAGAATCTTAATGGGCAAACCAACTCTCCTTCATCAAAAGACCCAGCACTCCTTGCTGATTCTGGCCCTTCTAGTCACACTTCAGGACTGACAGAGATTCTTGATTGTTAGTCTAGCAACTGATATCTTCCCCTTATAGGCCACTTTAAGGTAGGCATTTACTTTATGACAATTGATTCCTGAACTGGCTCAAAGATAAAATGAATGAATAC
>NW_021703776.1:97182130-97258896 GCF_005190385.1 Monodon monoceros | reverse complement strand
CCCCCCCCCCGCCACTTTCCCCCCTTGGTGTCCATATGTTTGTTCTCTAATCTGTGTCTCTATTTCTGCCTTGCAAACCGGTTCATCTGTACCATTTATCTAGATTCCACATATATGCGTTAATATACGATATTTGTTTTTCTTTTTCTGACTTACTTCCCTCTGTATGACAGTCTCTAGGTCCATCCATGTCTCTACAAATGACCCAATTTCGTTCTTTTTATGTCTTAGTAATATTCCATTGTATATATGTACCACATCTGCTTTATCCATTCATCTGTCGATGGGCATTTAGGTTGCTTCCATGACCTGGCTATTGTAAATAGTGCTGCAATGAACACTGGGGTGCATGTGTCTTTTTGAATTATGGTTTTCTCTGGGTATATGCCCAGTAATGGGATTGCTGGGTCATATGGTAATTCTGTTTTTAGTTTTTTTAAGGAACCTCCATACTGTTCTCCATGGTGGCTGTATCAATTTACATTCACATCAACAGTGCAAGAGGATTCCCTTTTCTCCACACCTGCTCCAGAATTTATAGTTTATACACTTTTTGATGATGGCCATTCTGACTGGTGTGAGGTGATACCTCATTGTAGTTTGACTTGCATTTCTCTAATAATTAGTGATGTTGAGCAGTTTTCATGTGCTTCTTGGCCATCTGTATGTCTTCTTTGGAGAAATGTCTATTTAGGTCTTCTGCCCATTTTTTTTTTTTTTTTTTTTTTTTTGCGGTACGTGGGCCTCTCGCTGTTGTGGCCTCTCCCGTTGGGGAGCACAGGCTCCGGACGCGCAGGCTCAGCAGCTATGGCTCACGGGCCCAGCCGCTCCGCGGCATGTGGGATCTTCCCGGACCGGGGCACGAACCCGTGTCCCCTGCATCGGCAGGCGGACTCTCAACCACTGCGCCACCAGGGAAACCCTCTGCCCATTTTTTGATTGGGTTGTTTCTTTTTTCAATATTGAGCTGCATGAAATGTTTATATATTTTGGAGATTAATCTTTTGTCCATTGACTCGTTTGCAAATATTTTCTCCCATTCTGAGGGTTGTCTTTTCGTATTGTTTGTAATTTCCTTTGCTGTGCAAAAGCTCTTAAGTTTCATTAGGTCCCATTTGTTTATTTTTGTTTTCATTTCCATTACTCTAGGAGGTGGGTCAAAAAATATCTTGCTGTGATTTATGTCAAAGAGTGTTCTTCCTATGTTTTCCTCTAAGAGTTTTAGCGTGTCCGGTCTTATATTTAGGTCTTTAATCCATTTTGAGTTTATTTTTGTGTGTGGTGTTAGGGAGTGTTCTAATTTCATTCTTTTACATGTAGCTGTCCAGTTTTCCCAGCACCACTTACTGAAGAGGCTGTCTTTTCTCCATTGTATATCCTTGCCCCCTTTGTCATAGATTAGTTGACCATAGGTGCGTGGGTTTATCTCTGGGCTTTCTATCCTGTTCCACTGATCTATGTTTCTGTTTTTGTGCCAGTACCATATTGTCTTGATGACTGTGGCTTTGTAGTATAGTCTGAAGTCAGGGAGTCTGATTCCTCCAGCTCCGTTTTTATCCCTCAAGACTGCTTTGGCTATTAGGAGTCTTTTGTGTCTCCATACAAATTTTAAGATTTTTTGTTCTAGCTCTGCAAATATACCATTGGTAATCTGATGGTGATTGCATTGAATCTGTAGATTGCTTTGGGTAGCGCATAGTCATTTTCACAATATTGATTCTTCCAATCCAAGAACATGGTATATCTCTCCACCTGTTTGTGTCATCTTTGATTTCTTTCACCAGTGTCTTATAGTTTTCTGAGTACAGGTCTTTTACCTCCTTAGATAGGTTTATTCCTAGGTATTTTATTATTTTTGTTGCAATGGTGAGTGGGATTGTTTCCTTAATTTCTCTTTCTGATCTTCCACTGTTAGTGTAGAGGAATGCAAGAGATTTCTGGGCATTAATTTTGTATCCTGTAACTTTACCAGATTCATGATTAGCTCTAGTAGTTTTCTGGTGACATCTTCAGGATTCTCTATGTATAGTATCATGTCATCTGCAAATAGTGACAGTTTTACTTCTTCTTTTCCAACTTGTATTCCTTTTATTTCTTTTTCTTCTCTGATTGCCATGGCTAGGACTTCCAAAACTATGTTGAATAATCATCCTTGTCTTGTTCCTGATCTTAGAGGAAATGCTTTCAGTTTTTCACCATTGAGAATGATGCTTGCTGTGGGTTTGTTGTATATGGCCTTTATCATTTGAGGTAGTTCCCTCTTTGCCCACTTTCTGGAGAGTTTTTATCATAAGTGGGTGTTGAATTTTGTCAAAAGCTTTTCTGCATCTACTGAGATGATCATATGGTTTTTATTCTTCAATTTGTTAATATGGTGTATCACACTGATTGATTTGTGTATACTGAAGAAGACTGCATCTCTGGGATAAATCCCACTTGATCATGGTGTATGACCCTTTTAATGTGTTGTTGGATTCTGTTTGCTAGTATTCTGTTGGGGATTTTTGCATCTATATTCTTCAGTGATATTGGTCTGTAATTTTTTTTGGTAGCATCTTTGTCTGGTTTTGGTATCAGGGTGATGGTGGCCTCATAGAATGAGTTTGGGAGTGTTCCTTCCTCTGCAATTGTTTGGAAGAGTTTGAGAAGGATGGGTGTTAGCTCTTCTGTAAATGTTTGATAGAATTCACCTGTGGAGCCATCTGGTCCTGGACTTTTGTTTGTTGGAACATTTTTAATCACAGTTTCAATTTCATTCCTTGTGATTGGTCTGTTCATATTTTCTATTTCTTCCTGGTTCAGTCTTGGACAGTTATACCTTTCTAAGAATTTGTCCATTTCTTCCAGGTTGTCCATTTTATTGGCATAGAGTTGCTTGTAGTAGTGTCTTATGATCCTTTGTATTTCTGCAGTGTCCATTGTAACTTTTTTCATTTCTAATTTTATTGATTTGAGTTCTCTCCCTCTTTTTCTTGATGAGTCTTGGATAAAGGTTTATTAATTTTGTTTATCTTCTCAAACAAGTAGCTTTTAGTTTTATTGATCTTTGCTATTGTTTTATTGGTTTCTATTCATTTATTTCTGATCTGATCTTTATGATTTATTTCCTTCTATTAACTTTGGGTTTTGCTTGTTCTTCATTCTCTAGCTCCTTTAGGTGTAGGGTTAGATTGTTTATTTGAGATTTTTCTTGTTTCTTGAGGTAGGATTGTATTGCTATGAACTTCCCTCTTAGAACTGCTTTTGCTGCATCCCACAGGTTTTGGATTGTCGTACTTTCATTGTAATTTGTCTCCAGGTATTTTTTGATTTCCTGTTTGATTTCTTCAGTGATCTGTAGGTTATTTAGTAATGTATTGGTTAGCCTCCATGTGTTTGTGGTTCTTCCGTTTTTTTCCCTGTAATTGATTTCTAATCCCATAGCACTGTGGTGAGAAAAATGCTTGACATGATTTAAATTTTTTTAAATTTACCAAGGCTTGATTTGTGACCCAAGATGTGATCTATCCTGGAGAATGTTCGGTGTGCACTTGAGAAGAAAGTGTAATCTGCTGTTTTCTGATGGAATGTCCTAAAAATATCATAAATCTAACTGGTCTGTTGTGTCATTTAAACCTTGTGTTTCCATATTAATTTTCAGTCTTGATGATCTCTCCATTGGTGTGAGTGAGGTGTTAAACTTCCCCACTATTACTGCACTACTGTCAATTTCCTCTTCTATAGCTGTTAACATTTGCCTTATTATGTATTGAGGTGCTCCTATGCTGGGTGCATAAATGTTTATAATTGTTATATCTTCTTCTTGGATTGATCCCTTGATCATTATGTAGTGTCCTTCTTTGTCTCTTGTAACATTCTTTATTTTAAAGTCTATTTTATCTGGTAGAGTATTGCCACTCCAGCTTCCTTTTGATTTCCATTTGCATGGAATATCTTTTTCCATCCTCTCACTTTCAGTCTGTTTGTGTCCCTTGGTCTGAGGTGGGTCTCTTGTAGACAGCATATATATGGGTCTTGTTTTTTGTATCCATTCAGCGAGCCTGTGTCTTTTGGTTGGAGCATTTAATCCATTCATGTTTAAGGTAATTATTGATATGTATGTTCCTATTACCATTTTCTTAATTGTTATGGCTTTGTTTGTGTAGGTCCTTTTCTTCTCTGTGTGTCCCACTTAGAGAAGTTCCTTTAGCATTTGTTGTAAAGCTGGTTTGGTGATGCTGACTTCTCTTAGCTTTTGCTTGTCTCTAAAGCTTTTGATTTCTCCGTGGAATCTGAGTGAGATCCTTGCTGGGTAGAGTAATCTTGGTTGTAGGTTCTTCCCTTTCATCACTTTAAATATATCATGCCACCCCGTTCTGGCTTGTAGAGTTTCTGCTGAGAAATTAGCTGTTAACCTTATGGGTGTTCCCTTGTATGTTATTTGTTGTTTTTCCCTTGTTGCTTTCAATAATTTTTCTTTGTCTTTAATTTTTGTCAATTTGATTACTAAGTGCCTTGGTGTGATTCTCCTTGGGTTTATCCTACTTGGGACTCTCTGCGCTTCTTGGACTTGGGTGGCTATTTTCTTTCCCATGTTAGGGAAGCTTTCGACTATAATCTCTTCAAATATTTTCTTGGGTCCTTTCTCTCTCTCTTCTCCTTCTGGGACCCCGATAATGCGAATGTTGGTGTGTTTAATGTTGTCCCAGAGGTCTCTTAGGCTGTCTACATTTCTTTTCATTCTTTTTTCTTTATTCTGTTCCGCAGCAGTGAATTCCATCATTCTGTCTTCCAGGTCACTTATCCGTTCTTCTGCCTCAGTTATTCTGCTCTTGATTCCTTCTAGTGTAGTTTTTATTTCAGTTATTGTATTGTTCATCTCTGTTTGTTTGTTCTTTAATTCTTCTAGGTCTTTGTTAAACATTACTTGCATCTTCTCGATCTTTGCCTCCATTCTTTTTCCGAGGTCCTAGATCATCTTCACTATCATTATTCTGAATTCTTTTTCTGGAAGGTTGCCTATCTCCACTTTATTTAGTTGTTTTTCTGGGGTTTTATCTTGTTCCTTCATTTGGTACATAGCCCTCTGCCTTTTCATCTTGTTTATCTTTCTATGAATGTATTTTTCGTTCCACAGGCTGCAGAATTGTAGTTCTTCTTGCTTCTGCTGTCTGCCCTCTGGTGGATGAGGCTATCTAAGAGGCTTGTGCAAGCTTCCTGATGGGAGGGACTGGTGGTGGGTAGATCTGGGTGTTGCTCTGGTGGGCAGAGCTCAGTAAAACTTTAATCTTCTCGTCTGCTGATGGGTGGGGCTGTGTTCCCTCCCTGTTGGTTGTTTGGCCTCAGGGGACCCAGCACTGGAGCCTACAAGCTCTTTGGTGGGGCTAATGGCGGACTCCGGGAGGGCTAATGCCAAGGAGTACTTCGTAGAACTTCTGCTGCCAGTGTCCTTGTCCCCGCAGTGAGTCACTAGCCTTCAAAGTCTGATTCTGTAGGAATTCTTCCTCCTGTTGCTGGACCCCAGGTTGGGAAGCCTGATGTGGGGCTCAGAACCTTCACTGCAGTGGGTGGACTTCTGTGGTATAAGAGTTCTCTAGTTTGTGAGTCACCCACCCAGCAGTTATGGGATTTGATCTTATTGTGATTGCGCCCCTCCTACAGTCTCATTGCAGCTTCTCCTTTGTCTTTGGATGTGGGATATCTTTTTTGGTGAGTTCCAGTGTCTTCCTGTTGATGACTGTTCAGCAGTTAGTTGTGATTCCGGTGATCTCGCAAGACGGAGTGAGTGCACGTCCTTCTACGCTGCCATCTTGAACCAATGTCCCTTTTCTTTTTAATTTGGGACTTTAAATCTAGTTCCATGGAGCTGTTTACCACGCCAATAGGTGTATAAAAATTAAAATGTACTGTTTTATATATGTATACCTGGTGAGTTTTGAATTAGGATTTATTTTAATGACACTAATGCAATCTTACACAACGTTTGCAATAGTTTAGTACAGGTTTTGTTTTGTTTTGTTTTTTTAATCCAGATGACTGTAAAGACTGCTGCTCTGGAACTATCAGCAAACTTCAGGAAGAGGCTACATTAAAAGTTTTCTTCAATAAAATTCCTGAGTTTGCTAGGCCTGCATGTAGTTCAGATGGTGAAAAGAAGCTTTATGAAAAGCCAAGTAGGTATCATAAAATACGTGAACTGGAACACAGTTTTAATTATATCAGAGTGAGGTAGTTTATAGCTCATAGCTTAGCAGCCTAACAATAGGTTTGAAATACTGACTAACTGTAATTTTGTCAGTAATAACCTAGAGATACAGATAAACAAAAGTGTGGAACAGTCTGCTTGGATCTCCGAAGGGCCAGGGGTGTTAATCTAATTTAGATTAAACAATGAGTTCTATAAATTTAATACTTCATGTGCATCCTGATTTAGAAATACCAGAGAAAATATAGAAACTTAGCAAAAAAGGTTTTTTTTTTTAAATCCTTAATTTGAAGATAATCATCGGATTCAAGGGGTTTTCAAGGTACAAAGGAATAAAAGTTTTCATTTAGTTAAGATGAATAAATGTGCAAAAACCTTACTGAGGTTAAAAATAGTTGTGCATATAAATCAAGCGATAGTTCCTCTCTTGGACCTCTATAGCAATTATTGTCTCTGCAAGTTTTCTGCAATTTATCATGAAGTGCCTCGTGGCACTACCTCCATTGTTAGCCTGAAATGCTTATTTAAATCTTTGTGGTTATTTAACCATTCATATTCATTTAACGAACACATATTTGAGCTTCTCAATGTGGCAGGCACTGCCTTTGTACAGGGTTTAGATCTCTGCCTGAGTTTCCACCTACCGTTGGGGGTGAGGACAAAAATCATGCAGATTCACAGAGAAAAGAGCTGCTTGTGCAATGGATAATTTATCCTGCCTTTGTCCCAAGTTCCTGGGAAAGAGCTTCTAGACCCTTGGAATTTCCTGAATGATAGGAGTATCACTGTTATTCACGGTGGGCCCCTAGATACTTTTGAAGATGGAGAATGGGGCTTCCCTGGTGGCGCGGTGGTTGAGAGTCCGCCTGCCGATGCAGGGGACACGGGTTCGTGCCCCGGTCCGGGAAGATCCCACATGCCGCGGAGCAGCTGGGCCCGTGAGCCATGGCCACTGAGCCTGCACGTCTGGAGCCTGTGCTCCGCGACGGGAGAGGCCACAACAGTGAGAGGCCCGCGTACCGCCAAAAAAAAAAAAAAAAAAAAAAAAAAAGATGGAGAATGGCCCTGCCCAAAAGACCAAGCATGGGATTAGGGGGTTGGGGCTTTGAACCAGGATATATCAGCCCTATCTCCAGGGAGGAGAAGGAAGGGAAGCCAGAGATTGAATTCAATCATGTGGTCAATGACTTACTGAATCATGCCTACATAATGAAACCCCAGTAAAAAATCTAGACATCTGAAGTGGACGTGAGTTTCCCTGGTTAGTGACACACACTGATAGCCTGAGCGGGTGATGTGTCCACATTCCACGAGGAGAAGACATAGGTTCTGAAACCCTCCCAGAACTCACCCTGTTCATCGGTTCATTCAGCCAGTCCAGATTTGTATCTTTGATAATAAAACTGTAATCTTAAGTGTTGTGCTTTCCTGACTTCTCCGAGTCATCCTGGTCAATTTTTGGTTCTGAGGAGATACTGGGAATCCCCAAATTTGTAGTCAGTTGGTCAGAAGTGCAGGTGGCTTGGGAACCCCCTCTAAACTTGCAGCTGCGGTCTAAAGAAAAGGCCGTCTTCTTAGGGACTGAAATCTATGCTGACTCTGGGCAGTTCATGTTAGGGTCGTGTCGTAGCATTGCAGAGAGAATTTCAGACTGTGGTCAGCTCTATGGGGAGAGGTGAGATGTGGGTGACTGTTAGCTGAGTGGGCAGGGAAGCTCTCTTAGAAGAGTTAATATCGAAGCTGAGACCTGCAGCCCAGCTGAGCCTCGATGGGGAGAAAGTTCCAGGTAGAGGAAACCACCAGGAAAAGTTCTGGAGGTGGTAACAAGCAGAGCACGTTGGAGATATGAGACCAGTGGGGCTGGAATGGAAGAAGTGGGGATGACCGGTGGGTGGGGCAGATCACACGAAGTAGCCTTGTAGCATGTGGTAAAGGGTTGGCGTTTTAAGAGTGATGGGAAGCTATCAGCTGGTTATAAGTCAAAAAGTGCTGTAATTTGATTCGCCGCTTGGAAAAGGCACTCTGGATAATAGGTGGAGAAACGATTATGGTGGTGAATGTGAACTTCAGTCTGCAGTGTTTATGTCTTTTTTTTTTTTGCGGTACGCGGTCCTCTCACTGCCGTGGCCTCTCCCGCTGCGGAGCACAGGCTCCGGACGCGCAGGCTCAGCGGCCATGGCTCACGGGCCCAGCCGCTCTGCGGCATGTGGGATCTTCCCGGACCGGGGCACGAATCCGTGTCCCCTGCAACGGCAGGCGGACTCTCAACCACTGCGCCACCAGGAGAGCCCTGCAGTGTTTATGTCTTGATTGCCAATGTTTTTGTAGGCTCTTTGAGGGCAAGAAATGTAGTTTGTACTTCCTTATATTCACACAGTGCCTCATATCAATGCTGAGTGTATATATAGAAGCTACTGTATAATCTAGGCTGAAATCTGAGTGTGCATGGAGAAAGACAATGTAGCAGAAGGGGAGGCGAATCCTTGCTCAATATCATCAGTGGATGAATTCGAAGGTTATTGTGACCGAGTTTGAAAACTGGCTAAAATCTGCATTAAAACAGCAAAATATTCTGCCATAATTCCATACATTTTTCAAGTCCTACACATTTTTCCAAAAAATTTTTAAACTCTAGGTCAGAGGTTCAGCAAACTATGGCCTTCAGGCCAAATCCAGTCTGTTTCCTGTTTCTCTAAGTAATATTTTGTTGTAACCATCCATGTCCATCTGTTTACATATTGTCTACGACAGTTTTCACACTATAGGGCTGAGTGGTTCTAACAGCCTGTATGGTCCCAAAGCCTAGAATACTTCCTGTCTGGTCTTTTAGAGGAAAGGCTAGCTGACTCCCTGTTTGGACGAAAGGCTCCTTCTGTGGCCGTCATGGGGAATGGCGAGTGCTGTGTATGTTATTGGGCTCTTTGTGCATTTTGCTAGGGTCCTCCAGGTTCTCCAAGGGCCGTTTCCAAAGACGGCAGCAAGCAAAGGGGGTGGTTTCCATCTGCTTCCAGCAAAGGAGACCAGAGAGAAGGAAATGAGGGTTGTTTGCACGGACAGACATCATCACCCTGGGAGCCCAGCAAATGCAGCTGAGCTCTAAGCAGAGGTTGTGGCCACCACCTCCCAATCAGGAAGGAGGCTACTGGCTGGGTGCCAACTCTCAGCTATGAGACAAGGCAGGTCTTCTCTAAGAATAGGTAGAGTCGACGGTAAAGACAGTGGGATACAGGACAGGGAGGTGGGCAGAGCTTTTCTGATATCAAGCCTGTCACTCTTTCCATAATGAACAAAGGTAATAATAATGGTGGTGATAACAACCAGAGAGCACTGACTGTGTGCAAGGCTGCGGGGAATTGGAGTTTAAAAGAACCACTGCAGCGATGCAGTTATGATTATTCTCATTTGCAGCTGAGAGAAGGTTGTGAGCAGGAAGTGGAAGACCAGGGAGGTTAAGGAACCGGTTCAAAGGCACACGGCTGCTGAGGGAGGGAGTTGGGATTTGGAGGCAGATTTGTGTGGTTCCAAAGTCTACGCTATTCACAGTGCTGCTCTATAACGCTGCTACTCAGAGTGTGGTCCACTGGCCAGTGGCAGCAGCAGTAGCATCTCGAGTCCTGGCCCAGACTTCCTGAATCAGAATCTGCATTTTACCAAGATCCCCAGGTGATTTCTGAGCACATTAAAGTTTGTAAAGCACTGCCACTCAAGACCTCCATACTTTTTTCAAGCTCCCACTAAGAATCCAAGCTTCCCTCCAAATCTCCACTTTGTCAGAATTTTCACCCTTGATATAATATAAACTGATCCAGGATGGGAGCCATGTCCCATTTTTCTCAGTAAAGGCTGTTAAGTTGAATTAGATCCTAGGAGCAGATCCTGGACAGGTAAGAAACTGTTTCACCTAGCATTTTTCTTGATTCCAAACACGTTCCACACCAGGAATTCTTAGAGCCAAAGGAGCAAGCCTAACTCTCTTCTGCAAAAGTCTGGAGAGATCAATTGGAAAGTTCAGCAGCGGAACCCAATGGTGGGGACTCAATTTACAGAACAAAGTCTCTCCTGTACCTGGGATCCTGTGACAAGTTCAGGGAAAGGATGGGCACCCAGGGAGAGGACACCAAGGAAGCAAGACTCACTCAGCCAGGCAGATCTCCTCTGTAGGATGTGATGATTCCTCTAAATACAAGCAGTATTTGAAAGGATAGGTGGGAAAGTCAGCCACAGGCATACAAATACCACATCTATTGTAAAATAGAAATACTACCCCCCAACTGTAACTAATTTTACTTCCCATTTCTACAGTGAGTTTGCAGCTAACGTTGCGTGGCCAAATAATATTAAAGAGCTGATTCTTTTCAGGGGCGCTGTCCACTTCTAACCGTTTAAAGTCACTCTGGAGTCTGGAAGACCAAAGGGAAGGCTTCCTTCTTTCTGCCTCTGCTGCCTGTGTCACTGGAGCTGCCCTTAGATGTGCCCAGACGGCTCAGTCCTTTAATGGGAATCAGCCTAGGTTTTGATCCTGAAAATTTCACTATTTCTGCTTGTTCTTAAGAGACACTCTGGCTTCTCAGTCGGTAGTAGCCTATGGCAATAGCAGCAGAGGCTGGAGCATTAAGAAAAAAATAGAAGTTAATGGCTTCTACACATAACTGTGGGTGGTTTGTTTTTTGTTTTTTCCCTGTTGGCTACTATCAACCAAAAAAATGCCTAGAACTCGAAGTAAAAACAAAACACACACAAAAAAGAAGTCACTAACTTTCTGTCATTGACCCCTCATCCCTATGGTTGTGAGTTTTCTATCAGGGTTTCCAGACAGTTGATCCCACAGTGGGGCAAGATTAAGAGCTCGCACCACTTTATTGCTCTGCTTGGCTGTTGATGGGCAGGGACCCAGGGTCAGAGTTCCAGGTCAAAGCTCCCTCTTCAGATCTCAACATTCATCTTGGCCACAGGGGATTACTAAAGATGAAGGCTCGTGTCAAACTCTCTCTCCCTGTGCTCTGCCATAAACCAGCCGGGAGCCCCTGGGTCGGTCACTTAACCTCCCCATACCCAAGTTCCCTCGTCTGTAAAATGAGATGTTTGTACTGTCTGATATCTAAGTCTTCCACCGCTAGAATGTTGTGACTCTTTGTGATTGCTTTTAGCTGTACTTGACGCAAGTACATACATCTACATTTCATGGGAAGAAATGGGGAAACGAAAAGAACGTGAGCATCTGCTCTGGAACCACACGGTTCTTCTGGCCCCAGCTCTGAAACTCATTGGCAAACCATCTAATAAGTCAGATTCTGTTTTCTCATTGGTACAAAATACAAAGCTATCACCGCATACAGGATGTTGGGAGAATCAAGAGAGAAAATGAATATAAAGTGCATGGCTTACAGCCTGCATGCTGGGCCCTTTCCCTTTCTCGGCTCTTCCAAGCCTGAAGCAGCGAAGAAAAGGGGGATAAGCAAAGTGTCTACTCTTCTCTGGAGCCCGGGGAGTGGCTTCCTCTGCACAATCAAAACCGCTTCCTGAGCCCAGACGAGCAGCTGCCCCTCTCTCCTTGTCTAGTCCTCTTAGGCGGCACTGAGTGTGTCTCACACCGGGAGATGCTGTGGCCTGTGTGTGCCCCTGGGTCCATCCTATGGGGAATGATACTCATTTGAGCTCCCAATGAAATTGTCTTATCCTGGGAGAAACAACATGTAGATATAGTCATTGCCTTGCCTTCCCTGGTAAGGGAATGGCTGGTGATGGCCCTGGTCTGTAAGAAGTCTTACAGTAAAGACAGGGTGGCCTTTATATACCTCGGGCACATATGATTGCATTCCCAAAGGAAAAAAGGCCAGTGTCGTCTGGATGAAACGCCGTCGTCATCTGTGTTTCTTTCACTCTCAGCTTTGTCTCTGTCCTCTGAGCGCTCCTGAACCGCATGTGGTCTGCCTTGCCTTTTCTTCTTGGCCTCTCAGTCACCTCTGTAGCTCTAAGAGCTTGAATTTTCATCTTAAACGCCCACCATGACTCCAGTCCGGCCGTGCTGACAGCCAGGGCGGGTTTCAGGCACGGACTCAGCGGTCCTTGAGTAACATGTTTTCCTGATTGTTTCTACCCAAGTATATTAAAAACACTTGCCTTTGTAGCAAACTTGCTCCTAATTAATTGTTTAAAGTCTCTGTATCCCTAGAGGAGATATGGGAAATCTTTACCTTATATGGTCGAGAATAAAACAATTATCTAGCAAATACTTTCTACAATTAATCATAGTCACTATATATAGTACAAAAAAGATTCCTACCTCCAAAACCCGAAATAGTTTGTTTTTGAACTAATTCCATAGAAGTTTAGCAACTCCGTCCAAGAACAATTATATTTTTAAATTTGAAAATAATTTCTTCTCTGTCAGCCGTTTTGGTCCTCTAAATAGCTCTCTTGTTTCCTCCTAGGCGAGTACGCATGGTTTAGGGGGTAATTTGTCATTTTACCTCACTTTTTATCTTAGCTAACCATCCATCCTCAGTCACACTTGCAGTTTTAGATTTGAGACTTCCATTTGAACATGTTTGAAAAAAAAAAACCCCAAAAGTATAAGGGCATAAGCATTTTACAGTGCTATATGGGAAATGCAGCAGGTCTGGAACTCACTGATTTTCTTAGCATTTTGATTATATGGGTCTGAGTTCAGATGAATCAAAGTAAAAATGAAACTCAGCAGGCATGATGAAATCAACTGAAACTGCCGAAACGGTTGGTCAGAGCCCACAAAAACTGTTTCATTCTCTAAGACTGGGAGGTAGAACCAGACCTAATTCAAGAGACAGCTTGCGAGGGCTGTCATCATTCAACTCCTCAAATAGAGAAAGACATTTCTCAACAGTGGATTTGGTTTTTTTAAACTGTACCTTTGCACAGACTTCAGTAAATGACACAAAGTTAATCTCTGCAAACAACAGGATATATGCATGATACCACTTTTTAACTTATACAGATTGGAATCTAATCCCCCCAACATTCATGCTGTGTTGGTAACTGGACGTGGGTGGGGAGAGACCCAGATGAAATACTTTTAATTTCTGCCGTTGACTCAGGGATGAGAATGGAGTCGGGGAAACAAGCCTGACCTCATGCAGAGAAAGCTGGTTATGTTCTCTGCTCTGTCTTTCCTCTGGGAGACTCCCAGAAGCAGCAAAAGGGGGCATGGAAATTTGTTGCGTAGATGACACTTTAAAAGAAATATTTTGTTCATCTGTAAAACAGAAAGGCTAATATTTACCTTACCTACCTCGCAGGGGGATGTATCCAAGGACACCATACATGTGTAAAATCTGGAAAATGCTATGATGTAGACACTTTATCATTACTGTGTCCACGTTAGAACATTCTTAAAAGGAAGGTGAGCATCAAAACTGCTAACTACTACCTGGCAATTCAGGTATGAGGTATATAATATTGCCGGTTGCCTGCAAAAAACGAAGATCTCTCTCTCTCTCTCTTTCTCTTGGACACAGAAATATTCCACATAATTGCAATTAAAAATTGACTGAGCTTTTATTTTCATGAAGTATCAGGTAAAATACAGATTAAGTCTTGAAGCCGCAGTACTACAAGAATCCTGAGGCCGTGCAGTGTCAATGAACAGGATAGCTCTTTGTCTATCAGTTGGTCCTAAGAATGTCCCTAAGAGCAACAGCCTTGGGAAAGAAATGCAAATGAACACTGACCACCATACTTCTCCTATTTTCTCTATTTAAATATAAAGTCTGCCTGAAATATACTATTTATCACTCCTTTCTTGAGCACCAGTTGCAATAATTTTAGATCACAAGTCTATTAAATTATAAAACATTTTATGTTTTCCAATACTTTTTAATGTGCATTTCTCAAAACATGGTTTGAAATTCTGTTTTTAACTCACCAGAGTACCTAGTAAAGTGCTAGACAAATAGCAGGCACATAATAAATTCTTCCTGAGGACTGATTTATTAAGAGAAAACATGCTAATATTAACTATAAACTGTTAATACACTCCCACATATACTATTTAAAGTACCTGGACTCTTTAAGAGTGGTAAAAAAAATTTGCAGAAGTGGGATTGTATAACTATATTGACTTAATCCATTACTTAATGGGAACCCTTTCTCTAATTTAAGGCTAACTTTAGAATTAGAATTGATAAGTGAGAACTACTTTACCTTTATATATTAATGAGTAATTATGACATAATGAAACTGATTTTCATTAGATAACCCATGAGAACCTGCCTATTTTGAGAGTGACACTATAGTCCATCTCTCAGAATATGTGTTTAAAAAGGCATATATATTATTATTTTATGTCAATATCTTTTCTTAAGCAGTCGAAACAAAATTTCTTACTGCACAGCTCTACTAAGCTAGTCGAAGGAAGTATTATTGTTTAATAAATGCATGACAAAGCTCTTCTGACCAGTTTCATTTTAAGGATAGCGTTTTCATTTTCTCTGTGTAAGAAGGGAAAAATCACTACAAACTCCATCCCTCTTTTGTATCAGGAACACTGCATGGTTTAATTGCTGACAGCCTTGACGTACTAAGTAGTAAACAGCTGAGCACGCATCATTACATTCCTTAGGACACCTCCGAGTGGACGCGATAATTTATTACATTGAGTAGGTCTAATTCTCCCTTGATTTGTGGAAGCGGTAATAACATTCCATCTGACAGAAATGCTTTGCTAGGAGGAATCCAGATCTAGGCACTAAAATCTTTATGGCCTCCCCAGGAGGAGTTGGGACGCAGGTGGTATTCTGAGCACCACAGCAGAGAAAAAGGAGGAGTTTGCCTGAGGTCTTCTGACAAGTCAGCTACTCAGGGAACAGAATCTAGTCTCCTGATGCCTAGCACACAATCACAAAAGCATAGTCCTGGAAGAGCTGCCCAAATCATGTGTGCAGAGGAGAAGAGGGGAAATGACACCCAGGATGCTCACTGCAGAATCCCCATAGCAGCCTGTCACCAGTCCCCTCCGACTACGCATAAAGCACACTGAAGGGTATCAAACAACATAAAATCCTAATGGTACCCTTAATTAGGTGGGATCATCAGGCTAACTCCCTGACTGCCAACAGCCCCAAATTCCTCTCTGTGGTGCCCAATCTTGAAAGCAAGATGTAGTTACAGAAACACTCTTTGGCTTACAAGGAACCATCAAGCTCTGATGATGGTGAAATTTGATAGCACTAATGTCCAACTTTATGTGACCATAATCCAGGTTTACAATGATACATTAAGCCCTAATGCTACTATTTATATCACCGTAAACTCAGTTTCCGATGATATAAATAGTTATGCTAATGGCATTAACGGCAGCACTCTGCAATCACAGCTGTTGAGTGCTGCTTTTATGCTATTAGCATTGCTACTTGTATCACCATAAACTTAGGTAGTCACATTTGTTACATAGGAATATACAAGAAAGATGGATAGCCACATTTTACGCCTATATCTAGCCTCCTGTACTGGAGACTTACAGCTTGCTGCCCTCCTCTGTGTATTAAGGTCTGCCTAGCCCTCCATTTGGCTCTGTTTATACCCAACAGCAATCTGTTTTCTGCCAACCTCGTGTCTGCTGGGAAACACTATTTAAAATTGGTAAGGAGGTGCCAGCCCCAGCTACGGGCACACTTACTGTCTCCTTGGCAGCGCAGGGGACCCACACTCAGTTTCGCTTCCGAGCCTTGCCGGTCAGTATCTCCAACCACCACCTGGCTTACTGGCAGGTGATCTTTGTAGGATAAGAAGCCAGCGTCCTTCCTCCTGAATCACAGGGAAAGACAGAAAAGCATGAGGAGGCTAAGTTAGAAACATGTCTTTTTTGATCACTGTTTAAGTTGTCTAACGATTGACCACATTCCAATAAATGCTCAGAGGTGCACTAAGTAGAACCACAGTTAGAGTTGTTCCCTCTCTTCCACTGGGTGGTTTCACAGCTCATGGCTCAGAAGCAACTGTGACCGCTTTGCCTTCTGGAAAACAAAACTGACACCCTGATTTCCAGAGAGTCACAACCAATACACAGCATGCTATTTCAGGTTGAGTGTAGACTACCATGTTGCTTGAAGTACACACATCAAATGCTGAGCATGCATGCAGAGTTTGCTGTTGTCAGGGAATCAAAAGTTCAACAAAGCCAACCTGATCTCTTGCATAAAATTAGAAACAAAACCCTATTAAAAAATTCCCTTGTCTCCTTAATTGCTTTGAAGCAGTTGCCTCAGAGGCTTTCTTCCCTGCTGTGCATCAGCTAAATAAGAGAAACTTTCAGGTCCTTCATCTCTTCTTGTTTATTTTAACAACTGAAAGAGTTTATGCAACGTTTGGAACACAGAGCAGGTGCTCACCAAGTGTCTACTTCCATCAATGAGGAGTGGAGTTGAGATGCAAGCCCACTTTGGCTTTTCTCTTAGACTTGTTCTCCTGTTTATTCTATATCTGTCTTGTTTCAGGTCTCCTAACTCAACCCTACACCCACCCTAAACAGAGGAAGAGGGCAAGGCTAGGTGTAAAGTATTGATTCTAGGATGAAGCACAGAAATATAGGAGATGTTCTTAGGGATGGAACCAAGGTGAGTTACCACGTGGCACAGATTTCACCTTAATAGGAGATTCCTATCCCCTCACCCTCTTTTTGTGCTGCTGTGGCCAAGAGATCCCCTCATGTGGGGCTAGGTGACTGGGAGGCACAAATCAGTGTTAAGGTCATTCCACAAATTTATCTTTTTGCATGATTTTGTGCACTGTTCAGCCTGAATGTAAATGAGAACTTTGAAATTGTATGTACAACTGATCACAGGAGAGAAAACTGATTTTGGATGATAGAAGAATGAGAGAAAAGTTGGCGGGGGGTGCACTGGGAGGAATTGGGAGGTTGGGATTGACGCATATACACCATGGATACTGTGTATAAAATGGATAACTAATGAGAACATACTGTATAGCACAGGGAGCTCTGCTTAATGCACTGTGGTGACCTGAATGGGAAGGAAGTCCAAAAGGGAGGGGATATTTGTATATGTATGGCTGACTCATTTTGATGTACAGTAGAAACTAACACAATATTGTAAAGCAGATATACTTCAATAAAAATTAATTCAAAAACAAAAGAAGAATGAGGGAGAGAGCTCAATAATCAGGTTAAAGATCTGTCATTTGCATCTCTTGCAGGGAATTGAGGAGAACCAACTTGGAAACCTGTCTCTAAAAGGCTATGCTGTTAGGAGCAGTTGCTTGCTCCTCTGACCTTCTAGAAAGTCACTGAACATATGCTCCTTCATGTGTCAGGACCCACAGAAACCCAGGAAGGAGTCACAGAATTTAGCCAGTGGACCGCAAACAAGTGTATTTTCCACTGCCTTAGTTATTTCAATGAGTTTCCAAGATAAAGTTTAAAAAAAAATTTTTTTTTTTGGGCCGCTGCCACATGGCATGCGGGATCCTTAGCTCCCTGACCAGGGATCGAACCCTTACCTGCTGCAGTGGAAGTGTGGCATCTTAACAACTGGACCGCCAGGGAAGTCCAAAAACAAATTTTTTTTAATCATATGAGAACTAAGATCATGCAGAAAAGCACTGTGATTCTTACTGACACTGCAGCTACTGGTGACCCAGCCTCAAATCATTTGTAAACCCAACTCCTTATATTAGAACTTCTATCAGTTAAAATCATGTTAGAGAGGGAAGAAAGTCTTTGCTATTAAATTTGATATTTAATGTTTCTTAAAGGAACAATAAATGAAAGCACCCTTAATAACATACTGTGATTTGACAACTTAGTAGAGTAATGTGCATTCCTGTGGAACTTCAGGCCGAGATTCTCTACAAGTTCATAATCACTTAGAATTAACTGACTCTAGATCAGGGATTTGTGAGCTAAGTCCTGAGAACCATTCATCTTGTCGCTTTTTCTGTGATGGCCCATAAGCTTTTTTTTTTTTTTCTTTAATATTTATTTATTTGGCTGTGCCAGGTCCTAGTTGCAGCATGCGGTATCTGTAGTTGCAGCATGCGTACTCTTAGTTGCGGCATGTGGGATCTAGTTCCCTGACCAGGGATGGAACCCGGGCCCCCTGCATTGGGAGCGTGGAGCCTTAGCCACTGGACCACCAGGGAAGTCCTATTTTTCTAAATTTTAAATGGTTGAAAAGAAATCAAAAGCAGAATAATATTCTGTGCCATGTGAAAATTACCTAAAATTCAAAGTCAGTGTCCATAAATAAAGTTTTACTGAAATAAAGTCACTTTTTAATTTAACTTTTTTTTACAATATTGTCTATGGTGCTTCCAGGCTACACCGGCAGAGCTGAGTAGTTATAATAGAGACCATATGGCCCTCAAAGCCTAAAATATTTATTATCCGGCCCTTTATAGAAAACGCTTGCCAACTCTTGCTCCAAATCATCAGTGCCCCTTTTTCCTCTGGGAATTTTTTGAGCAAATATCGCACTGACAATCATGGTGGCCTAATGTGCAACTTATCCCCACAGCTGAGTATAGGGTTAGGGAAGGGGCATGAGAATATCTCTGAGGTGGGGAAAAAAGCATTTAAGCCAACAGTTATTTACTCTAGCAGTGAGAAGTAACTTAAACCTTATTAATAATTAACTTTCTGATGGACGTCGCACTAGGTGGCCTGCAGTCATGTGTCAGGATGCTCAACATCCTTACCTGATACTTGGTATTGTTGGTTCATTTACAGTGAATAAGAAAGTGACTACTTTATAACAAATCTCGTGTTAATATAAGAGTATTTTGGAAACAAATGTTTGGAAATATTCCAATCACTATGTAATCTTATTGCCAAAATTTATATGTGCATAACCTCATAAGAATTTACACATCTACACACTTCCACAACTTGGAAACATAATTTTAAAATATTTGTAATAATCTTGTAAATGTAGAGTTCCAGTGGGTTTTGGACTTATTTTATAATACTGAAATGGGTCATTATTCAGTTACTTTGCAAATAAAACTGATTCAGAGATGATAGAAATTTACTACATTTGATCAAAACCTTTGCATTACTGGTCAATGAAACTGAAAAATTAACATCATGATTCAGTAGGTGCACTTAGCAATATACCTTTATCTAGTTTGTCATATGTACCTTTAGGTAGTATTTTTCAACTATGATAGCCAATAAAGTCAAATATCAAAATGAAAAACACAGAGAGGCAGATCTTCAAATTGGTAATCCAAGATTATTTAAAATAATGTGTATTTAATCACATCACAGTTACTAAAACAATTAAAGGAAAAATGCTTAATTTCTATTAATATTTTAGAGAAGATATTATTAATGACAACTTTATATCATTTTAAAAAGCTTTATTTTTTTATATTGAACATAAAATGTTAATTCACTAGAACCTGTATCTTACTTTTATACTTATTTGTAAATATGTGCTCAAAAAATTTTTAAATAGGGTGTCAAAAAATATGGGAGCTTCACTGGTGGTGCAGTTGTTGAGAATCTGCCTGCTAATGCAGGGGACACGGGTTCGAGCCCTGGTCTGGGAGGATCCCACATGCCGCGGAGCAACTAGGCCCGTGAGCCACGACTACTGAGCCTGCGCGTCTGGAGCCTCCAAGAGAGGCCGCGATAGTGAGAGGCCCGCGCACCGTGATGAAAAGTGGTCCCCGCTTGCCACAGCTAGAGAAAGCCCTTGCACAGAAACGAAGATCCAACACAGCAAAAATAAATAAATATCCTTCTTTAAAAAAAAAAAAAAATGAAGAACACTACTCTAATTCATAGAAAACAATAATAACAATACAGCATCTATCATTGAATACCTATGTATATTAGACTATTTCTTGTATACAACATCTAATCTGAAATCAATTCTTCCATAGAGGCATCATTATCCCCATTTTACTGATGAGAATCAGAGAATTTATCTTGACCAAGGTCACCAGCTCATAACTATAGAGTCTGGATTCAAATCTAGATTATCTGGATCCCAATCTAGGATTTTCCACAAAAGAGAGGGGAGAAACAAAACAGAAGAAAACCAAAAAACAACCATGTCAATTAAAAGCCTTTTTCTTTTAATTTTCATTTACAGATGAGGTGAAAATGTACCTTTTTAGATACACTTAGGTATCCTGAAACATTGAGAAAATTATTTGTGATTAGTAAGTTCAAAGATATCTGTAATGTTATACTCACAGGCATCCCCTACGCCCGCCATCAGCACACCAAGTAAAAGTGGTCTAGAACTACCCCATCCCCAAGCTGACCACTGTTTTTAATGGTATACTGAAGTTCACAAAAGGTTACAGTTCAGCTAATACAGAAGTCTCCCTTAGCTTCGGGGGATACGTTCCAAGACCCCCAGTGGATGCCTGAAATCACAAATAGTACTGAACCCTATACATACTATGCTTTTTCCTATATGTACTGTATATATGTGATAAAGTTTAATTTATAAATTAGGCACAGTAAGAGATTAACAACAACTAATGATAAAATACAACAATGATAACAATATACTGTTATAAAGATGTGAATGTGGCCTCTTTCACACACACACAATATCTTATCGTCCAAATTTAATGCCTTTTGCATCCTAATTAAGCACTGTGTTGTAACGTTTGCAGTTTGAGGTACGACAGCAAAACTACCACGAATTTCTTTTTCCTTCTTCACAGTTTCATGGACAGAACATTCGTTCTCACCATGAATCTCAGCAACGTCAGCATACGGTTTTCTTTCCTTACTAAGTCACCACCTTTTCACTTAAAAGCAGCATTAATGGCTTCTCTTTGGCGTATCTGAATTGCCAGCATCACTGCTCTTGTGCTTTGGGGTCATTATTAAGTAAAACGAACAAAAGCACTGCAATTTTAAACGAATGAATTGTTTATTTCTGAAATTTTCCATTTAATATTTTCAGATCACGGTTGACCAAGGTTAACTGAAACCATATACAGCAAAAACTTGGATGAGGGACTACTGTAGTGATAACCCTCAGATTCCTTAACCAAACCAAGAAAATTGGAGAAAATAATTATCAGCTGAGAAAAAAAAAATACAAAGTTACCTTCTCGATCACTTTTGATCAGGGATATAAATAGGCCCAGGGATTTTAAAGTCACAAACAACTGTTTGTGAAACCCACTGAACAGTCAACTCCGCTGGAAACAAATTGGTTGTGGAAACAAATTCATGGGTGGCAATAAACGGGTTTGGCTAGCATGAAGTTTCTTGTGTGATCCTACAGCATAACCCACTTTCAAAAAATGATGTGTGGATGAATAGAAAATAACCTGAGACCTGATGGGACACCCTTCAAATACCTATAAGACTTCTATTTTAGCACCTGTGTGAAAATTATTTAGCAAGCAAAACAAGCCTTCATTGAAAGTTATGATCTTTAATGATCGAGGTCAATCTAATTTAGGGAGATATTCAGTAACTATCATGTTAGCATAATCTAATTACATCTATTGCTAAGCTGGTACATTAGAAAAATTCTATCATCCATTTCAAGTAGGCCCTGAACTCAGACTCTTGCATATTCTTTCTATCAGTGTTGTTATTAAAGGAAAACTTGATTCTACAGAGTTTGCTTCTCTAACCTGGCATTACAGTTATTTTGCGTCAGTACTATTGTACTGAGGAACTCTGTCTTACTCTGCTGCTCTTCCCTTGCCTTCTTTTCTTATCCTGCTGAGAAAGCAAAAGGCACGCTGGTCTTGCCCTTAGCTCGGTAAAAAACAAATCCTTAGAGGAAAATAAACAGTCCAAGTGTCTGCAATTATAAGCTTGCTTTTCTACCAGATGTTATAAAAGTTACCACACTATGAGTATGTTCTATAATTCTAGCAGAGAAGAATTTCTTCTGCTTTGTGAAGTTTTAGAAGTACTTGTTTACTTAAAACAAACAAACAAATAGAATTACAGTCAGTGAACATTCATGTATTTCCATCACAGAATCACCAAGGTAGAAATTTCTGGAAGAATACAGGAAGTCAAAGATTTAGCTACAGAAGATGTCAAAGAGACATAGAAATGGGGAATAAACACATGAGAAGATGCTTAATGTTATTAGTCATTAGAGACATGCAATTAAAAATCTACTGAGACGCCACCTTACTCTTATCAGAATAATAGAAAAGACAGATAACAAGTGTTGACGAGGATTTGGAGAAACTGGAATCATCATACATCGCTCATGGGATTGCAAAGTGGTGCAATCACTTTTGAAAGTAGTTTGGTAGTTTCTAAAAAGTTAAACATAGATTTACCATATGACCCAAAATTCCATTCCTGGATATCTACCCAAGAGAAAGCGTATGTCCACACAAAGACTTCTAGGTAGATGTTTACAGAAGCTTTATTCACAACAGCCCCAAAGTGGAAACAACCCAAATGTCCATCAACTAGTAAAAGGATAATCAAAATGTAGTGTATCCACACTATAGAACGTTGTTCATCAGTAAGGAAATAAAATGTGGACACACACAACACAACACAACACGAATAAACCTCAGAAACGTGATGCTAAATGAAAGAGGTCAGACACAGAAGACCACATATGCCATAACTCCATTTATATGAAATGTCCAGAGAAGGCAAATATGTAAAGATAGAAAGTAGATTAGTAGGTGCCGGGGTCTGGGGATGGGAATAAGGATCAATGGCAAATTCCCAAACTACCTTTATAATAGAAACTGTATCTCATTCAGCAAAAACCAAATATCTATGGTTTACCAGGACATGCCTAAAAGTAAAATTCTATTCAATTGTCACCATTTGCCGCTGTAATCCCCTGGAAATGCCAATACTTTATAGCATCAAATTTTCATCTCAAGGACCATTTCTCAACTTTTTGGGATATTTTGTGTAATTTTGGTTCAAACAATATGTTCAAATTTCCTATAAATTTTTGTATCTTTCCTCTGGATCCTTTCTGTCTCCTAATGGCCATCCCCAGACATTATGCTACTTTGGAAGAAACTAGACTGTACTTTTTCCATAGCAAGTACTTAGAAAGAGTAGGCCAGATGGGTGTAGCCGAGATGACAGACAGGAAGATCCTGAACTCACCTCCTCCCTCAGGCACACCAAAATTACAACTATTTACAGAGAAACTATCTATGAGAACAACCTGAAGACAAGTAGAAAAAATTTTCCACAAGTAAAGATGCAAAGAAGGAACCACAAGACAGGTAGAAGGAGTGGAAACAGTGTATAGTCAAGACCACGCTCCTGGGTAGACAACCCGCAAATGGGAGAAAATCACAATTGCAGAGGTTCTCCCCAAGGAGCAAGGAGTCCAGGCCCCACATTGGGCTCCCCAAGCTGGGGGTCCTGCACTGGGAAGATGAGCTCCCAGAACATCTGGCTCTGAAAGTCAGTGCGGCTTGTGTACAAGAGAGCTGGAGGGTTGTGGGAAATAGAGACTCTGCTATTAAAGGATACGTGTAAAATCTCATACCCTCTCAATACAGAGTAGAGGGAGTATTTTGAAAGAAGCCTAGGTCAGACCTACTTGCTGATTTTGGAGAGCCTTTTAGAAAGGTAAGGAGCAATTGGGACTCCTTCTGGGGACACACAGGCTGGCAGCAGCCATTTTGGAGAGCTTGCTCTGCCACGAGGACATTAGTGCTCGCAAGAGCCATTTTGGAGTCTTCCCTCTAGCCTATTAGTGCTGGGGCTTACCTTCCCACCAGTGGGCTGGCACCAGCGCCAGGTCCTCCCAGACCCAGCAGCCAGCTGCCCTGGACATGGACCTCTCTACCAAAAAGCCAACACCAGTCTGGGGTCCCCCCAGGCCCTTCACACAGCCACCCGGGACTCAGCCTTGCCCATTAGTGGGCTGGTACTGGCCCTGGGAGCCCCTGGACTGCACAGCCAACTGCCCTGGGACTCAGCCCTAACCACCAGCAGGCAAGAAGGCACCACACAAAGCAGGACCTGGCAGCCAGCTGGGCTGAGGGCCAGCTCTGCATGCCAGCATGCCCACAATAGTCAGCTCCTCCACAACGGAAGGTCCCATGCAGCTCACACAGAGGGCATCCATAGAGCATATAGCTATGGTGACCAAAGGGGAGTTTGCTGCTGGGACCCACAGGATGTCTCCTATAGAAGGCCACTTCTCCAAGATAGGGAAATATAACTGACCTATCTTATACACAGAAATAAACACAGAGAATTAGGCAAAATGAGGAGACAGAGGAATATGTTCTAAACAAACAAACAAGACAAAATCCCAGAAGAACTAAATGAAGTGGAGATGAGCCATGTACTTGATAAAGAGTTCAAGGTAATGATTACAAAGATGCCAAATGAACTTGGGAGAAGAATGGATGAGCACAGTGAGAAGTTTAACTAAGAGTCAGAAAACATGAAGAAGCAAAGAGGTGACAAATACAATAACTAAAATTAAAAATACACTAGATGGAATCAACAGTAGATTAGATGATACAGAGGAACAGATCAGTAAACTGGAAGATGGAGTAGTGAAAATCACCCAAGCTGAACAGAAAAAAGAAATTTAAAAAATGAGAGTAATTTAAAAGACCACTGAGACAACATCAAGTGTACGAAAATTGGCATTATAGGGATCCCAGAAGGAGACGAGAGAGAGAAAGGGAGAGAACTTATTTGGATAAATAATAGCTGAAAAGTTTCCTAACCTGGGAAAGGAAATAGGCATCCAGGTCCAGGAAGCACAGAGAGCCCCAAAGAAGATGAACCCAAAGGAGTCCACACCAAAATACATTATAATAATTTAATAATAAATGGCAAAATTAAAGATAAAGAGAGTCTTAAAAGCAAAAAGAGAAAATCAACTAGTTACCTATAAGGGAACTCCCATAAGACTCTCAGCTGACTTCTCAGCAGTAACTCTGCAGTCCAGAAGGAGTGGCACAATATATTTCAAGTGATGAAAGGAAAAAACCTACAACCAAGAACACTCTACCTGGCAAGCCTAACATTCATATTTGAAGGAGAGGTAATCAATAAGGACATTGCATGATGATAAAGGGAACAGTCCAAGAAGAGGATATAATTGTATATATATATATATATATATACAATTGTATATATATATATAATATATACAATTGTATATATTTATATACAATTGTATATATATATATAATAATTGTAAATATATATTCACCCAGCATAGGACCACCTAAATACATAAAGCTGATATTAATAAACATAAGGGGAGAAATTGACAGTAACACAATAGTAGGGGACTTTAACACCCCATTTACATCAATGGACAGATCAACCAGACAGGTAATCAATAAGGAAACACAGGCCTTAAAGGAACCCTCCTACACTGCTGGCTGGAATGTAAATTGGTACCACCACTATGGAAAACAGTATGCAAATAATGTTAAAAATTAAAAATAGAACTATCATATGATCCAGCAATTCCACTTCTGGGTATTTTTCTGAAGAAAACAAAAACACTAATTCAAAAAGATATAAGCACCCCTATATTCACTGCAGCATTATTTATAATAGCCAACATATGGAAGCAACTTGTGTCCAACAACAGAAGAATAGATAAAGAAGATGTGATATATACATATATATAAATAATGGAATATTACTCAGCCATAAAAAAGAATGAAATCTTGCCATTTGCGAAACATGTATGGACACCTGGAGGGTATTATGCTAAGTGGAATAAGTCAAACAGAAAAAGACAAATATTGTATGATTTCACTTATATACGGAATCTATAAAATAAAACTCTCAAACAAATATAATAAAACAGAAACAGAGTCATACATACATAAAACAAACTGGTGGTTGCCAGAGGGGATGGGTTGCGGGGATGAGTGAAATAGGTGAGGGAGAATAAGAGGTACGAACTTCCAGTTACAAAATAAATGAGTCAGGGGATATGATGTACAGCATAGGGAATGTGGTAAATATTTCCCTATGGTAAATTTCCCTATGGTAAATATTTAATAACTTTGTATGGCGACAGATGGCAACTAGACATATTGTGGTAATCATTCTGTAATGTATAAAAATATTGAATCACTATGTTAAATATAATATTCTAAGACAATTATACTTCAGTAGAAAAAGGTAACTATGTGAGATAATAGATGTGTTAATGAGCTTGATTATTTCACAATGTATACATACATCAAATCATCAAGTTGTACGCCTTAAATACATACAATACAAAAAAGTAGGTCAAAAGGTAAAAACCTGTAAGAATTTTCCTGAGTTTTTCTGGATAGTTACTATTCTCCTGTTAACTTGCACTAAAGATGTCAGATTCAGTAGTATTATTTTTATTAAAGGACTTTGCATTGTTCTTATTCTTTCCATCTCTTAAATAAAAAACACATAAATAACTTACAGTCATATAGAGTTTAAAAATACTCAGTGCTTTCCCTTGGATGATCTCATTTGCTCCCTATAACTTTGGAGGTACAAGGAAATAAGGATATACAATTGAACCTGACAAATTTTGATTCCCTAATAACCGTTCAGAAACATATCCATTATGCAAAGTGAGACAGACTCCACCAAGGAATGAGATGTGTCTTCAAGGTATAATACCAAATACTACATAATTCTTTACCAGTTCATACCTAATATACATAAGAAAGGCAGGAAACATATAGACTCAAGTCAAGGATAGTTTTAGCTAAAACATTTGTTTTCAAGTAAGTGAGAATTTTTATTTGCTTTTTTAATTTATTTTTTATTTTTTTGGTCCTCAACTCATCTTTCTGTATCTTCTCTGCCTGGGGATGCACTCCTCGGCCTTTCCTTTAACAGGAAATTAATACTCTCATTCTTTCTCTGTCCTTGCCCCTAGTAAAAGCCACTTTCAGAGAAAAATGTGACAAACCATTCCATCCATGTTTAAGAAAAGCAATGCCTTAATGAGACAAAAGACTGCTCTTAGAAACCATATCTCTATGAATGGTGGAGTTTGGATTGGGGAGAGGGAGGAATATTGCTAGCACCACTGAAACAACTACATGGAGATGATTACATGTTCTTAAAAAGGCAGCCCTACCATCACTCACCATGGAGCAGGTTGACCAGTTCCTCTATGTTCATTTAGGAAAATCATGATCAGAAGTCAATGCCTTTGTTCATAGAGCACATGGGGGCTATCTAAGCATGGCTGGATCATGCGAAGTTGAAATAAACAACAGAGCTGTCTAATACACAATAAAGCAGAACTTTTAAAATACTTCTCTTGGCGTCCTCAGTCACCATTGACTACTGAGCTTTCCTCAATGGATGTACAGTACTGTTTTCTACAAAACAATTAGAGTAATTAAGAAAACAACCGTCACAATTAGATCTTTAGAATCCCTGAGTATGTCCCCTAAGAAATGGAAGTAATTACAGATTCAATTACTCCTTTTCAGTGGGAATAGCTTAGGCCTTTTGTAAATGCACAGCAATTATCTGTTCAGTTTAGAATCTCTTAGAAAGCCTTTGTAACCATTTCAGGATTCTACGCAAATTGTTCTTTGATTTTCCTTCTGGAATGCAAGTTCCCTGAGGCCAGATATGTTGTCTCATGCAACTTTATAAACTGAATACTAGTAAGCACCTAAAAGTGGCTCATTCCATATGTTTCATGATTGAATACATGAATAAAAATAGAAGCCATCTAGGCACAATCCTAAAATAGTAATCAGTATGTGCTTACTATCAATGGTGAGAAATGAGAAAGAGACCTTCCTTATAATTGGAGTTCCTTGAATGCTCTTTAAACAGTTTCATTATTTCTTTTCTGTAACTGAGGTTTTATTTTTTCTTTAGAAAATTATATTCAATTAGAAGTTTCATATATAATTAATATAATAAAAAGAATTAGATCTTCAAGACAGGAGTCCTATTTCAACTCTGCATCTATGTAAAGGTAAGTTAATGAATTTATCTGGGCCATTGTTTCTTTACATAGATAAGCTATATATTTTGGTTCTGAAGGGTATCGGAATATGGAACTTCAAAGTACGCCTCTTTGGCATATAGAGTATTTTGAGCTAAAGGCCATTGAGGTCAGCAGACACAGAAAAGTTCTAAAAACAGGGCACAAGTTTTCGTTTTGTAAAGGAAACCTGCATAAGAAATCTTACTAAACAACTCTTCTTTACCATGCTTCTCCTGGTCACTTTCTCATAACTTGCCTCCCTCACACAGAAGTCCCAAACCCCTTGTCTTTTGGCTAAAGATGGTATATGAGCCCAAGTTCTAACCATCCCTTTGGGTTATTCATCACTGGGTACTTCCACAGGTACTACCATAGGTACATATTAACAAACATATTCTGTTTGTTTTTCTCTTGCTAATTTAGAGGACCCCAACTGAAGAGCCTATGATAGGTAGGAAAATATATATTTTTTCCTCCCCTGTAGTCCTTTGATTCTACTTACGTTTGTTTACTTTGTTATTACAGAAAACAAAGAGTAAGCATTTGAATAAACTTGGCAAACTTAAATGTGTGGCTTAAAACATAAATATTTGGTCTGTTTCTCAATGGCATAGGGTCATTGGTAGCCCTTTGAAGATAGGACTTTGTGGTTCTATGTAGTTTCTCCAGAAAATATTAATACAGTATCCAACATATGGTTTGGGAGATTAGTTTTCACCCTTACTTTTCAGGTGAGATAACAGATTTGGAATAAAACTATGCCTGGTCTAAGGTATTCAACTAATTAGTGGCTGAACTAGGAAAAACAGACCAATCTCTACCACTCTAGAATTTAAGAAGAGAAAATGCATGTTTACATTTCTCAAATTCTGCTTAAATAATTTCAATTGTTTTCCTATAAATGATACGAAAATCTATTTTTTTTTATCATATAGGAAAATTGTTTCACTGAATTGAACTATTTACACCCATATTTTCCCTAAACAAGGGTTCCTTGTGTTTTTGAAAACTGTGCCTCATATATTATATGATTGGCAAGGACAGAGTACTTGATGTGTGGCCTCCTTGACATTTCCATGTATTTTCATCACCAGCAATTAATGGCCAACTCCTGGCATCTCCAAAGTAGTCAATGGGAAAATCTTTGCTTATACTGGCCCTGTATATCTTTTAAAATTAAGGTGAATGTTCTGGGTTCTCTCAGTGTTCCTAAAGCTTTATTTCTAACCAACAGACAAATGCAAACAAATCTCATCACTTCTGACTCCCCTCTGCTTTGTCATGGCTGCTCTTCAGTCTCGCTCCTAGCTCGATGGCCCTTCCTCTCTAGGTAGCTTGTGACTGGCCTCATCCCACAGGTTCTACATTTGGCCCACAGGGCACATGATGCATTCTTGTCTCACTGAACTCCGAAAGGCGGGTGTTGACTACATGCTGGAGTCCCTTCACTTTGAAGCTAGTCAGGGAGACTCCAGGCTGCTGTGAATTGGTCCTGTCCTCTCTAGCTCCAGCAGTCATGGGTCAAGCTCTTTGATTCATTCTCGTGAAGTTCTCCCGTCCCTCTCCCATAATGGTGGGATGGTTAGAGGTAGATAGAATATGCTAACAACTCCACAAATAAATCTTTCCCATTGGTCTCTTAAACTTCTCCAGGAATTTTTAGACTTCTCTTACGTCAACCAATGTAGGTAACTGAGCCAGAGCTGCACTTGGCTTTAGAATGTGGGGGTACTTGACCCCTTAGTCAAATTCACAGCCTTGGAGCCAGTGCTAAAAACTCCAAGACAACAGAAGTCACCTAATTTATGATCCTTTCCCTGAACATAAAAAAAATCCTAATAACATTAGGATTTAACATAAATATTAACATCAGATTTTCATCTGATTTACTCTCTGTGTAAAGTATTACTTCACTGTCCTCACAGGTTTTCACATCATGAAAGAGAATAATCAGACTCTCCACCCCCTAAATTTTTTCTTAAATAGATTACTCACAAGAACACTGGTTCTGATGAATTTGGCCTCAGAAGAAAATTTAATACACCTTGAATTTTTATTTTGTGGATCTGACCGTCCTAAAAGGTACTTTTTTTCAATGATACAAGCATTCTTCTTTTAACTAAGGAGCATTGCTCTTTCCCTCTATCGCCATTTCTAAAGCCCCCTCCAAGTAACACAAATCCATAGAAATGATTCTTATATTGATGATTACCACACTCTTTTCTTTACAATCATCACATCATCCTTGACATATTTTGTCATTCCCACTTCATCTCAGCAGCTCATTTTTCTCCCCTAGTGCACAGAAAAGACTTGAAGGTGGAAGTGGTTTCCTTTACCCGTTTCTGAACTCTGTAGGGCCCTTATGAGGATAGATATTTGTTTTTAAGTTATCAATATCTTGAAGATGCTGTGAGATGTAAACATGTGAAAAAGGCCTCAGCTAAAATAAGAAAAAGCACTTACTCTTTAGGATGAGATGGTCCAAATAAAAATAAAGTTTCAAATTATCTCTTGGTAACTGAGACTAATGCGAGGCAGAAGGCAGCCATAGAAAGAGGCTTAAGATTGCTATCAGTCTCAAGCATGAAGGAAGACAGATGACCCAAGGAAACGGAAAATAAGTGATCTGAAATTTGGAAGGGAGAAAACCAAAATAATTATGTGTAATATAAGCCTGAAGGGAGCTTCAGGGAGAAAAAGAAGTAGTCAATTATATTAAACATTGCAAAGATGTCTAGTATCTAAAAAATTAGAGTGCCCATTGGATATATTAATATGGAGATCATTGGTGGACCTACCTCAAAGACTTCCTGTAGAGTAATAAAGAAAATTTTCAATGACTGATAATCAAATGGGAAACAAGAGGGTAGAGACCAACCCTAAACTGTTATTTTGAAGTTGGAATGAGAAATGAGAAACGGAAGAAGCAATAGGATAGAAGCTGGAGGAATCTGCAGCATCAGGAGATTTTGTCTATACACTGGGAGCTGAATCAATTATGTTTTATCACATATGCCTGTAATCAATTTGCCGACATTATTTTACAAGCTTTTGGAAGCAAAACTCATGAATGTCCTATGTATACAAGTAGTGTATAGATGGCGTATAACCCTGTCCAGAGGGTGACCTGAAGTGGCATATAATTAGCACATTCTGACCATTGCTGGGGAATACAAATAACAAGTGAAGCTTCCTTTTGTTTCTAATCCAGGGAATAAAGAGCACCTGATCTCTTTCTTCAAATCAAAACTAATCAAGTGAGAAACACCTGGCCTTTCTAAAATGTGACAGCCGACGTATTTTGGGAAAAGATTCTTGGACCTGCACTCCCGGAGAAAAGGACTGAAAGAAGAACTAACTAGATAATTTCACAGTGAGGTTTGGAGTTTCATGGTTAACTCTAGCCAGCTGGGGCTTTGATGTTTATTAGGTTTGGAGAAAGACAGAAATTCAGTAACCCACTCAGGGACATTCTAAAACTTCAGTTAATTAGATTTTAATAAACAAGGTCATCTCTTTGGCAAGTTTACTTTGGAATTTAGAGGGTAAATCATTTACAATGTAGTCCAACTTACACAAATTAAGAGGCATATAAATCCTCCCCACAGAAGAAAGGCAATAAAAATCCTTCACTGTTAATTGAGCGATAGCAAATACTGTCAAAGAAAAGAGTGAGTGGCCTGAACTTGTAGGGCTATGCAAGTCTTGAACAGTGCAAAACTCAACTTAGTGGCAGTTTTATAGAGAGAACAAAGCATATGAGTGTCTTGTTCGTGTGGATTTATTTTGCTCTAAGAGGATCCAGGAGGGGAAATCGCCACATTCTTCTGATAGGGAGAGTATCCAGTTTGCAAATAATCTGAAAATGGAAAAGTGATGAAAACAAATCTGTGGAGGATCAGCCATTTTATTTCCTTGGAGTGTACATGATTCTGATGACTGATTTTAACCTTACTTAGAGGTTACATCAGTCTGCTTAACTGCCATAACAAGGCATCACAGATTGGGTAGCCTAAACATTTATTTATTTTCTCACAGTCCTGGAGGCTGGAAGTCTAAGATCACAGTGCCAGAAGGGTTGTCTGGTGAGGCCTCTCTCCTTGGCTTGCAGACAGCCATCTACTCACTATGTCCCCACATGGCCTTTCTTTTGTTACACACAGAGACAGTGAGCTAGCTCTGGTGTCTCTTCCTCTTCTCACAAGGACACTCATCCTATTGGACTAGGGCTCCACCATTATGACCCCAGTTAACCTTCATTACCTCCTTAAAGACCTTATCTCCAACAACAGCCACGTTGGGGGTTAGGGCATTAACATATGAATATTGGGAGGAGGTGACATAGTTCACAGTTAAGTCTATACAGTTGTATACAATTTTCCATGTTGAGTTTTGGAAACATTAATTCTGGGAGATGATTATGGGTTTTCTGGAAAAAAAAAAGATATCTGGTCTCTCAAGTATGGGAAATGCTGTATATGTTCTATATTTCACTCTTGGAGATGCAAAATACCAATTAGTAAAATAAAGACCATGACATTCCCTACATTGAGTAAAACCTATTTAACTTTGCTTAACCCAGAATCCTGGAAAATGGACTTTTTCCCTAGCACACGTATCAGTATCCTGAGAAAAAACACTCTGCATTGTACTAGTCTGTGAAGCATGGTTTTTGGCATTCTGTGGCTTCTCAAATACAGCTTAAATGGCAAATCATTTACAGAGCTTTCAGATGAGATTGAGATAGAAAAGTAGAGAGCACTGGTGTGTACTTAACATCTTAATTATAGATGCTATGTTCGCCCTTGTGTGTACTTGTTCCCACCATACAAAGATAATGTGTCTTGATCAATTAATATAGAACAACTCCTGGGCTTCTGTAATAAAGCCCACTAAATTAGTATTCCTTCCATGGGAAAAAAATAAGAAGCTACTCGACCCAGATGTCCATCAACAGAGGAAAGAAATAAATTGTGATATACTCACATAATGGAATAAGGCACAGTGATGAAATAAAATGAACCATAGCTCCACACAAAAACCTTGTCAATATTAAAAAAAAAGTCACTGATGGGAAAAATCAAACATAAAAGGGTACATGCTGAACAATTCCATTTATATGATGGTCAAGAACAGGCAAAAATACCCTAGGAGAATAGAATTCAGAATAGGAGTTACCCTTGTGGAGATTGTTGAGGAGGGGGCTAAGAAGCCAACCATGTTCTACTGAATAAATCTTGATCTGTTTAATTATTTTATGAGTACACCAACATATGAAATGATTGAGCTGTATATTTAATATTTGTACACTTCACTCTATAAAAGTTACAGCTCAAGAGGGAAAAGCATTGTGGCTCATTATTGCTTTCTAGGACAAAGATGAAATTCCCAATCCTGGCCCTTTCGCAATATGACCCTAAGTTACCATTCCAACATTCCATGTGCTCCAGGGGTCCAGGCATATAGAATATAATGTAATATCCACTCCCTGCTTCCTGGACATCTGAACCATTTATTATTCAATGTTGCTGTTGACTTTCATGCTTTCCTCTGTTTGTACAGGCTGTCCCGTTTTCTGAGATGTCCTTCCTCTTCTTCCTGCCTATTGATATTCCACTCATTCTTGTCCAGTTGTTTCTTCTGTAAAGCCTCCCCTGAGGTCTCCAAAATGAATTCTTGTTCTTCATCTGGGTTCCCACAGCCAGCCATCCCTAGCGACAATGTACTTACAGCTGACATAGATTAGGAGTTTTCTGGGACTTGCCTGCTTTCAAATATTTATCTCTTTGTCTCCATAGTACATTGCTACTATGTATTCTCACTTTTGTCTTATTTTTCTCACTTTTGTTTTGGAGCATGTGGCCAACAAAAATATAATTCTAATGATACAGTAAGTTTTATAATTCCTTATCCTCCTCCTTAGCCAGTGTGACCTTATTTTCTTGAATAAAGATTCTCTCTTACTCATTTTTGTAGCCACAAGACTTGACCTTGATAATGAAGTGGCAATCATCTCTGTACTATAAGTAAATTTCACCTTTCTAGAAGCAGACAATTTGCATTGTGAATTAAACACGGTATATTTTACTGTCACATTTTTGTTGCTGTAATTAAGTGATCAGAAGGCAAGATTTTTGATTATATCATTTACAATAGTCATCTTTTTCCTGGGCAGGTTGGGATTCTGTTTGGGGGCTGGTGTCAAACTGCGCTCAATTTCTAGGTCTTCCTTCCACAATGGGCAGCTTGTCTGTCTCAACTTCCTCATCTGTTAAAAATCTTTCTGGGTGAAAGTTAAATGAGTTAACTGACTGTAAAGTACTTAGCACTGTGCCTAGCACAAAGTAAGCATTCAATAAATATTAGTTTATACCATATGAAATTGCCAATATTCAACTGTTTCACATAAAAATGGCAGTTTCATATGATATAATGTAAACTATTAACAAAATCACCATTATCACTTCCCTTTACAATGCTGTCCATCAAAGGGCTCATAATTAGTTTCTTTTTAATATTTAGTATGATTGGTACACAAGTTCAACATGTGTATAAAATAGGCTAGGCTCATGTGTATAAAGTAGGCTAGCATGTATAAAGCGTGCTGTAGGCTCATGCTTTTTCTCCCAGGTAGTGAAGGATGCCCTGCTATAGACAGAAAGGGAACCAAACAGTCTCCAACTCTTCCTCTGAGAAGAGTTACCTCCTGTACAGTTTCATCAGCTTCAAACTTAACGACCAGAGCTCGTAAACGAACATTCTCACTCAAGTGCACACATTCTAATTAGATCCAAATATAAATTTCTTTAAACACTGTATCTACAAAATGACTTGAAAAAGGACTCATGAAGTTACTTAAAACTTTCAGGGAGAATTTGCTTCCTTATTCATTCAACAAATATTGAGAGTCCACCAGGTTCCCGCCATTGGTCTGGTGGGAATGCAAAAATTAACGAGTCCTAACTCCAATCTTCAAGGAGCATATGGCTTACCAGGCTATTCATGTCTTATTTATTTTTCCATAATTAAATAATTAAATTAATACAATATTCCTCCACACTGGCACATCAGGGATCTGTCTCTTTTGTTTCTGTTTCTTTTTACCAATTTTCTGTTGCCTTCCTCTATTTTTTCTTTCTTAGCATTCCATTCTACAGTTTTTTAAGAACAAAGTTTACCCCTTTTGAATAATTTTAATCTCCTAATTTAATTCTTTTAATTAAGTCCATATTAATTTAAATAGTTATAAGCATTCTTAAGGGAATCATATTACTTAATTATAATTAGATAATGAGTATTCGATTACTGAGCTTCTAAAATAAAATTTATAATGCCAGGGACTGAAAAGCACGATATCTAGAATCTTTTATTATGGAATTACCAATGAGAATAATCTATTGGGAATAACTAACTTGTTCAAGCTGGTTAAAGCAAATGCATGTGAAAGTAAATGTTTTAATATTACCTGATAGAAATAGCCTCCCCTTTATTTAATGTCTTTTTTCTGGAAGACTGTAGAACGCATTACTCATAATGCCATTCCTGGACACAAAGACCCTCTGAGACGGTAGACAATGGTACAGTTCACAGACTCCAATGTTTAAAATGTAAACCAGCAGCGTGGGATGGAGAACTCCCTTCTCTATGAGACTCTTTTCATCATCTTGTGCATTGATGCTTTGTGTATTTGTTCAATGACCACACCAGCTCGTTTCAAATGGGTAAACAAAAGGTACCACTCACTGTGACTTCTCCAGGAAATATCAAATATTCTTGGTCTAGAAAGTAAAATAGATCTAAAAGAAGTACAACTATTTAGAAGGAAGCAGAAGAGAGATCAAGAAATGGATTTTTCATTTCCGTATTCTGGGGATAAAAGAGAGACAAAATGTTGAGGTTAGCTGGAAAGAGAAGTGCAGTACAGGGAATATAAATCATTGCTAGACAGGAAATATAACCTTTCAAGGAGCCAAGTAGGAGATATCTGATGTAAATAAGTTAGGTCTGAGAAGGAGACCGAAGTGTATAGAATCGAAAGATACTTGATTCAGAAGGCTTTTTACAAAAGGGGGATACAGTGGACTTCTATAATCTATGTGCAGTTACCTCCTTGCATATAATTTGTGTCTTTAGTTAACATCACCAACTATGTTTTTGTTGCACTAAAGAATTACCTGCATGAAGGTTGCTACTTATAACCATGATCTATAAGAAAGAATGGAAAGGTTTATTTCTAGGGCTTCAAAAATAAGAAAGAAAGATCCTAAGATACTTGGATATGGCATCTTTGGCAGAGATAGTGCCCCTGAGCATCCCAGGGCGGGGAGAGTCTAACCCATCACTGCCCACTCTCTTCTGATCCCAGCATGCTGGGCACATCCTGGTTTTAACATTCTTGGAGTAGGAAATAATATTCCAGTTGATGCTGGTCAAGCATTGCTGCATATTATCATCACTACTATACAATCTTCTTTTTCCTTGTCCATCTGGAATATTCTTATATTTGGCAGGCTAATTTCTGGCAGTCCAAGTTTAGATACCTATTTTAATCGAATACAGCTTTAATAACATCAGTACTGGGAGCCAGGCCCACCTTAGTGGTTAATCATTGCTATGCATCACGTTTCTTTGCCACTTGCTGCTTTAGATCCTGCCTGTAGTGTGCCAGTGGTGGCATAAAGCTCCTTTGTATAACCCTGGCTTGTCCTACTCATTCATCAGTTCCAGATGCTGACTTATGCAGTCTAGCAGGTAATTCATCTGCTTCCCCCAGCCCTCAATAAACACTGGTTATTATTTTTCTTGTACATGCAGGAAGTATAGTGTCCAAAAGGATCTCAATTAAGAGCCTAAACTATAATCACTTCATGATCCCAATGGTTCTGCTGGGCTTGTGGGAATGGTGGGCCAAGGGGTGGCTTGTTAAGCCGGTATTTGCATGAAGTGGTCAGCAGCCTTCTGAGTCTAAAGGAAGAAGAGAGCTGAAGGGCTAAAGCTTGGCCCTAAATAGTGGACCAGGCTTGGGGCAAAAAAGGAATTTTGAATAGAATGAGATGACACTCAGATGGTGCAAGTTACTGCTAAGAAGGATGCAATAAAAACTGATATAGGTGACCTTCCTCAGTTGGAGTGATGGTAAGTGCCTGGGCTGGACGCTGTGGCCTGAGCGTTGGACACCCCACAACTGTCTTAGGAAAGTCCAAGAGACATTCAAGCAGCAGCTGGAACAAGAGCAAAGGGCACTGGCAAATGCCACAAGGCAGGTGGAAAGCATATGTTTGCCGTCCCGCTTGAGCCAAGCATTGGGAACTCTGAAATAGCTGAAGGGAATCCGATTGTGGCTTAAGATTCCAAGATCTTTAATTCAGAGGTAACTGGAGAAATGCAATTTGTTATATCATTATCCCTGGTGGCGCAGTGGTTGACAGTCTGCCTGCCGATGCAGGGGACGCGGGTTCGTGGCCCGGTCCGGGAAGATCCCACATGCCTCGGAGTGGCTGGGCCCGTGAGCCATGGCCGCTGAGCCTGCGCGTGGGCACGCGTACCAGAAAAAAAAGAAAAAAACCCTGTCATTATATCATTATTAAGCTGATGTGGCACGGGGAAATAAAAGCCCAATGGCCAAAGAGAATGACAGGTCTTTAAACACTTGATTTCTACCTGAGTTTTCAGAATCCAGTTTAATAAAAACTAGTGTTTTTGTACAGAGTTATGTTCAGTGTGGAATTTCGACATGATATGATAGCATTGTCTGGGACCTTGTTAGAAATGCAGATTTGCAGGCTCCACCCAAACCTACTGCAAAATCCCCTGCATTTGGCAATAGTCCCAGGTGATTCATATGCACAAGACTTTAGGGAACAGGAGACAAACTGATGGCTTCAGAGTTAATCTGGCCAACAGACAAAAATAGCAATTTCACCCTCTCTCTTTATTTACAATATATGCCTGACTCCTGTAGACAACTGAGCTTTAGTTATGGTAGTATAATTTAGTTCACAACATTTGGAGTTTGTATGATAATATTTTAATGAAATTATGTAATATTTTATATCTGTAATAGTCTAGTAAGATTTTTGGCCCTAGGTTTGTCAATCAACCTATAAAAGGAATTCCACTCCCATGAAGAAAGAAGGGCCTACTACGAAGTCAATGTACCCATTCTCCTCTTAGTTATTTTCAATCAACAGGAGATGAATGGATCATAATCATCTGGAGACCTTGATGGTGCTTGATAACCTAAAGATCTGTGAATAGGTGTGAGATATTTGAAGTCTCTGATTTCAGACCACAGTGATTCTGATACCACTCCTCCTCTCCAATCTTTAAAAAAATACATAAATAAAACGAAAATAGCATCTCCAGAGAAAGTAATTTGTATTTCCAAAATTAAGCAATACTTGCTGCCTAATATTTACATAGATATCCATTTTTTTGGATTATTATAATCAATTAGTTATACTAAATAATGAAAACAACACATTTCAGACATAGGAATGAACTTCCAGATAATCTAACTCAAACCACTCATTATACAGATAAGGAAACTAAGACCAGAAAGGTGAAGAAACTTTGCTTAAGATCATAGCATTTATTAATATTTCTTCTTTTTATCTCTTTATATATCAATTTTATTTGTTTAATATGTACACAACCCACCCAATGTTTATGGCATTTTAAACTTTGATTTTAGTAAAACAACTCTACTGATAATTCCAGAATTGCCAAAGCTTAACTTCTCAGTTACCTGAAACTGTACACATAATAATCATTGCAATTTTGGACAATGACCTAGGAACATCGAATTTCTTTGACCATCTCACTTCTCTCTTTCTTTGACCATCATCTTTCTCAGGATTGCTTTGGCTATTTGGGGTCTTCTGTGCTTCCATATGCGTTTTAGGGTTATTTTGTCTATTTCTGTGAAAAATGCCAATGACTTTCTTGGCATCAGCTTATTCAGAGAGATTCAAATCAGGATTAAGTATAAACAGGACTTACTAGTAGGGGACAGTATAAGGAGTGGTGTCTTCATAGGGTATAGGGGCTACTCTCCGGTCTCTAAGTAGTCAATTCAAGTACGATAACACAAGCAATACTGGATGGGTGTTGGTGTCACTCTGGCTTAGAAGCCGCATGATGCACAGGAGCGAATATCTCTTATCACAGACCCACAGGCACAGCTCTCATGGGTCTGAGCAGGGGGTGTGCAATTACAAGAATGCTGCAGACTCAGGGAAGTCTCCAAACTATTTCACTCACAGTCCTCCCAAACCAGGTGCAGCTTACCCATCAGGGCCATTTTTTTTTAGCATATAGAATGTGTCTAGAAACCCAGCTGACATCCTACCTTTCTCAGATTTCCAAGAGACTAGAGTTAGAGAGTTAACCACAAATCATTTTTCCATAGAGAAGGAAAAAGAAGTTTTTTTGGTTTTTGTTTTTTTAAACCATTACATGTCTACACTGGTATGTAAATCTGCAGACACACTTGAAGAAGAAGGATGCAGTGGGATGACTAATTCCACTGGATATCAAGACTTGACAAAGCTAAAGTAATTAGAAATAATGTTCTATGAAAAGAAAATAATTAGAATGATGGAACAGTATAAAAAAAGAGAGCTCAGAAACAGACCTACACATTTCTAGATTGTTTGTGTTCCCCCCAAATACATATATTGAACTTCTAATCTCCAATGTGATGGTATTAGGAGGTGGAGCCTTTGGAGATGATTAGGTCCCGAGGGTGGAGCCCTCATGAGTGGGATTAATACTCTTATAAAAGATACCCCTTTGGAACTCCCTTGCCTTTTCTGCCCTGTGAAGATATAGCAAAAAGACTGCTGTCTATGAATCAGGCAGTAGATCCTCACCAGACACTGAATCTGTCAGCAACTTGATCTAGGACTTCAAAGTCTCCAGAACTGTGAAAAATAAATTTCTACTGTTATAAACCACCCAGTCTATGATCTGTTAAAGCAACCTGAACAGACTAAGACAGACACTAAGTACAATAAAAAATATAGGGCTCTATTAAAATCAAGAATTACAAGATGCTATTAAAAGATACCATGAAAAGAGTAAAAAGAAAGCCACAAAGTGAGAGAAGAAATTTGCAACACACATAACTGAAAAAGGGTGCATACCTAATATACACAAACAATTCCTACAGATTAATAGAGAAGAAAGATAAACAATTCACTGGAAAAATGAGAAAGAGACTGTATCACTTTTGGAAATCCAAAAGACCCATAAACCTATGAAAAGTTGCTCAATCTCATTAGCATCAGGGAAATGAACATTAAAACCTTGATTAGAGGGGCTTCCCTGGTGGCGCAGTGGTTGAGAATCTGCCTACCAATGCAGGGGACACGGGTTCGATCCCTGGTCCAGGAAGACCCCACATGCTGCGGAGCCACTAAGCTGGTGCACCACAACTACTGAGCCTGCACTCTAGAGCCTGTGAGCCACAACTATTGAGCTCACCTGTCACAACTACTGAAGCCCGTGCACCTAGAGCTCATGCTCAACAACAAAGAGAAGCCACTGCAATGAGAAGCCCGCGCACTGCAACGAAGAGTGGCCCCCGCTCACCGCAATGAGAGAAAGCCCGCGCGCAGCAACAAAGACCCAACACAGCCAACAACAACAACAACAACAAACCTCGATTAGATGCCATCACACAACTACCAGAATTGCTAAAAATATTTTTAAAAATTGACATTACCCTGTGATGGTATGTGGAACAGCAAACTTTAAGTCACTCGTGCAGACATGTAAATTGATAAAATCGCTTTAAAAAAGGCTTTTGTATCATCTACTGAAGCTGAGGATTTACACAGTCTTTGATCCAGCAATTCTACTTTTAGATAGAATAAATCCAAGAAAGAACATGCTCGTGTGCATCTGTAGATATGAACAAGAATGTTCATGGCATTATCTGACCACCTCAAAATTGGAAACAACCCTAGTACCCATCAACGGTTTAAACTGTGGCATATTTTATACCATGGAACATTATGACAATGAAATCAACTATGGCTATGTACCATGACATGAATGAATCTGACAAATTTAACAGTGAGCAAAAGCAATACAGGCAGAAAATTCAGGCAGGATTTCACTTCTATAAAGTAAAGAAACTTGCAAACCAAATTTATGGTATTAGAAGTCAGAATAGCAGATACTTTAAGGAAGGAGGCAGCAGTAGTGGTTCAGAAGAAACCTGAGGGGGACTTCCAGGCTGCCGGTAATATTCCATTTTGTGTTTCCATTTGTGTGATGGTTTCATGAGTAAGTGCTGTCGGATAAATCGTTGAGTTATGCCATGTTTGATCTTGTGTACTTTTCTAGATGTCTTACATATTATAATGGAAAGGCTTTGCAAAAATACGTTAATAACAGATAGTATGGGACAGATGGAGGTTAGGGGTGAGAGAAAAGCTTTCACTGTATGTGGTTGTATATTTTATTGGTTCTTGAAACAAGTAAATATGTTAATTATTTTTAAAAATAAATCTGATTTTTGACAAAGATGAAAAAATAGAAGATAAACTAAAATCTCACAGGAGAGCCCTGTGGTCCATGGTCATTACAGGGCCTTGGTATAAGAAGTGTATTAGTTTGCTAGGGCATCCATAACAAAAGACCACTGATGGGGTGGCTTTAACAATAGAAACTTATTTTTTCACAATTCTGGAGGTTAAAAGTCCAAGATAAAAGTGTTAGCAGATTTGGTTTCCTCTGAGGTCTCTCTCCTTGACTTGCAGAAGACCGCCTTCTCACTGTGTCCTTACGTGGTCTTTCCTCTGTGTCCTAAGGTCCTCTTCTTATAAGGGCACCAGTCAGATTGTGTAAGGACCCACCCTAACAGCCTCATTTTAACTTAATCACCTCTTTAAAGATCCTATCTCCAAGTACAGTCACACCTGGAGGTACTGAGGGGTTAGGCCTTCAAGGCATGAATCAGTGGTGGGGGGCAGGAGGTGCAATTCAGCTCATCACAAGAAAGGATGTCTGCATGTGCTTCAGCTTGGGCACATTAGCCTTTGGGCAAGGCAAAGGCTCAGCACCATTTGGTTCTCCTAATGGGCTTCTTAAACTAGCAAGATTTCATTCTAGTCTCTGCTGCCAACTCTATCCAGATTTAGGAAAAATCTGAGGAGATGTACTTTCCTTTGGATGTTTCCAGAATTTCTATTATGTGTCATAGCCCATTTAAACACAATTCAAAAGAAAACAGATTCTCTGATGTGTTCTGCTTATCTCATTGAGGGCTATTCTTTTTTCCCCCCTGCCAGAGAAAAAATCCTCTTGAGATACTCTCCAAGAGTCTTTTGGAAAATGTTATAGAACAATATACATATGAATACTCATGTATTTTGTGCTTTTTAAAACATGGAAAGTAACCAAATTCTATGCCATAAAATTCAGATTTAATAATGCATATTTATTGACTTATTCAAATATAATTATTATTTTATGGTAGCTGAAAGAACTGGTACATATAAGCAAGCAATAGATAAATAGGCTTAGTGGGCTATAAATCCTGAATTGTTTTCAGTATCTGCAATGTGCAAACCATGATTTCATTTTGCTGTGGAATTCTTTCTTGAGGGAAAACTATTTCACTACGAATAGCTCCTATGTTAAATCATGGTTTGATTACAATTGGTGATTCTTAGGTCAAGTGTGATCACCAGCCATCTCTGGGGACTTGCTGTGCTGAGGTCAAATCTGTGTATGGATCCTTTGCTCTTTCATTTGTATCTCAGCTTGTGGGTCCCGGGGTACCAAACTATTTCCATAATAATACTAAGACATTATTTTCTTTTCACTCTCATTCTCTCATTAGTGTATAGTGGAATTTTCTAGAGGCTATATGGCATGTGATTATAACAGATTAAATATGAGGACCCAGTTGCTTCTATTAAGCCGGACGCTAGAGACTTGCAAAATCATGAAACAATGCCACTCTTCTCATTAATCGTTTTTTGTTTTGGAAAAATACAGTTCTTTTTTTTTTTTTTCATAAACATAGTGATTTTTAATTGTTAGTTTAAAATAAATTAATCAATATTTTTAAACATTTCAGCTTTAATTTCTAATACATTATTGATACAAAAAAAACATATAAATAAAAGCTTTTTGGGGCCTCAATGTTTACAATTGTAATGAGGTCCTGAGATAAAAAAAAAAAAGTTTGATAACAATTGCTCCAGAGGAACTAATCTTAATCCATATACTTGGGTATGCAAGAAATGTCAAATGACATTCATTGTCCCTAAATTGAACTTTGAGAAGCCATTCTGCCATTTCATTAGTGGTGGGAAATTCAGTACCAGTGGCACAACTCTGTTACCCTCTTTGGATCCACCAAACCAGATGAATAAAATGGGTGTAGCTGTTTTTACAGAGAACCTGGAGGCTGGGTGCAAAGAAGAAGGATGTGAGAGATCTCTGCTTAGTGGAGGTGTTCTAGAAATCCTCCTTCTACAAGTGTTGAGAGTTTTCAATGACCAACAATGCTGGAAAAGGCATGTTTTCCCCTTACAGTCACTCTAAAATGTATCAGTAAGAAGCAGCAGAACTTCTCCTGATTCTACTAGAGCTTCTACCTACAGATCAGAAGCTCTCGTGAGCAAGGGGAAACAGTAACAAATACGAAATACGAAATCTAAACTAGGAAAGTCCACACTGCTGAGCTACTCCAGTGCTTTCTGCTACCATATCCTCCTAGCCCCTTATTACTTCTGCGTTGCAGGTATATGAGTCCATTGTCTGAATAAGGGACACATATAGTGATGCCTGTCCTGGGAAGTTATATTTTAGTTGAGTACGGTGCCTATTTTGAACTTTCCCCAAACAGATGGATTACAAACTGCTATGAAAAAAATTCTGTGCCCAAATTATCTGTGATCATCTGATATGCCGCTGCTGCTCCATGTAAATATTCAAAGGTGGTTTATAGTATGTAGTTTTCAAACTTTTTTTGATCAAAAAATCATTTTTTCCTGGATCAATTATTAACGTCTCCCAGAACTACTCTGTGTAGAACAGACTTAACCTAATAAAGAAATTTTAATAGGATTTCAGTTATCAGAAACCAAGCAGTGAGTGAGAAATTCTTGCTTTTCTAGATCAGTTTTTCAAACCTTTTTACTGTGATTAACGGTAAGAAGTATATTGTTTCATTAGGACTATGCATGCACACAAAACTGAAATGTAACAGAAACATAACTGGAACAAAATTTTATAAAATATTTACCCTTACAGAATTTGGTGTACTCTGAATTTTATGTTCTAATTCATACTATTTTTTAAAGTATTGGTTACTGGCTATTAAAATGATTTCACAGCCCATAACTCTGAAAAACAATGTCTTAGATGACTCCATCAACGGGTAAAACTAGGCCACTTTAAATCACTCATCATTTAGTAGCATGATTTTGAACAAAATGGGGAAAAACATATTGCTCTGTCTACTTTTAATAGGTGCTTGATAGAATTAAAGAAAGGAAATTGTACGAAAGCACTTTAAAAAGTGCGAAGCACTGTACATATAAGCTATTATTATCAATTAAAACAGTCATTTCATCTGTGATGCATTTCCAAAAATGAGGACTCTATAAATAGTCAGATTTAAGATGGGCCTGAAGAAACTAGAAGAAAAACGTAGTGTGAAGTTATCTCATCTTCTTTCATTGAAATCACCTCTTCAAGTCGAGTCAGCCATTTGGTCTTACACGTTTCACTCTGATGCAGCAATGGGGGAGTTTTCAGCATATGGATTTTTCCCTCCCCCATCAGTGCTGATCTGAGCGCTGAATGATCTTAGGATTGCCGATCCACCTCCAACCCCCCAGGACGCTCTTCTTCAGGTCTTTGCATCTCTTTGTGCGCAGGACTATCTATCTATTATGATCAGTTTCCTGTACACAGCAATACAAAATTACAAAAAAAAAAAAAGCTTTTAAAAGCACATATTGTCTAGGGACTTCCCTGGTGGCGCAGTGGATAAGACTCCACACTCCCAAATGCAGGGGGCCTGGGTTCGATCCCTGGTCAGAGAACTAGATCCCACATGCATGCTGCAACTAAGAGCTTGCATGCCACAACTAAGGAGCCTGTGTGCAGCAACTAAGGAGGCGGCAAGACACAACTAAGGAGCCCATGAGTTGCAACTAAGGAGTCTACCTGTCGCATCTAAGAAGCCCACATGCTGCAACTAAGGAGCTGATGAGCTGCAACTAAGGAGCCCTGGAGCCGTAACTAAGGAGGCTGCCTGCCACAACTATGGAGTCCATGTGCTGCAACTAAGGAGCCCACCTGCTGCAACTAAGACCTGTGCAACCAAATAAATAAATATTAAAAAAATTACGTATTATCTATAAAAATAATAACCACAAGGTTCATTTTCCACTGTGCTGGATGAGCTATATGATCCTCTTTCTACGTGGATTGTCTACTTTTAAACAATAAATATGCTTTTTTATTGATTAAAATTCATCTTAAAATACAATCTTTCCTAAAGCAAGGTCTCTGTAATGAAAATGATCAATTACTTGCTGTTACCCAATGCCACTATTCAAAATTAGAAATAAGCTTGTTATTTCACTATTTACAACTACAAACAGGCTCAAAGATTTCACATTGTAGACTAAATTAGATAAATAATAAGGAGAGTGAAAGATAGAAGTAATTAAAAGGAATTTCACATAACTAATTTCAAATATTTAAAACATAAAAAATTGTTCTATGTGCTAATACCTGCTTTTCTGTTTCCCAGGAAACTTAGTGTTTTGTTTTTTTTTAAATCATGTTTAAGAAAACTTTCCCTACCCCTAAGTTCATATTTTTTTCTTTTAGTTCATAAATTTTTTTTGTTTGCCTTTACATTTGGGTTTTTAATCTACCTGGAATTGATTTTTATGGTGTGAGGTGAGGACATTTCATTTTTCCCCTATGGACACCTGAATGTCCCACCACAATTTATTTGAAAGATGATCTTTTCATCCTTTTTTCATTGATTTGTCAGGTCAATGCTGTCATAAATTAAGTATTACATACGTATGGGTCTATTTCTGGACTCATAGTGTGTGTGTGTGTGTGTGTGTGTGTGTGTGTGTGTGTGTATAAAACATATTTTACCAAATGAATTAGAGCTACTTATAATGTGATAAGGATGTAAACACTATAATTTTAAAAAGCAATAAAGTGTTCTGAAAACTCTAAAACATAGATGAAATTGAAGAAGACACAAATAAATGGAAAGATATTTTGTGTTCCTGGATTGGAAAAATTAATATTATTAAGATGTCCATACTACCCAAAGCAATTTACAGATTCAATGCAATCCCTATCAAAATATTAATGACATTTTTCACAAAAATAGAAAAAACAATCCTAAAATTTGTATGGAACCACAAAAGACCTCAAATAGCTCAAGCAATACTGGGTAAGAAAAACAAGGCTGGAGTTGTCAAGTTTCCTGATTTCAAACTATATTACAATGCTACAGAAATCAAAACAGTATGGTATTGGCATAAAAACAGACACATAGCTCAATGTTATGGAATAGAGAGCCCAGAAATAAACTCATGCATACATAGTCAATTAATTTTCAACAAAGGAGTCGATAATATGCAATGGGGAAAGGATAGGCTCTTCAATGAATGAAGTTGGTAAAACACCCAACTGATACATGTGGGCAGCCACATGTAAAAGAATAAAACTGGACCCCTATCTTACATTATACACAAAAATCAACTAAAAATGGATTAAAGGCTTGAACATGAGACCTGAGATCACAAAATTCATGGAAAAAACACAGAGGGTAAACTTCTGAAATGGGTCTTGGCAATGACTTTTTGCTTTTGACACCAAAAGCAAAGGCAACAAAAGCAAAAATAAACAAATGGGACTACCTCAAACTAAAAGACTTCTGCCCAGCAAAGGAAGCCATTAACAAAACGAAAAAGCAGTCTATGGAATGAGAGAAAATATTTGCAAGCCACATATCTGATAAGGAGTTAGTATCCAAAATATAAAAAGAACTCAGAAAACTCAATAGCAAAAACTCCCAAAACACCCAACTAAAAAAGGGCAAAGAACCTGAATGGACATTTTTCTATAAAGATATACAAATGGCCAAAAAGTACATCAAAAGGTACTCAACATCACTAATCATCAAGGAAATCCAAATCCAAACCACAGTATGATATCACCTCACATCTATTAGAATGGCTGTCATCAAAAAGACAAGAGAAAACAAGTGCTGGTGAGGATGTGCACTGTTGGTGGGAATGTAAATTGGTTCAGCCACTGTAGAAAATAGTATGAAATTTCCTCAAAAAATTAAAACTTGTACTACCACATGATCTAGCAATCCCACTTCTGGGTATAAATCTTAAGGAAATGAAATTATTCTCTTGAAGAGCTATCTGCACCTGCATTTTCATTGCAGCATTATCTACAATAGCCAAGACAAGGAAACAACCTAAGTGTCTTTCAACAGATGAATGGATAAAGAAAATACGTTGTAAATATATATATATATAAAATTTATATATATATAAAATGGTATACTATTATATATAATATTGTATAAATATATGTATATATGTAATATACAATGGAATATTATTCAGCCTTAAAAAAGAAGAAAAATTTGACATTTGCAACAACATGGATGAGCCTGGTGAGCATTATGCTAAGTGAAGTAAGCCAGAGAAAGACAAATATTGCACAGTATCACTTGTATGTGGAATCTGTAAGAAGAAAAAAAAGTCAAACAGCATGGAAACAGAGTAGAAAAGTGGTTGCCAGGGTTGGGGGTTGGGGAAATAGGCAGAGGTTGGTAAAAGGGTACAAACTTTTAGTTAGAAGATGGATAAGGTCTGAGGATCTAATGTATAACATGGTGACTACAGTTGATAGCACTATATCATATAACTGAAATTTGCTAAAAGAATAGAACTTGTGTTTTGGCCAAAAAAAAAGTTAATTACGTGAGGATGTAACTCAGTGCTTTCACAATGTATATATATATCAAATCATCACATTGTACACTTTAAATATATTACAATTTCATCTGTTAATTATAACAATAAATCTGAAAAAAGCAATAAGACATAGATTTAAGACATTTAAACTGAATATGTATCTTCATATATGTATATATATATGTACACATGATCTAATTTTTCCATTTTTACACTATGTTATACCTTTCATACTGTACAGTCCCATGAACAGAAACTTCTGTTAATTCTACTAGACTCTGTCAATATAAAGGGACAGACAATATTTTTTATTATGTTTTTAGTGCATAGAATTTTGTGTAACACACTCTGGATACTGAACATACATTTCTGAGTGATGAGTAAATGAATGGATGGTTGTTTCTAAGACAATTAAAGTAAAATAATTATCTGAAAATTTAGATAAAAACATTAAATACAGCATTCAAAGATCAATCATTAGCTGAAAGTAACCATGCTTTTCAGTACTAGAAATATACATAACCTTGAATATATAGAAGGATAAGATGCATATCACTGAATCAACATTCAGTGATTTTCAAATAAATTCCATTAATGCCACTGCTTTCAGTAAAGTCCATAAAGTTGTCTTTTCTACTTACTGTCCTTTTTTCCTCCTGTATAATTGTAACGCTGTGGTTAAAATGCAATGATATTATCTTCTACTCACAATAAAATTGACCTTTAACAGCTTTTATTATATTTAAAATAATGCTAGGTCACTTGCGGGATGTTTCCAGCAATATTGCAACATCTGAAATAAACCTAAATCTGACTTGAACAAAGTCTTGAAAGGTAAGTTAAGACTTTACAGAGGTCTCTGGAAGAAGCACCAAGATATAATTATGTTGCATGAGCCAAAACAGAATATCTTTTTTGTTGTTGTTTTTTAATTTTCTCATTCATTTCATTTTTAATTTTTACTTTTATTTTTTTTAACATCTTCATTGGAGTATAATTGCTTTACAATGTTGTGTTAGTTTCTGCTGTATAACAAAGTGAATCAGCTACACGTATACGTATATCCCCACAAAACAGAATATCTTAAAGTCATCTTTATTCACCTCTGCCCATATTTCACTGACCACTCTCTCCCCTTCTTTTTTTCTCCCCTGAAAGTATTTCGTTCGTTTGCTTTCCTGTCTTCCTGCTCAGCTCCCTTCCATACCATTTTCCTCTCCATCTCTTCTAGATCTGCTCAGGCCCTTTCTAGTATAAATTGATAGAGCTTCTGTATTAGGTAGGATTGTGTCCCCCAAATATACTTTCAAGTTTAACCTCTAGTACTAGTGATTGTGACCTTATTTGGAAATAGAATCTTTGCAGGTATATTCAAGTTAAGATGAGGTTGGAGTAGGGTTGGCCTTAATCCAGTGATTGATACCCTTGTAAGACAAGGGAAATTTGGACACAGAAGACACCGAGAGAATGCCATGTGATGCCTGAGGCAGAGACTGGGACAACATGTCTACAAGCCAAGGAGCACCAAGGATTGCTGGCCACTGCCCGGAGCTAGGAGAGAGCACAGGCCTGCCGACACCTTGATTTCAGATTTCTAGTCCCTAGAACTGTAAAAAAAAAATAAATGTTGGTCACCTAGTTTGTGGTGCTTTGTTACAGAAGCCCTAGGATAATAATTCAGCTTGTCTCAGCACTTTTCAATTCTTTCCCCACTTACTCTGATCAGTACAACCAATAGAATTGATCTTCCTTAGAAGGGGGAAGGGGCATCTATGGCCAATTAGATGCCAACATTTTTGTCCCACTCATAAAACTTAAACTATTTGACTACATGATCTTGCCCTTCTCAGGATTAATCATTCCCAATACTCAGCCCGCGTTAGAGGACACTGACCTGGATACAAACTATTCTCAGGGAGATTTCATTTTAGGGAGAAGAGACAGAGGAACACATAGATTAAAGTTGAGTGCAATTAGTGTTTCCCATTAACCTAAGAAAAAGCCAGCAAGAGGAGAAGCCACAGAACAGTCCTTACTTCCTCACATTTTAGACGAAGGAGGACCACGTATATTGAAAATAATGTAGGACTGGAGAAAACTCACTGGACCAGAACTTGAAAGACCAGGTATCAGCACAGGATTCCTTTGACACTTACTATGTGACCTTGGGAACACCACCTAATTTCTCTAAAGTGCTCAAGTGCAAAATGAAAAAAGTTGGGCTAGATATTCTCTAAAGCAGTGTTTTTCAGACTGTAGGTTGCGATCTATCCGTAGATGGTAATTTAATTTTGGGGATCATGATCAGCATTAAAAAAATACGAAAAAGAATGAAAAAAACAGGAGATAAAGTGTATCAGGTTCCGTGCACAGTAAAGGTAAGTAATATTTCATGAAGCTTAACTTCAGTTATGTACACATGTGTTAAGTATCTGTGTTTATGTATGTTTGTACTTGGTTAACATAACATGACTTTCTTTCTGTGGGTAACAGTTCATGTTTTTAAAATACACTGTCCTGAGTTCCCTTTAAGCACTGCACTGCTAATAATCTCTGATAATTAACATATCACCAGGTGGACTATATTATTATAGGCATGCATTTACTTACTTGGAGAAATATATTCAATTTAATGTGCCAATGATCTATAATCATTGAAAAGGGAAAATTTTAATGTACATGCTTCTGAGATATAAATATATTTTATATTTTGAACTAAACAATGAACTTAAGTTTTACATTGAGGGGGAGCAGAATATGCCTCCCAAGAATGTACCACTTTGGCATGTGGGTTATTTCAAGTGCAGATAATTGGGGCGCAGTAGACTCAGGAAGAGCTTTTTACCTCCCCCTTAATTGCCTAAAAAACTTTATAATTTATAAATATAAAAATAATTCATAATTCATATATTTCTGTGCCAGAAAGTGAGCTATTACCAGAGATAACTTTTTACATCATAAAGACTTATCTGTGTGGCATGGCAAACATCTGTTTACCAAGCATTTACTCTTCTCAACTTCAGGTGAATTGTTTTCCTCCCATGTGAAGCCTCAGACTCCTCACCCCTTCTCCTTAGCTCAGGATGGTATGTAAGCCTCAATTACCTGACTGCCAGAGAGTGCCATATTTTTATGGAATTTCTGCACGTATGAAATTTGTTTTTCTCCTGTAAATCTGTTTATATCAATGTAATTGTTAGACCAGCCAAAGAACCTAGAAGGAAGGAAAGGAAACGTTTTCTGCCCATACCACATCAACATTACATTTTAGGTCTCCATCTAAATCTTATCCATCTACCTGGATTAAACCCAGTTTCAAAATTGAAACTATACCACCTTAAGTTCTCACAACATTTCTTTTGAAGGTACATATTGCTCTGAATTTTTGAATTGCTCTTTGATTTAATATTTTCTATTAGAGTTTTTATTTTGAATTCAGCTGCTTATACATATATTTCCAAACCATGACTACTCATCCCTGACTATTCTTAACCTGTTGGTTCCAGATTTCGTACCTGCTCTTCACCAGCACCACCCTTTCCTAATTTAGTCTAGGACATATATTCCGAGAAGCATAATGTTCCTTTTATTATACAGAGGTTTGGGCAATTCTCTCTCCACTAAAACCTGTTGATGAATCTTCTTTCTCCTCTTTCCCTATTACAGAAAAAATATCCTGATTTACTCTACAGAACATATTATAAATGTACCTTTCTGTACTTTTCCCTACTACTGTCCTTTGAATCTCTTATAAGTTCTCACATTCTCCTGAGGGACATATACAAACTTCCCCCCCCCCATTCCCTATTTACAGAGCCCAATAGTTCACTTTTTGGGCTCCAGAGTGGAGCGGTTTGGGTAGAGCAGAGCTCACCCAGTCTTGCGGACTAGGATACGGGTGTGCGCAAGTTACCTCAGCTTCCCCAAGGATGCCTAGAGGCTGCCTATTTTCCTAGGGAGAACTGACTTTGCCCAAGGGTGTTACAATGTTACAGCACATTAAAGATCAGCTGAACTGTCAAACTTTGAAGCAGGACTATTAGCAATGCAGATGTCAGCTTCCTGCATCTGTGATAAGCACAATAAACAAAACTGTAAGGACTTTTTTTTTTTCCCCTTTAGCTTTTCTAGGGGAACAGCTCAAACAATGATGTAAAAGCCAGTTCTCATGAGACTGAAGCTGGTTCATTTTACCTGTCTGATGTGTTAGCCAGCTGGATGGATTGCATTAATTCTAATGACACAGTCACAGCTGAAAACAGTCTTCAGTTTGCAGAGTTAGTGCATGATAAGTTATTATTTCTTCACAACTGTACTTGGCAGTTCATCAGCTTTCCACAACCCATCCTGGGCTCTGGCTTGAAATACCTCAGGATCCTGCAGAGCAGAGGCCTCCAAAGAGCCAGCTGATTGCAATCGACTTCCTTTTTCCTCAAGCTCCTGATGGGTGGGAATTAGGACCTGACAGGAAAATGTCACTTGCATTTGGCTTCTGAGAGAAATCTAGCTAACCGTGTACCCATAGAATATGACTGTTTTTCTTCTTGGTTATTGTTTCCAATTCAAATCACAGTTCCCTCTTTTTTCATATAGGCAGTGACAAGGTACTATTTATTTTATATGAACCTCCACTCAACCCACAGTCCTGCGTGGAAGCCATTCTTCTTGAAGCTTCTTATGAAGAAGTTCCCTGAATCCTGCTTGGGTTCCTTGACTTGCAGCCCAGGGTCAAGCTTCTATGGGGTCCCCCCCAGCTTTTCTGGATTCTGTCTGACCTGGCAGAGTTGCACCAAACCTCCCTGATCTTTCCATCATTAGAATGTCACTGAGGTCACTAATTCTGTTTCCTGATAAAAACCAATTTTCTTTCAAATTCCTTCCTTCTGGGAGAACAAGTTACCCTGAGCTGTAAATTCATTCACATCTGTGTTCCTAGGGATAAGTTTCTTCTTAAGGATATCTTGAGCCAGACAGGATCACTCTCGTTAAATCCATGGCTTTGGAGAGATTTTTTTTTTTTTTTTCTGCAATAGACCTAAATCTTTACGTATATTTTCCTGTTCTGTGTGGTTCTCATCATCTTGCCTGCAAATTGTGGCTTTTTAAAATTTTTTTCTGGAATGGGAAGAATGAAATCCTAAATGCATCATGGAGGATAATTAGGATGAAAGAAAGTTTACAATGAGCTTTGAATAAACCGTGACAAAACCTGCATAAATATGGGTTTGAGAAGAAGAGTTAATTTTTAAGTTATGTTGTTATTTTCCCTTTTCTTCCTAGACTGTGAGGCAAATTAAAAACTTTTGTATAGAAATGGTATCTAATTTGATCACTGGTCATTAAGCCAATAGAAACCATGTTTCCATCTGAAACCTTAACCATCTCCAGAGATTATGAAGACCAAATAAATCCAAGTTTATTTTTAAAATTAATAATTTCAAAAACAGAAAGCCATTTCCAACTTACAGTCATAGAGCTCCTGTTGTGGGCAGGGCACTCATTTTGCATTGTGTGAAGGTTCAATATTTCCCTTTGTAATGTGAGAGACCCAGTATGGCTGAGAACACCCCACGTGGCTTTGGCATGTCCTGGTCTCTCAGAGCTATTTCTCCCCACCCACTCTTACACAGGACTTGAGCCTCTGTCTCTCTCTAATAAAACCCAATTGCCCAGGCAACGCTACTGATCAACAAGAACAATTCCTCTCTCTTTGCAATAGAGACAGAGTAAAGGGACAAAGTAGGTGATTGAACAGTTAATCCCACTAGGGGACTGTAAGTAAGGAAAAAGTATGGGAGCCCCCTGCAAGTTAATGATCACTCAAGAAAACAGGTTTGCTCAACCAGAAAACCAAGCAGGCTTGCTTAGCAATAAAACCATGCAACAGAAGCATGAGACATGCCCCCAAACAATAAAACAATGGGGACGGACATGAGACCCACATTCTGCCCAGTGAGCTCAGTAAATTAATGATTCCTAGGACATGTTCCTCTGCACACACTAAAAATAAAAATATAAGGAAAGGCTGACATTATATTAAAACCTGAAATGATCTACCATATTTTAGTATGTTACTGCCCTTCTGCTCATTTCCAGGGCTCCACGACAGTCCCGGCTTGACCACAGAGGGACAAGAGAACTCCCCCACCCGACGTGGAGGCGGAGCTGATGACGGAAGCCTGTGTCTACTCAAGAATGAGGAAGAAGGTGGTCTTCTCCCTCTCCCCACTTTTCCTTTGATTACAAAAATGAAGCCCACTAAGTTCTTGGGGCACAGCACCCTCTTGCCCACCTGCTTGTATGCCTCACAAGGGTCCTATTCTAATAAATCACTTCTTATCTATCAGTTTGCCTCTCGCTAAATTCTTTCTGTGCTGAGACATAAAGAACCGGAGCTCCTCAGAGCCCCCCAAGAAGCATTTCTGAGGTTTCATTTGGAGAGCCACACTTGACCATTGAAGGAGTATAGAACATGCCACCCTGAAATATGTCGCTTTGATATATTGATTATTTTGAGCTGAAGGCACTTGAAAAACAGCCAGTGCCTGGAAGAAGCTTCCCCTGAACTCCCCTTAGCTGCCTAAAGACAGATCCAATTGTCATCAATCCCCTCCCTTGGAGTTTCATCAACCAGGGTGGATTGACTCATCACAGCGAAGGAGACTAAAAGTTGACACCACACTCAGACAAACTTTGTCAAAAACGATCATATCTCCCACCTATTCTTTTAAGGGCACATCCATCTTTCCTAAAGATCATTTACTCTCTCCTAAGAGGCCTCCATAACTCCTCCCTTTCCCCCACTAAGAAGGTATATAAGCTCATAGCTCACCATATTTTGGGGTATTCACTTTTTTCTCCTGTGATGGCCCCATGTGTGTAGTATGAAAAATTAATAAATATGTATACCTTTTCTCCCTGAATGTGCCTTTGGTCAGATTATTTCACAGACCCAGCTATTGAGCCTAGGAAGGTGGAGGGAAAGTTTTTCCTTCTCTACACCAACTATTCCTAAAACCAACTGAAATGTGGACCCTCTCCTGCTAAAGCCGCATAGAAACCCTCCTACCATGGCTCATGTTCACGGTGTTCTTGTTATTTTCTACCACATAAACAAAGTTATCTGGTTTACTTGGAGAATACCTTGGTACTTAACTTTTTACTTCCTCCTGGTCTGTAACCTCCGCATGTTATTGATTCTTGAGTTTTCATTCACACTTTTGGATTTTTGTGCGTGACTTAAGTAAAGCAAAAGGTCAATGTGGCAGCACAAGGCTAGGTGGGTGTTTCACCTTCCCTCCTTCCCAACCCAACCCTTGGCGGAGTGAGAGCCTTTTCACACTGATATCAGGTTAGAAGCTAGATTTGTTTACCTTTCTGGTGCTCTATCCTGAAGAAAGTGGCCTGCCTGAGGAACAGTCAAGGACAAGGTTTGCAGACCTCAACTGCTGTGTATTTGTGCTGTGTGTTTGGAGGATGAGTAAGAAAAATATGGAGAATGGAGAAAGGACTGCTGGAACTACGTCCAAAGTACCCAGGTGGGAAGAGTAAAGAAACTAATTTAAAAATCATCTTTCAGAATCTGAGCATGTTTGTGATTGGCTATAGGGAAGACTTTTGCTTGTGTGAGTTTCTTTTGTGACAATAAATTGTGCCTGAATACTCTTCCAGATGTGGCAGCATGACGGCAGGCTTACATAGTAATTCATGGCTCTTTCTTATTCTCATGGCAATCAGCACGCTTCCTTCCACTGTCCCGAGACAAAAGCATTTTCTGAATCCTCAGAATTATACTTGACCCCTTTACACCACAAGTTCACCCTGCTTTACAGCCTTCCTGCTTTGTACCGTAAATGCTGAGTGATTTAGACACAAATACACACACAAAAAATAATTTGTTTCAGAGTTGAAAAGATCCAGGAAACTTAACTCTCTTCTTTCCTTCCTTCTTAATTATTTCAAATTGATTGAAAAAAATCACATCTTGCTCTGTTTCCTAGAAATTTAAAATTCATGTTAAAATTTTATCTATACTTACACCCATCGTATTTTTATAGATCCAAATCAGTCAGTGGCAAACAACATGAATCTTTAAAAAAATATTTGCCATGATCCTACCAAAAGAAAGAAGAGTAAAACCATTATAAAACATCTCTAAGAGGAAATAATTTTTTCCATCAATTTTTTAAAAAGAAACTTGGATAAAATTCTATGCAATCTATTGAAGCTGTGCAATGCAGAGAAGATATTATGCATTCCACCTTAACATATTCCTTTTGTGCATTTCAAGAACTATGCTTGGAAGCATGAAGCCTTAAATTATTCTGTAATTGGCAGGCAGCAAATAGGAATTTCAAGCTCCAAGCAGTGCCAAGGCCAAATAGAAGACATTTATAATGGCCATGCCTAAAAAAGAAGTTTAGCTTGAAAGATTATCTACAAATTGAGCTATAAACACAGTATTGCCAACACTGGGGACAAACGAGGGGAAAAGAATTTGTTATCATCAAAGTATTTCACTTTGCAAAATAGGTGAGTATCTGTCCTACAACCCTTTAAATGTTCTGGCCTATCGTAAGTATTTATTTGGAATGGACGCTTAAGAAATTTGAAGCACATTTAAAGTAAGGGCAGACCAGAAAGGTAATTAATGATTTTAATTTTCCCCATTATGTGTAACAGTTGCCTGTAAAAGTACTGGCAAAACACAGACACTTGTCAATTTCCCTCAGCTTGTAAACATGGGCATATGTCTCTTAACATTATTTTCTTTTCAATTAGGATTTAAAAAAAATCTTGCCCATAGGCAGATGGTCTTGTTAGAAACATGAAATGCTGTTTCTTTCATGTGTTGACATTTTCATGCCCTCTTAATTGTTTTTAAGTAATAACACCCTTACTCTATGTATCACAAACATCTTGGAAAATCAGTAGTCAATGTAGGATAATCATACTACTTACTTATATTCCTAAACGTGGTATTTACTTCATGTGAGTGCCCACGGCTTGCACATAACAGACTATGGGCAACACTTTACATTTTTATATTAAATATTTCTGGAGAATATGGGTATTATGCTGTTTTGATTTTCAAAATGGTGCAAAGAATAAAAAATGAGAATGAGAAGCTGGTATGCTAGATCTCCCATTAAATAGAAGATCCACTAGCATTTAGAACTGAAAGGTAGGACTTCTAGAAGTTATTCTTCATGGAGATGGAGAGACCAGGAAAGTCCCACAGTGAGTATGTGTTCATTCCAGAAAAGCATTTGATTTAGCCAATCATAAAGTCTTTGTTGATACGTGGGGACATGGCTGAATGATGGAGATGCTGGGTGCATTCACCACTTAGGAGCTTCTGGAGAGACACTGCCATTGGAGTATGTGTCACATGTCTGTTCTTGGACTTGTTCTGCTTAATATTATGAGCAACAACTTGGCAGAGAAAGCATAATGTGAAATCTGTGGGTGAGCCAAATGTGGACATTTCCATACAGCTTTCAGAGCAAGATGAATATGATCTAAATAGACCAGAAAAGTAAAATAACAATATCTAATCCAGGAGGATTAAGTGGAAATTTTTCTGGTTAAATTCAAAGTACAGAATAAAGATATATGACTGGACATCACTTCATGCAACAATGATTAGAAGACTTTACACAAAAATGTCCTCTGTGCCAGTAGTGAAATAAATGAAGTTGTATAAAAAGTTAGTATACTCTTGGCATGTATTGAAGGATCTGGTGTCCAAATCAAAGGAAGATACGTATAGTCCAACTGTATTCAGCCTTAATCAGGACATACGTGAATGTCTGCATTTATTTCTGGTTGCCATAAGCAGAAGGACACTGAAAAATTTGATGGTATTAGTGGACAGGAAGATTCCAGAACTACTAAGGAAACTGGGGATTTTCAGTCTGGAGACGTTTTAAAGACTTGACAGTAGTTTTCACAAACTTGAAGGACTGGGAAATAAGAAGTGCATGTTTCTGTATTTCTCCCTGCACTGGGCAGAGCTGGGATCACTGAATTTAAGCTATAGGAAGACAACTGTGACTCCAAGGAAATATGAAGCCTCCAAAACATTGATCATGCTCTAAACTGCTGTAGGAGATACTGATATATCCAAATAGGCTTCCACAGTAACTGGTCGGAATATGTCATGGGTGGGTTTCCTATAAAGGGTAGAAATTCAGGTGGGATGATCTCAAATTACATATGATTTAATGATTTCTTAGGCAACCTGTCTTAAGAGTTATCAGAAAACATTTACACATGATTTTTTGTTTTTGATTTGCTAGGGAATGAAAGGTTTAATTCTACAATGAACTTAATTATTTCAATATTATTTGAAATTCCATTATCACTGGGAAGTCCGTCAGTGTTGGTCCCTACTAACCTGTTGCTGACTCAGCCCAGGAAACAGGTGGGTTAAAAGATCAGACAGAGGCAGGTGCTTCATTTAGTGCTGCTACTCTTGAACTGGACCTTGAACCTCGAGGACCAGTTTTCTAGACCTGCTTTAAGCCCTGCTGAGACTTAAGGACATACAGAACCCCAGAAATAGCCGTGAGGTCCTGTGTCAGACTGAAGAGAAAAGGTGATGCCACATGAACCAAATTTGTCTTAAAAGCAGATGAATTACAATGGTGAGCTAAGCTGGGCAGCCAACAGTCACAGAAGTGTGGCCAAAAAAAAAAAGTCAGGCCTCGGATTCTTAAGTAGACATGATCACATTATCAAAGAACTGACACACTTTAAAAATACCAGGATAGCTGGCTCCAACTGTAATACAATAATCCTGCATAATCACTTAAATCCTAAAGCTATATATTCACGGGCGGAAGGGCAATGGTTTTAAATGAAGCAATGACCCAGCAATAAATAGCACTCCCTTTAAATGTCCCTTGTTTGTGGGGACATTCAATCACAATTCATTATTTTATAGTAATTACTGAATCTTCATGTGTCACATTTGGACCCTTTAAAAACAGACTAATTACATTTTAATTCTGTAATCAAAATAGGCGCAAACCTGGCATCTGAGCAAGGAAGAACTCAGAGAACTGACATGTTTGTGTATCCACTGTCATTCACCGAGAACTTTGTTTATAAAGACACACAGCTATTTTCTGTCTGCTTAACTCTCTGGGGAGAGACAGTCCCTTGGCCATGACAACTTCTGCTGTGAGTGTTGTCTAGACAGTTGTGTGTGCTATGAATAACATTTTAAGTGCTGGCAGGAGAGAAGCGAGGGCTCACTATTTCAGAGGAGCTACTGAGAATCCTGGTGTGAGGTAGTTTTTTCACCTTCTACCACCATTTTGTTTGCCTTGTAAAGTCTACACATGCAACTCCTAATTGACAAATAAGCCCATGGTCCCTAGAATGCCGTCCAGGGTTTCTCTCTTCCACTCAGGAGATGCCTCACCACAAAGCCTTCCTCAAATCCCCCGCCCTATCCCTTGGTACACTGTTCCCTTGGGAACTACTTCTGCTCTGGTCCCTCACATTTTGGCCACTCTCTGGACCAGGCTGTGGGTGGACGTGAGTGTCTATCAGGCAGTGCACGTGCAGAAAAAGTACTGGGGTAGTTCCAGCTAATACCTCAAAACAACTCTGGCAATGATAAATTACTCTTTGACAACAGAAGTGTAAGATAAATTATGTTTCTCTTTTTATGCTGATTGCTTGTAGTATCATAACTAAGACCATTATTGGGGCTTATAGTGAAATGGTATGATAATTTACTTGTTTTATGGATTTATCTAAAAGATTTTTTCTTATGTTCGGAAACTTTGGCTCAGGGAAGCTGGTTTTCGAGATCATATCGTCCCACCATTGTTCCCTGAGCTTTACTGTGCCTTTTGTTTTCTCCCATCAGAGGCAAAAAAGTCTGCACCACTATATATATTGGTAAATTTGGTTGTTAAGTTCTTCAAGAATCATTTTGACGGCTCTGATCTTCTTTGTTTTAAAGAAATTGTGTGGAAAAGCAAAAAAATTATAGCTTTGAAGGCCACTAAGGGTGACTCAGGTTAAACCAAATAACTCTCAGACCCAAGTGGGAAAAGAAAGAAAACCTTTTGAATGGGGTATTTATTTATCTTCCTTGCAAATCCACTGTGTGTGTGTGTGTGTGTGTGTGTGTGACTGGAAACAGACAGCTACCTTTACTTTTGATTATGATATGATATTTCCCAAAGCTCCTTCATTGTTCATCTCAATGCATTTAAAATCTTTTTTATTTATTTATTTTTTTATCTCCTTGCTTGAACTACAGGCATGTGACCACAAAATTCTATATGAGTAGGTGCTAGAGGATTCAGATAGATTTCACGATTGTTTTTATCTCACAGTCTTAAAATATATGGCTTTTTAGTTAAGTGCAAGTAAAATATTACCTGATTCCCCCCTCCCCTTTTTATGGTTCTTGATACATATTTAATTATATTTTATGTTAACATCTTTTTTTTTTTTTTGCGGTACGCGGGTCTCTCACTGTTGTGGCCTCTCCCGTTGCGGAGCACAGGCTCCGGATGCACAGGCTCAGCGGCCATGGCTCACGGGCCCAGCCACTCCGCAGCATGCGGGATCCTCCCGGACCGGGGCACGAACCCGTGTCCCCTGCATCGGCAGGCGGACTCTCAACCACTGTGCCACCAGGGAAGCCCTAACATCTTTTTATTGATTTTAAAATTTGTCTGTCATGTGTGATGATGAGTGGATTATAATACGTGTATTTATAGCCAATTAATATTAAAAACAAACGAGCCCTTGGGCTAGGGAAATGCAAATGTGAAATCATAAAATCTAATATTGAAAAGTAGAATGAAAGTTGTGAATCAAAACTGGGATTTTTCAGGTATTACTTTTGGCTCCAGAAGGGTGCTCTATGAGCAGGCGTTAACCTCCAGTTGAGTTCAGCATGAGATCAGGCAAGATCCCAGACAGGAGAGTTGGTGCTCTCATGTTTCCTTTTCACAGGAAAACTAGAGAAACATAATGGCCTCAGGCTATTAGTGTTTGGTGAAAAGTGAATACAGTCCTGGAGTCTGACCAGATTCACATGAGAACTACTTTTGGAAAGGAGCATGTATACTTTATAAATTGTACAAAATTTAGAGTAGTCACAAAAAAAAGCCCCAAACAAACAAGCAAAACCCCTCTACATTACCTTTTCTTACCAGTTAAAACTAGCCACACATAAAGTTAGAAGGTCTGTTTTAAAATTCCTATTCTCTGGGTCTGTTCTTCTTTCTTTTAGAAACCTCTGTCTAAAACATCTGTGCTCACCTCTGTGGCTCAGAATTGGGGCTTCTCTAGCATTTTGGGTATTTCCATCTAAATACAATGTAGATAAACCAAGTATCTTACTTTCTAGCAATTATTCTCACAGGGTTTGAAAGAACACTAAAAACAGTAAGATGTTTAATACAAAGCAGTTAGATGATAAGAGTATAAATATGGTGGCTATTAAATAAAAATCATTTAAAATTTAAAACTGAATAATTTTGGCCAATTTCTCACAGATTTTGAGTGCTGCCTCACCTCTTTTGTCATTTGTGGGAGTCTGTTACAACAGTCTGAATACTAATCTTTTCTAATATAATTATCCTTTTCTAGTCTGTTACTTATGTTTTAGATTTACCTATGGTGATTTTTAAATCTGAACATTATAAATTTTTGATGAGGTCCAGTTAATTAATATTTTCTTTGTGATTTTCTCCTTTCCTACCCAGATGTCATAGAGACATTACTTACATTTTCCTTTAATATTTTTAAAGTTTTATCTTTTAATATATTTACATTTCCATTTTTTTACATTGAGTTCTATAATCTCTGAATATTTTTTGTTCATTTGAGTAGGGAGAATTTATTTTATTTCTTCAAATATTGAAATCCAATGATTATAATATCATTTGTTTTCACTTCCCCATTAATTATCCATGTTTCCTCTTAATATACCAAGTTCTTTTATGTACGGATCAGTTTCTAGATTTTGTATCCTGTTTAGTAATCGATTTGTCTCATTGGTCCTACATGCTTAAATTCTACAGTTCAGTGTATAGAGTGGTATCTGGTAGTGAAACACTCCACTCCATTTCTTCCTCTTTCCTATATGCCTGTTTTTTTTTTTTTTTTTTGGCAGTACGCGGGCCTCTCACTGTTGTGGCCTCTCCCGTTGCGGAGCACAGGCTCCGGACGCGCAGGCTCAGCGGCCATGGCTCACGGGCCCAGCCGCTCCGCGGCATGTGGGATCTTCCCAGACCAGGGCACGAACCCGTATCCCCTGCATCGGCAGGCAGAATCTCAACCACTGCGCCACCGGGGAAGCCCCCTATATGCCTATTTTTATGAGTGGTGAAAGTCAGCCCTAATTTTAGAAAAGGATTTTTGATGCAGAAAAAGAAAACAATGGTAACAGCCTGTAGCTGCTGTCTCTACCCAGGAATCAGTGTTGTAGAAATAAAATGAGTTTGGGGTCAGCCAAAACCTAGCTGCCAATTTGAAGCTGTAAGATGAATAGAAAAAGAGTTGCCGCTGCCCAAGCTCACCTCCCTCACCTGAGAAATGGGAACAATACCCCTGCTTGTGGGGACAGTCATGAGGATTAACCATGGTAAAGGTATAAGGCACCTGGTGCATAGTGGGTACTTGTTAATGGTAACTACTTTTATTATTGTCATTATCATTATACAGTATGACTTAAAGGACAGTTAGAGTCTGTAGTCCAAAATCCCTCTTATCTCATGATTACTGCTGAAATGTCAATCTCCAAGTCACGGACAAAGAGTGGAGAAATCATTAATACCTCAGCGGGGTTTAGGAAATGAGACTTTGGTGCTGCATTTTTAGTATCACCCAGGGAATTAGGATACACACCCATGAGTTGTTGCTTTTATCCAGTGGACTCAGACATGATCTGAAACACGTGGGTCTGCTCCAGAAAGTAAGGTGTAGGTGGTAGAGAGAGGGTGCCCATGGGAAGAGAATAAGCCCACAGGGGGCCTGCAAGAAGGGCACCAGGAGATAAGAGTAAGGTTCCAGGATGGGTAGTCTAATAGCCTCAGGAAACATCCGCCCTCCAGCTATGCCTCATTGACCACATTGCTTGTGCCCCATACATACATCGGCCACTAACTGGGATCTGAGTATCTGTTGCTCAGTGTTGGTCATGCCATGGACAACTCCTGTCCTTTGGAAGGTGATGTCAGGTGAATGTATGTCGGTGGGAAGCTAGGGAAGGCAGTTTAAAGATCTCTGTGAGAGAGCATAAAGGGTATGGAGACCTGAATAGAAAGAAATTCTAAAGCTGGCCACAAGAGTCACAATCCAACCCATCTAGTTCTGTCTCTGACTCTTCCCACAATCCAGGCAAGACTGACTGGCCCGCTACCTCCTCCTCTTAAGTCAAGCAGTGAGGGATCTAAGAATAAAGTTCTGGAGCAGAATCAGATAGGTGGTGATCACTGTGGTCGAGGTGGTGGGGGTGAGAGTGGGGGTGGTGTCTCTTGACAACACAGAAAACACCGGCAGAGACTGAGGCAAGCTTGCTCTGTAGTTTGATGCCTCCCCTTCCCTACAGTAATGGGCTCACATTATCCGTGGGTGCAAAGCTTGTTCTAACTCATTCACTCTCTTGTTTTGTTTTCTGTGTCAAAGGAGCACAGAAACCTGCAGGCCTCCATTTAGGAGATCCAGGGCATAGAGGGAAGGAAACAGGAAGCTGATCACTGTGTTTCCTATTTTGAGTACTGTGTCCCCAAAATCAATGTTTGAGTGTCAAGAATGCTTACTGTAATAGACCCACACCGATTAACAAGGGGTGTGGGAGTGCTGCATTGTTTTTCTTTGTTTCTTTTGTTTCAAAAAGATAGATTTGAAGAAAGAGGAGAAAAAGGAGAAACATATTTATCATACCCTCAAAATGAGGGAGGGGAGAGTAAATGAATACATGTAGTCATTTCATAGTTGAATGAAGCAAAACTGGTCCAGGTGACCCTCTCAACAGACCCTTTATCGTTCCATGTTGAACTGTTTTTTCTCTTTTGCATTCATATCCCAGGATGCTGCAAACAAACAAAACCCCTTCCCTTTCTAACATCTGACCCTGTTTTACAACCAGTCCCTCTCTGTCTTTCAGATTAAGCCATGCTTGAGTGACCAGCAACCCTGACTCACCCCTGGGTCAAGATCCACTGGCCCATAGTAGGTGAGTATAGAAGAACACCATGTGCAAAAATGCAGCCCTGGAAAAGAGACTGGGTCTGAGTGCCCAGATTGGTGATTTAAAGTCACATCTTTCTGTTTTACTTGCTTTTCCTAAAAAAACTTGAATTTAAATAAATTTATTATCAAGATCTAATGTGCTAAGATAGAAGTCCTTATGTTTAGCTATTTTAGTGCCACTATAAAAAAAACAATATATGTCTTAAAGAGTACAAGAAAAGACTATTTACTCCCTTTGAGAATTTTTTCTTATCCTCTCAACAAGCACACATTCATTTGAGCTTTTACTAGATTCAAATTAAAAGAAGAGTTTTATGAAGCTAAGAGAGGAATGAAAATAAGGGCTTTTTAGCAGGTGTTACATTGCATCTCTCCTAATAAGCTGATGTCCTGCATGCTACAATGTGTGCATGATTTCCAGGTAAACACATACACAAGGAGAAAGATAACAAAGTGGAGAAGGCAAATGTATGGATGATTTTTTTAACAATTTTGAACAAAAAAAGAGGTATCTAAGATTTTTTCCCTAGCATATTAAAGATAATACTGTTCGAAAATGAAGCTCTTTAAAAAATCATCAATTATCTGACTAGAACAAAAGGGCAAGAACATAAAAACATTCACTGGCTGCTTGGACTAGTTCACAAAGTAGCTCAAGATATATAAGGACACAAGTTAATCACTAACCTTGAATCGTACTTCAAAATATATTCTCCCTCAACCCTGATTTAACATAAACTTGTAAATAATTTCTTACACAATTTCAACTCACAATTTGCCAAAAGGTGGCATAAAATGCAATTGTGAGCTGATGCAAATAAATACAGACTACTAAATTCAGCCTGAGCATTTTTGAAAGACAGATTTATCCAAATCTTTTAAATAAAAAGAATGACTTTGCTTCAGATTTCTGGTCAATGTAAATTTCTAAACGGTATGGCCAAAGACATACCTAATGTTCTACCAATGTCAGCTCTAAAATTCATTAAATAAAATAAGTCATTCCAAATGTCTCCGTATTTGTCTTGCAAATTTATACGCAACAAGAAGGTGCGGGGCGGGGGAGGCTTTCGGTAAATGAACAACAATAGAACTGGGTAAATTACAAATCTATATGTATTTCTAGCAGTCAAGTGTTTGGGGGAAGGGTACCCAGCATATTGTGAATAGGATGTTACACAAGCTTTTCACTTCTGGGCTTCATTTACAAGCTGCAAGAACCTGTCACATTCATAGACTCTGAGACATATATCCTTTCCATTTTGTGGTAATGTGTGGTGATTTAGACCCAAGTTCATGACTCTAGACCTGGAGATTATATTTGTATCTATAATTTCCTGTGCTCTCTTAGGTAAAAAAACCTTGAACTAGATGCTTCAGATCCTTTCTGTGCTTGAAAGTGTAACTTCTATGGTTTAATTCACTTACTAATCATCACTGCACGCTGGCTTTCCATCATGTGGTGAGTTTGAAACCTCAGAGCTTGGTAAATTTTGATAACTAAGGCCAGGTACCGTAGAGGAGCAATGAACCAATTAATTTCATGCTTTGGAGGAATGAGTGAGTTCTAACTATGTGCCACTATACAAAGTGAAGAAACAGAGGCTCTGAAAGACTAAGAAACAGCTTTCAGGCCACACAACCAGGAGGGGGCAAAATTCAGCACGTTTTCAATTTTATGCTAAAACTACTCCATATAAAGAAGTGAAAGTTAACCATCTAGAACAATATTCTTTTGCATAAATACAGATTATACAAAACAGGCACACCGGCTGAAAAACCACTGTTTGACTGGTGCAGGAAATTCCTTAAGAGACAAATAGTGTGGTGGCCAAGAGCTTGCCTCTGGGGTCTGCTTCCTGTGTGCTGAAGAGAAAACTCCCCAGGCAGCATCAGTAGTATTTCTGAGTTGGGAAAGAGCTCTTCTGCATTTAGTGTAACATCTCGAAGTTCACTGGTGAAACACAGCTTATTTTCCTCCATGAAATTCGGAAGATATTGCATGTGTGCAAAGGAATGACTTGGATTTAGAAATTTATTTTGAAAGAATGATGGTACTGGCCAATTTACTAGCCTATGCCTGCCAATTGTTTTGAACAAAGCTATTTGATTTATTCCACAATATTTGGAATCATATTTATTCCACTTTTCTAAGCCTTAGAGTAAATCAAACTTCTTTTTAAACTTTATTTAGCTACTAATGTCCACAGCTTTTTCAACCATTCTAACCACACCTTCAGAGGTTTTCTTAGTATTGCATAGGTTGCTATGGCCACCCACCGTGGCTAGATATGATTAAGACAGAGGTCCAGTGGATGGCACAATAGCTGTTTGGGGGAAAAGAATGCTGTCCATTTTCCTCACTTTAAAAAGTTATTTTTGAGAAGTGGGAGTCTTAAAAAATTTTTTTTCTTTATGAATCTAAAACTAAATATAATAAATATATATACATTATATTTATCTTCCAAGGAGTTTCTTCTACCCTTTCTAATATATTGAGTTGTTTTGGTGCCTTATTAGAGTAAATATTAAACCTTGAAAAATCTACTGCGATTATATAAAAGCTGACTTTGGAGACGAATGACAATTTAAATTGGTTTCTCTGGCATTTATTAGTAATTCAATTTTACTCTGTGTAATTAATTATAGGATTATAAATAATTAAAATTAGAAGGGAAATATAGTCTTCAGACATCTCCAAACCATTCAAACTACTTTTAAATATGTCAACCTGTCTTAAGAGTCAAAAACTCCATTGTCTATTACATAAACATGAATCAAGAAAGTATCTTAAAAACACTATTTTCTTCATGTAGATTTCCCCTATGTCCTCAGTTTTCCTTCATAAAATCTTTCTTTTCTCCTGTCTTTTTTTTTTTGACATTTATCCTAAACGTTCAGAAGACAAACTCTGGTACAAATATTATATAGAGACTTCTCGGGGACTACAATCTGTATATTAATCAATCAAATTTTAATTTTAATTTGGAAAGGATGCAATTATATGTAGATCATAGTGATATGATGCATTTCAACATGTAAAAAGATGTTGACTTTAATTTTCTTTGAATTTTAGTAAGATCTTTGGCCTACAAATTCCAGAGCTTGAACAATCTCCAAGAAGTATATGACAAGGGATTTAAACGCATAAATCAGAGAGACCAGGCTGACAATTTTATAGCCTGCTTTTCACATTTTGTTATGGAAGTAAAAAGCATTTTTGTTCTATTCTTATTATGAACTCACTAAATATTTTAAGTCCTAATCTCTGAAGTCTGTGGTTTTGATGCTGTGCTTCATGGCGCACTGGAGGTTTCATTCTTTAACATCCACTGTTGAGGGTTAGGGGAAGGCAATGCATGTAGTAGGTGGAGCTCTTAACTTCTCCCTCCCTTTGCCCCCAAATGCTCCATTTTAATCTCTTTTCATATTAGACTTTCAACTAGGATTTCACTTGAAGAAGGTATACCCTGCTCATAGGACATTTGCATCTGATTTAAATTTCAAGCTGAGGATAATTAAATTTATTTGTTCTCACAATTTCACCACCCCTAAATACTTCCATGTGCTATTTAACATTTTTTTCATCATTAAAATTTGCTCAATCTTGAAAGGCTACCTACTGTATGATTCCAACGTTCTGGAAAAGGCAAAGCTATGGAGGCAGCAAAAGGATCAGTGGTTGACAGGAGTTGGGGGGAAGGAAGGATGAATTGGCAGAGCACAGATGATTTTTAGGGCAGTGAAAATGTTCTGTATGATACTATGATGGTGGACACATGTCATTATACATTTATCCACACTCATTGGATGTACAAAATTAAGACTGAAGCTAATATAGACTCTGAACTTTGGGTGATAATGATGTGTCAGTGTAGGTTCATCAAACATACCGCTCCGGTGGGGAAGCTGATGGTGGTGGGAGGCTCTGTGGGGTGGGTGGGGTATATAGGAATGCCTGTACTTTCTACTCGATTTGCTGTGAACCCAGAACTACTCTAAAAACTGTTAAAAAATGAAATTAGCTTATTTGTAGTATTATATTAAGTATATATCTGCACAATTAACTTCTTAGAATTTCTTATATTTCCAAAAGGGTACAGAGAAAGTGGTTTCCTAAGACAGAATCTACTCCTGGTGAAGACGCTGTGAAGACTGCTGAAACAAGAACAAAGGATTTAGAATATTACATAAACTTAGTTGATAAAGCAGTGGCAGGGTCTGAGAGGACTGACTCCAATTTTGAAAGGAGTTTTACTGCGGGTAAAATGTTATCAAACAGCATTGCATGCTACAGAGAAATCGTTCTTGAAAGGAAGAGTCAATTGATGTGGCAGACCTCACTGGTGTCTTATTTTAAGAAATTGTCACGGCCGCCCCAGCCCTGAGCAACCACCACCCTGATCAGTCAGCAGCTGTCCACATGGAGGCAAGACTCTCCACCAGCAATAAGGTTACAACTCACTGAAGGCTCAGATGATGGCTACAATTTTTTAGCAATAAAGTAATCTTAATTAAGGTATGTACTTTAAAAAAAATACCATGCTATTGCACACTTAATGGACTACAGTATAGTGTAAACATAATTTTTGCAGGCACTGGGAAACCAAAAAAATTGTGTGACTTGCTTTATTGTGATATTTGCTTGATTTTGGTGGTCTGGAACTGAACCCTCCATATCTCTGAGGTCTGTCTGTACTCATAACTAGGGGCTGCAGGAAAGAACTATGGCAGGAGCTAAAGCTGTATTGTTCAAAACAGCAGCATCGTATATATTTTACACTCACTAAAATAATAATGTTGGCACATTGAGGATAAAACATTAATGCAATTTTGTGTACCTTAAGGTAGTTTAATAATAGTTTGGAATTGAATGGTGCATTTTGATTTACTTTGCCTATCCTTTCTAGAAACTTCTTTGGATCTTCCTTATCAGTCCCAGGTTCCACACATATTGTTTTTTTCTGATCTGAGAGGCTTGGACAATTCTTCCTCTGCGACCTTCGTTGGCCACATTACGCACAGCTCAGTTCCCATACGCGGCACACAAGTGTCCCTTAGCGCACGAGACCCCAGTCTCAGGCTGCGGTTACTTCGTTCATCTTTCTCAAAGATCTACTGCTGCACCTGGATTTCCTCTCTACTAAATCTTCTCTATTTTCAGCTCTCTGACCCATTGCTCTAGTTCCCCTTTCTCTCCAGAGGAAGTCTGCATAATGGTTCAGATCTTGGGTTCCAGCATTAGACTACCTCTGTTTATCCCATTCACTGCTTATTAATTGTCTTGGGCAAGTTAATCAACCTGTCAAAGCCTTGGTTTCCTTACTTACAAACTTGACCTAAAAGTTGTAACTGCTTTATAGGATTACGTGAAGAAATGCAGATTAAGTATTTAGACTGGGCCCTCAGCATTTGGGAAGCCCTCAGTAACTGCCCAGAGCTGTCCAACACGGCAGACATGCACTGACTTGGGAGCCAGCCTTGCTGGAGGGATTAGTCTCCTGTGGCCGCTGTAACCAAGTACCATTAACTGGGTGGTAAAACCACAGAAATCTCTGCCTTTGTTCTCTTCTCTGTGTGTGTCTGCCTCTGTGTCTCCTCTTACAAGGACACCAGTCATATTTAATGAGGGTCAACCCTAACAACCTGATCTTAACCTGATTACATCTGCAAAGGCCCTATGTCCAAATAAGATCACATTCACAAGTACCGGGGTTAGGACTTTAACACATCTTTTTAGGACACACAATTCAACCCCTAACACTAGGGAAGGGACCCTTGCACTCGACAGTGGCCACCTTCTCTCCCTCTTTCCCTCCTTCCTAACTGTCCTTCCTCTTATCCTCAATTGTTTCTCATTTAGAACACTTGTCAAATCCCATGACCTCATTTCCCACATTTTAGTTGTCCAGTATCAGATATAATACTTCAGGTGTGGTCCACTGATGCTTGCTGTAGAGTCCTGGAATTTGGACACCTGACTGAGGTGATATTAGGAGTATTTTGTTTTGTTGTGTATTTCCGTAGCCACATCATACTGATGCCTCATGTTGAGCTTGAATAAATTATACCAAGCTGATTTTTTTAACCCCTTCTTTACTAACCACTCATAACCATCTCTCATGATGCTTCAGCCTATTTTCCTTTTTCTGAATTCAGTCTTGAGAGAGTTAATACTGATGAACATGGCCTTAACTGATCCTAGAATTGGAATGGATGGGCAGTCACAGGAAATGCTATGTGTAGTTTGAGTGGCTTCTAGACTTTGCAGCCTGGACCAAGCATCCTGGGGCACGCCAATGGCAGGATGGACCTGCTGTGGAACATAATCCAGCACTAGAAAAAAATCCAAGCTGCCATTTGCATGTTATCATATTCCCTGCAGAATTCCTTCCCCACAGTGTTCTTGAGAGTCCCTGAAAAGCCATCAGCACCTTTCTGGAAGACTAAGAGGCAGTCTGAACCTTTCAAAGAAGTGGGAGGGAAGCCTGGGGAGTGGTCTCCAGACCTGGGCTTGACCCTTCAGAAGACTGCCACGTTGGTATCAGTGATGGATTTCTCTCAGTACTGACTTTGAATTACAAGCAGGGCTGGGGCACAGTCAACACAAATCCAACACATTCCTTTAGAAATGGGAAGGCTGCTCTTGACAAGAAAGATTGGTTGTTTTATATCATTGTTTTCCTTCCCCTCACTATATTCCTTCATTTATTTTCCTCTTGTCTTCATTTTCTTTTCAATATTTGTAATTTGTATTGGCATGCATATTGTAAAATGTAACAAGGATTAAATGTGATTATTTTAATGCTTTCTATACTAGAAATATATACAATGGATACTCTACAATGGGGATAATTTGTATGTGGCTAATTGGGACCTGACAGGATCATTCTTAACAATTTCCTCCAGAGGGTTTTTTTTCTCTAGAAGAGTTTACAAGTCCTCTTTGATTTGCAAAATGCACACTTTAGAGGTCCACCCCTGTGTCTTAGACTTATTCTGTATTCTCATCAATGAATTCCCCTCCCATATTTGTGTACTACGTCTGTACAGAGTGGGCACTCAATAAATCTGTGTTGAATAAATCCACCTCAATCTTCTTTATTTGGCCCATTGCTCCCCCTTGATAAGGCTTACAAGTTTCTGAAATTCAGAAGCCTAAGAAAGTGATTACAAATATTGCATAAAAATATGAATCTTCACGAAACTCTATGTGGAGGTGATAATACTATTCTCATTTTATGGACGAGAAAACAGAGGTGAGAAAAGTTAAGTACACAAGTTTCCAAAGTCATACAGCTAAGAAGCAGCAGAGGTGGCAGCATCTTTTATTGTCACTGGTACTAGCAGAGTGCATGGTGGAGACTCACTGAATAATTGGTTAAATGAATGAATGAAATAAATGACTCTCGAAAAATCTATTTTATATTGACGATTGCATCCAGGCCCTTAGGAAATAGGACAGTTTCCATGCAATGCAATAAGCTGGCCAAAATATCCCCAAATAATAATAAAAGAAAATAATAGTGCTTAGCATTTCCAGGCATTGTCGTGGCTATGGAACCTTACTGCTAACAGGGCTGAGGCTGTCTGGATCACGAGGAGTTTAACAGGCTGCAAATAACAGACTGAGGCCAGATTAAGAATGGCCTGCAATGAAGGCTAATGGCCTCTGCCATAAAATGGGGCTATTACAATTGGAAATCCCATAAGGCCCATAATATCCCTCTTTAATTCATTAGTTATTATAAAAATAAGAAAACGGATGAAGCCTTCATTATCTAATCATTTCTCTGCCTGTCAATTAAAATTAACAAAGGATGGGAGCAGGATCAGGTCTGTGGAACTGTAATCCTGAAGGGATCAAGAAGATATTGTCTTCAGGGAAGCCCCTCTCCTCCCTCTTGGTGGTGCAGTGGTTGAGAGTCCGCCTGCCGATGCAGGGGATGCGGGTTCGTGCCCTGGCCCGGGAAGATCCCACATGCCGCGGAGCGGCTGGGCCTGTGAGCCATGGCCGCTGAGCCTGCGCGTCCGGAGCCTGTGCTCCGCAACAGGAGAGGCCACAGCAGTGAGAGGCCCGCGTACCACAAAAAAAAAAAAAAAAAAAGAGGGAGGAGATACGGGGATGTATGTATACGTATAGCTGATTCACTTTATTATACAGCAGAAACTAATACACCACTGTAAAGCAATTATACTCCAATAAAGATGTTAAAAAAAATAAAAAAGACATTGTCTTAAATCTAACTTTCAGCAGGAGGCACAAGCACTAAAGCTACCTGCCTGCCCAGTGTTTCTTGAGGACCACAGGCCAGATGCATAACAGGGACTCAGACACAGGCTGAATGCTTGGATATGTAAATGGATATTTGTGAGTTTTCAAAATTACTATCATCAGTGTTATAATCACTCACTTGAAGGAGATCTGATCACAGGTAAGAACAGGCAACCAATCCTCGCTGGTCCAGAGGGCCATACATGGAAGGAAGGCCCTGCATGTCCTCTGCACAGGCTTGAAGCTCCTGCATCAGCAAGCAGTGGACAGGCAGGGGAGTGTGTGCTGGCCACGAGGGTACCTTTATGGACATCCTTTTCAGTTATTATCTGCAAGGCTACTTTATCAGTCAACCTTGACTCTACACCACTATGAGAAAAAAAGTTTTGCAGAGTTTTTTTAATGACATCAGCGCAGTAGAAAGTAGACCTATTAGTATTCTATTGCTGCCATAGCAAATTACTGCAAAGTGAGTGGTTTAAAACAACAGAGTCATCATCTTACACTTCTGTAGATTAAAATTCCTACATGCATCTGACTGGGCTAGAATCAAAAGGTTATCGGGGCCAAGCTTCCTTCTGGAGCTTCTATGAAAGAATCCATTTTCTTTCCCTTTCCAGCTTTTAAAAGATACCTACATTTCTTGGTTCATGGACCCACTCTTTCTTCTTAAAAAATAGCAATAAACCATCTCTCTGTTCCTTTTTCTGTCATTAGATACCAGATTTCTTTCTGAACACAGCTGGGAAAGTTTCTCTATTTTTAATGTTTTTTAATTAATTAATTAATTAATTTAGAAATCCGGTTCCTGCAATTCTGCCTTTTCTTTTCTTTTCTTTTTTTAAATTGGGGTATAGCTGTTTTACAATGCTGTGTTAGTTTCTACCATACAGCAAAGTGAAGTAGAGTCCCCTGTGCTATATATAGCAGGTTCTTATTAGTTATCTATTTTATACATATTAGTGTATATATGTCAATCCCAATCTCCCAATTCATTCCACTCCCCCCATACCCGCTTTTTCCCCACTTGGTGTCCATATGTTTGTTCTCTAATCTGTGTCTCTGTTTCTGCCTTGCAAACCAGTTCATCTGTACCATTTTTCTAGATTCCACATATATGTGTTAATATATGATATTTGTTTTTCTCTTTCTGACTTACTTCACTCTGTATGACAGTCTCTAGGTCCAGCCACATCTCTACAAATGACCCAATTTTGCCCCTTTTTATGGCTGAGTAATATTCCATTGTATATATGTACCACATCTTCTTTAGCCATTCATCTGTTGATGGACATTTAGGTTGCCTCCATGACCTGGCTATTGTAAATAGTGCTGCAATGAACACTGGGGTGCATGTGTCGTTTGAATTATGGTTTTCTCTGGGTATATGCCAGGGTGTGGGATTGGTGGGTCATATGGTGACTCCATTTTTAGTTTATTAAGGAACCTCCACACTGTTCTCCACAGTAGCTGTATCAATTTACATTCCCACCAACAGGGCAAGAGGGTTCCCTTTTCTCCACAGCATTTATTGTTTGTAGATTTTCTTTTTTTAAAAAATTTAATTTATTATTTATTTATTTATTATAAATTCATTTATTTATTTATTTTTGGCTGTGTTGGGTGTTCATTGCTGTGTGTGGGCTTTCTCTAGTTGCAGCAAGTGGGGGCTTCTCTTCTTGCGGAGCTCGGGCTGTAGGTGCGCAGGCTTCAGTAGTTGTGGTGTGTGGGCTCAGTAGTTGTGGCATGCAGGCTTAGTTGCTCCGTGGCATGTGGGATCTTCTCGGACCAGGGATCGAACCTGTGTTCAATCCCTGCAGTGGCAGGCAGATTCTTAACCACTATGCCCCCAGGGAAGTCAATGTTTGTAGATTTTCTGATGATGCTCAATTCTAACCAGTGTGAGGTGATACCTCATGGTAGTTTTGATTTGCATTTCTCTAATGATTAGTGATGCTGAGCGTCCTTTCATGGGTTTGCTGGCCATCTGTATGACTTCTCTGGAGAAATGTCTATCTAGGTCTTCCAGCCATTTTTGGATTGGGTTGTTTGTTTTTCTGACATTGAGCTGCATGAGCTGTTTATATATTTGGGAGATTAATCATTTGTCTGTTGATATCTTTGCAAATATTTTCTCCCATTCTGAGGGTTGTCTTTTTGTCTTGTTTATAGTCTCCTTTGCTGTGCAAAAGCTTTTGAGTTTCATTAGGTCCCATTTGTTTATTTTTGTTTTTATTTCCATTACTCTAGGAGGTGGGTCAAAACGTATCTTGCTGTGGTTTATGTCAAAGAGTGTTCTTCCTATATTTTCCTCTAAGAGTTTTATAGTGTCTGGTCTTACATTTAGGTATTTAATCCATTTAGAGTCTATTTTTGTGTATGGTGTTAGGGAGTGTTCTAATATCATTCTTTTATATGTAGCTGTCCAGTTTTCCCAGCACCACTTATTGAAGAGACTGTCTTTTCTCCATTGCATATCCTTGCCCCCTTTGTCATAGATCAGTTGACCACAGGTATGTGGGTTTATCTCTGGGCTTTCTATCCTGTTCCATTAATCTATATTTCTGTTTTTGTGCCAGTACCATATTGTCTTGATGACTGTGGCTTTGTAGTATAGTCTGAAGTCAGGGAGTCTGATTCCTCCAGCTCCGTTTTTTTTTCTCTCAAGATTGCTTTGGCTATTCGGTGTCTTTTGTGTCTCCATACAAATTTTAAGATTTTTTTGTTCTAGTTCTGCAAATATACCATTGGTAATCTGATGGGGCTTGCATTGAATCTGTAGATTGCTTTGGGTAGTACAGTCATTTTCACAATATTGATTCTTCCAATCCAAGAACATGGTATATCTCTCCATCTGTTGTTATCATCTTTGATTTCTTTCATTAGTGTCTTATAGTTTTCTGAATACAGGTCTTTTACCTTCTTAGGTAGGTTTATACCTAGGTACTTTATTCTTTTTGTTGCAATGGTGAATGGTATTGTTTCCTTAATTTCTTTTTCTGATCTTTCATTGTTAGTGTATAGGAATGCAAGAGATTTCTGTGCATTAATTTTGTACCCTGCAACTTTACCAGATTCATTGATTAGCTCTAGTAGTTTCCTGGTGGCATCTTTAGGATTTTCTATGTATAGTATCATTTCATCTGCAAACAGTGACAGTTTTATTTCTTCTTTTCCAATTTGGATTCCTTTTGTTTTTCTTCTCTGATTGCTGTGGCTAGGACTTCCAAAACTACGTTGAATAATAGTGGCGAGAGTGGACATCCTTGTCTTGTTCCTGATCTTAGAGGAAATGCTTTCAGTTTTTCACCATTGAGAATGATGTTTGCTGTGGGGTTGTTGTATATGGCCTTTATTATGTTGAGGTAGGTTCCCTCTGTGCCCACTTTCTGGAGAGTTTTTATCATAAATTGGTGTTGGATTCTGTCAAAAGCTTTTTCTGCATCTATTGAGATGATCATATGGTTTTTATCCTTCAGTTTGTTAATATGGTGTATTACACTGATTGCTTTCCGTATGTTGAAGAAGTCTTGCATCTCTGGGAGAAATCCCACTTGACCATGGTGTATGATCCTTCTAATGTGTTGTTGGATTCTTTTTGCTAGTATTTTGTGGAGGATCTTTGTATCTATATTCATCAGTGACACTGGTCTGTAATTTTCTTTTTTTATAGTATCTTTGTCTGGTTTTGGTATCAGGGTGATGGTGTCCTCATAGAATGAGTTTGGGAGTGTTCCTTCCTCTGCAAATTTTTGGAAGAGTTTGAGAAGGATGGGTGTCAGCTCTTCTGTAAATGTTTGATAGAATTCACCAGTGAAGCCATCTGGTTCTGGACTTTTGTTTGTTGCAAGATTTTTAATCACAGTTTCAATTTCATTACTTGTGATTGTTCTACTCATAATTTCTATTTCTTCCTGGTTTAATCTTGGAAGGTTATAGCTTTCTAAGAGTTTGTCCATTTCTTCCAGGTTGTCCATTTTATTGGCATTGAGTTGCTTGTCGTAGTCTCTTAGGATGGTTTGTATTTCTGTGGTGTCTCTTGTAACTTCTCCTTTTTCGTTTCTAATTTTGTTGATTTGAGTCCTCTCCCTCTTTTTCTTGATGAGTCTGGCTAATGGTTTATCAATTTTGTTTATCTTCTCAAAGAACCAGCC